>NC_141764.1:17771613-18377327 GCF_982258835.1 Parasteatoda tepidariorum | reverse complement strand
TTATTTCTTTGCATACAAAATTTGTTTTTATTATCATATTATAAAGTGTCAAACATTCAGTAACGATAAAAAAAGATTTTTTTAAATTTTAATTTTGCTTTGAGTTTACTACTTGTTAAATCATGGTGTTAAAAATGTTGTCACATGATTAAAAATCAAGCATATTTGAATTTTTATTATTTTGTCTTTTACATTCAAATTCATATTTTTTTCTTATATCAAAAATCCAGTAAATGTGAAAAATTTTGTTAAATCACGTTTTTAAATTGTTCACCTTGTGTTAAAAATTTGTGTTAATAATTGTGTTTTAAATCGTCACAGTTCAACAGATTGAGTACGTCCACATTTCATATGCATGAAAACATTTATTTTAACTTTTATTTAAAGGCGAAAATTCCAAGAAACAAAAGTTTTATGCAATTCAAGTTTAGTAGCTGCCCCGATGTTCCAGATTTTTCTGTTAAAAATATTTTGCTTTTATTTGCCATTTTTTAAGAGTTGATTTGATTAACCCGATATTTCTGATTTTTTGTGGGTTCAGAACATTTCGTTTTCTGCGAATAGGAATATGTATGTTTGAAAAATGGATTGAAGAATCCTAAAATTTTGAATTTTTGATCCATTATTATTTTTATTTTAATTACTATTGCTTGTAGAAGTTGCAAAATTTAATAATTTCAACTTAGGAACAGTCTCTTGATTATAAACTTGGTTCACGCTTAGAGCCTAACATACAGAATCCATTGTTTCAACTTTAGCGGAAATTCAGACATTCCATAAAAAGAGAAATCGAGTAATAATTTTGGTTAATAAAAATTTTATGATGATTAATTCAGGGCACATATGCTTATTTACTATTTTCAGCAAATACAGTATAAAATCTTGTCGGATGGCTTTCCGCAGTTTCACAATTATTGATTCGTCCTTTTTATGCAATTTCAAAAAGAATCTATTCCAATCAACAATACAGTAATCATAGAATTTTCAAATGATGAAATGAGAGATCATCATCTAAAATTTTACAAAACTGTTCACTGTTATGAGGGAATGATAACTAATTGGTACAGGTTATTATTTTTCTTCTTCATTGCAACAGTAATCTGAAACATTTACATATATTTACTTAAAACTACTTTAAGTTTTTTATTGATTAAATTTTACCGGACACTGTTACTTTCTGTTCCAAGCAAAGTAGTTTTGAAAATACAAATAGTATATTTTGTTATTCGTTTGCGGTAAAATTAAGTAGATTAAGAAGAAAATTAAGTACTTCGATTAAAATTAAGTAGAGAAAATTATACTTTTTATTTTGTCGTTTGCATTTTTTTTATAAGTAGTATGGTATATGTATACTGTTCCAAAAATGTCCTGATTTTTCTAAAAAATATCCTTTATTTTTTTGGTCTGCTACAAAGTTTGGTAATTGCAATTTTGTAATTGAGCGTGTCAATCGTTATTTACTCTATGCTGTGTTTAATTTATAGTGAGGCAATTAACAACCTGTCTAATAATGACTAATGTAGGCACATTTTCATTATTTTCGTATTTCACATTCAAAAAATTAGAAAATTCAACGAATATGAAAATTGTTTGCATTGAATTGAAATTTTTGAATGAATTTAAGGATGAAAATTGAAATTTTGCAATGTTTAATGCTTGGGGTTAAACTGCGTTTAATTTGTGGATGAGATAAAAAAAAGATAAAATATGAATGAAATCTTGAAAAAAGGAATTAACCAAATTTCTGCAAATATGCATTATTATTAGATTTCAGTAATTCAATAAATGTTTAAATAGTCTGATTAGTTGCAATTTCCATCCTGACTAATAATAATAAAAAAAAAAAACTCAATGCCGGAGAATAAATATTGCCATAAGATGAATAAATTTAAAACAAGAATAATTTATGCAGGTTCAAATTTTAATTCAGACTTTTCTTTAGGATATATATTTTCAATGAGTATTAAAAATTTAGTAAAGGTGAAAATTACTTGCTTAGATACTATTTCGACACAATGCAAAAATTTTTTCCTTGCTTGAAATTAAAAATCTTTTGTTTGTTGAAAGTTGAAATTGATATTTTCATTTTTACTTTAGATCATTATTAGGCTCAGAAATTCCGTAAACGTGAAGAAAAGTTGTTCAGTTACAATTTCGGAATTAAGTAATAAAATATCTACATGTTTGAAATTAAATAATGATTAGTTGTATATAGATAGATTATAGATTAGATACAAATTAAATAGACTAGTTAGATTATAGATATATATAGGTAGATTAGTGTATTAATAAAGATAAAACAAGAATAATGTGTGCAAATTAAAATAATCTTTGAAATCCTTTTTAAAATAAAATGATTAAAATGTGAAGGGTATTTTCTCAGTGGAATTGTGGTATTAACTACAAATTTTTCAATGAGCTTTAAATTAATGCTTAATTCGTTGCGAGTTGAATAAAGAGAAAGCCGATAAGATGACATTAAATTTTCATTATATTTTAGATTTTCTATTCAAATGCACGTTCTTAGTATTATTACACGAAGCCGAAAATTCAGTGCATGTAAAGATGTACGCAACCCCAAATTGATGAAGTTTTTCAGCCTCTGTAATTATACTAACCGAGCCTTGGTGGTCCAGGGGATAGAGTGTTCGTCTTCCAATGAGGTGAACGGGGTTCGAATCTCAGCGATGGCTGGATGATACGAATTCCGAACCACAGTGCTGACGTAAAATATCCTCAGTGGTAGATGTATCATGGGTTATTCCCCTTGCCGTCAGATTAACCGTGGGAGGTTCTCGTAGTCTTCCTCTCTATGTAACGCAAATGCGGGTTAGTTCCATCAAAAGGTCCTGAACGAAAGCATATATTCCCCAATATTTGACCCAGGGGTTCCCTTGTCTTCTGGATTGGGTTCAAATTTACAAGGCTACGGAGTTGAACATTAGTAGTCGTAAACTGAAAATTGGGTCGGCTGTTCATCTACGGTTATAAAATAAAAATAAAAATTGTATTAACCAAAGAAAGGTCAACGAATTTTTTTTTGTGGAAATATTTAACTTGAAGAACGTAAAGTTTATTTATTGATTAAAGTTTTTAAAATTAGGTTTTCGGACAGTTGATTTCACATACTGCTAGTCTAGTTCTTAAATGCTTTTGGTGTGTATATAATTTGAAAATAAATAAAATAAGCTGAATATGATATGTGAAAAATAAAACTGTTTTAACTGATCATGAATTTGGTCATTTTATTTTGAATTCAAAAATTCGATGTTTGATATTGAAGCGATTTTGTATAAATGCAAATATTTTTTTGTAATTTTTTTATTATAATGTTGGTTCTTCTAAAATTTCGCTTCTAATTTTTGGCATTTTACTTAAGTAATTTCATAAAAATGGATTATGTTAGGATTCATGTTTGAATATGAATATTTACAAGTCTCAAAAGTCAATATCATTTCTAAAAGTGCCAATCCTAGTGGTTCAAAAGGGTGAAATCAAAATTTGCTAATTAATTACTACAGTCTTCATTTTAAGTTGCAAAATCAGAAGCAAAAACTTACTTTTTCTGAATAAAAATACGGATATGGATTTTTTAGGATCTAGGGGGTTGCTGCAATTTGGAGACTATGATCCCAATAGTTTAGTCAGAAAAGCGGGCAAAACTTCGTGTTAGTTAATATTAGTTTCACTTCTTACGTATTTTGCAATATTTTGAGAAATTCTTAAACTAACCTAACCGTTTTTGCTCATGGCGTTAAAACTTACTTATCAAAAGCAATTACTCGCAAAAATAATAATTTTTTAACATTTCATTTAATTTTGGTCAAATTTTTTTTTTTAAAATTGTAAGATATACATATTTTTGCACCATTTTAAAATTATGTAGTTTTAAAGGACAAAATACAAACTTTAAACTAAAAAGGTTTAATAATTCTTAGAAATTATAATTTAAAAATACGACTCTTTTGACATTTTACCAACAAGTTTATTACATCATTTAAATTACGTGGTTTAAATCGTTTCTACATTGTTACATCGTTATTATTATTACATCGTTGCATCGTTTAAATTACGTAATTTAAATAATGTAAGAATTTTATACGTTATAACTTAAAAAGTTCTCGACTGTTATAAAATTAAAAAATAAACTATCATAAAAAATATTAATTGCTATTTTTACATGGATAACCCTTAATTTGATAGACAGAAATCCAAATAGCAATTTGGAGATTATGATCCCAATAGTTTAGTCGAAAGAGCGGAGATCTTAATAGTTTCACTTTTTACGTACTTCGGAATACCTCGAGAAATTTTTAAAGAAATCAAAAAATTTTTGTTCACAACTATAACACTCACTTATCAAAAGTAATTACTTATAAAAATAAAATTTTTTTTACTATTTTATTTAATTTTGGTCCAAAAAAAAATTTTTTTTTTGAATTGTAAGATATGCATTTTTTTGCACCATTTTAAACTATACAATATATACTAGCACAATTTAACATTATCCGAACATTAAATCCTAACGTTGGTTAGTGTCGTGTTATGAACAGAAAATAATTTCAAATTTGATCAAAGGTCTTATATACAACATTTGCAATTTGAAGGTAATTCTCTTCATATAAGTCAGCCCGCGGATTGTCACTTATTTGCTGCAATTGCGCGAGTATAGCGGGACAGTTGAAAAGATGTATGGGGGTTAGTTCTATGTCTGGGCAATTTTTGCAGAGGTCCTTGTTCCGTCACCATGAATCCCCCTAAAGTGTCCAGTCCGGAGTCTTGTTAGTGTGCTGGTGAGAGTTCTATTGGTACTGATTTCAAATCCTAACGTAATTTATTTTTATGAAATTATTTAAGCAATGATTTCATAAAAATAAATTATGTTAGGACTGAAGGATAGATATGAGTAGTATTACAATTTCAAAAATCAATACCATTAAAAAAAAAAATCTTCGAACCTCTGTGACTTTTCCACGAAACGCCTTTTGGGATGCTTGAAATTAGCAGTATTAACCCCTTGGGGACGGATAATTCAGAAAAGCATTCGTACAAAATCAGAATCAAGTTGTAATTAAATAAAAAACGGTAAGTTAAATGTAGTCGTTGCTAATTTGACAGACATACTTTGCTTTTACGTTAATTATTGTTAGTTTAATCATTTATATAATCAATGTTAATTCAAAGTATAACTAAATAGTTTTATTTTGAACAAAGTAATGGTGAATTAAATAAATCAAACAATTATAACTCCGCCCACAAATAAACTGCTAAAGAAATACTTTGATTACCAGTTTTATATTCTTACCCTGATTGATACGGTTTTATGCTGTCACGTATTTGTGACAATCGGCGCGAAAGGGTTAAGTTTCTAGAGAAGGAAAACAGATTTAATTTACACATAATCCAATTTTTATTCATTTTTATTTTTCTCAATAAAATGTACATTATTTTTTACCTCAATTTTTATGACTATTAAGCAGCCATGTTTAATTTTGAATCGTTGAAATTATGTATGCTTAATGTATACTATTATTATACAGTATACTCTCAATATCTTAAACTTCGATATCTCGAAAGTCTTGTTTTGTCGAAAGAATATTTTTCTCCTGCGTATTATATATCTACCTAATGTTAATTTGAATGCCTATGTCGAAGAGTTTCTTCACAAAACCTTGTTATGGAAATTTTTTTTTCGAAATAAATAATGAATTTTTTTTCTGGAAAAAAAAGAAAAAAACAATTTAAGTTTAATGTAAACTATTTATTTTTTAATGCTTAATTAATCTTGTCTAACTTTTAAAAATAAAAATATCATTGATGAAGTTAGACTTATAGTCAGCTATCATTACATACATATTTATTGGCCGGGATAGCCTGGTCGGTAGGGCGCTGGGCCTATGTCCGAGATTTCGTGGGTTCGAACACCGCCGGCCGAAGACTCTCCGTGTAGTAAATGGTGACTGATGCACGTTAAATCTGTCGAGTCGCAAGGTCCTCCATGTTCCCATGACAAATCAATACCTCTGGGGGTACTGGATTAGTGATCGATCGTTCTCTGATTCAGGTCAAAATTACGATCTGTGGATGAATGAATGGATGTATGAATGGGTCCGTCCTATAAACGGGCTGTGACGTGTGTGTGGCTGAAGACGTATTCTTGGTCATAGATGGCGCCACTGAAAAACAAGAAACACACCCTCTGCCTTAAATTTGCTCGGTTTCACCAAGCAGGCTTGCTAGTGTGGGAAGTGACATTAGAAACAACAACAATATATTTATTAGTAGTTATTCTTATATTTCGTGACTCTACTTTTTAGAATCAGATTTCTGAATATTTTTTTTCTACTTTTTAAAACATTTTGTTCTGAACTTGTTATCTCGAAAACTCGCTGTCTCGAAATTTTTTTAGGGTAGTGTGATTTTTGATTTATCGAGAGTATACTGTACTTATAAAAATACATATAAATAAGCTTTAACGCATTTAATTTGGAAAAAAACATTGAGTAATTTTAACAGTTTCAAGTTTTTAACTTATGTCTTTGACTTTAGCATATACACTATCATTAATTATTGCTCTAGTGACTACAGTTAGAATTAAAGTCTTAAATCTCAACAGCTCAGATTTGAAAAAAAAAATTGCTTATAGATTAGAATACATCATTTCAAGCGCATAAAAAACAAAAAAAGTATATTAAAAGCATGCATTATGTAAAATGACAAAGCATTGATTGATGAATTTCTGCAACATTGTGAAAAATGGCATAAAGATTCAAATTTTCAAACCTTTCAATTCAATGAAATTTATTCAATTCAATTCATTCATTTCAATTTGAATAATATTCCTGACAAACGTGTTCAATTTTGTGAGCAGCAAATTAAACTTAAATTCCAAAATAACGTCAATATCGCCATGTAGTAGAAAAAAGTTGAGCAATATGCTTTAAGAGCATTGTTGCAGGATTGCAATAATTGTCTAAATCATTGGTTCCTGAATTTTTTTGACTCGTAGACCCCTTGCCATGTTTTTCGGTCTTGGGTAGACCCCCTGCATACCTCATATTGATTTTTTGTAAATGACAGCTGGTGTAGTGCTACTCACTGTAAAAGATTTAAATTTCTAACTTTAGTGAAGTGTAGAGTGAAAAACTTAAGAGAAAATAACATGTTAATTTTAAACGTTTATTAATTAAACTCAAACTAATTTAATTACTAATTTAATTTAATTAACATGTAGATGGAATAAAATAGTGCACTATGAAACCCGTACTCCACCACTAATATTGTAATTGCAGAAATAAGTTTGTATACAAAACCGTATTGTTGTCCTGTTTATTGCGTTTTCACGTAAAAACTAAGCAACAAATCTCAGTGATCTTGTGCGCAAATAAAGTTAGACGTCTAGCCTAGCTAAAGAGTTGACACAGGCTAGGCTACAATTTAGCGCGGAATATAATTTTTTGTTACAAAATGAAACCTTACACGCAGAGAACATAAAAACGTACTTGGGCGGAGCTGCAGGCGCGACTGCTAGTTTATAACAATTCAGTTTCATGCATCAAAAATTAATCCTAATAACTTAAATTTTAATAAAATTTTTACTTCATAGCTACTTTTATAAATTATGTAGATAGATATATGCATTTATATTATAATGTAAGTAAGTAGGTGCTATCAGTTAATGTTGATTATTCCATTCATGAAATGCCAAAATTAAAAGTCACGACCTGCTATCGTGAGATCCACTATCGTTGACCCCCATTTTCATTTCATGGACCCCCAATTTTTTTTTTCACTTGACATGGTCCCTTTGCAGGTTGTTGTCGACCCCTGAGGGTTGATATAGACCCCTTTGGGAGTCACTGCTTTAGAAAAACTTGAAAAAAAAAATGTGGGTACAGCTAAGAGAGAACAGCGAAATTAATGATGATGTACTGATTAATGATGTTCTTTTCATTGATTCTGAAGCTGCAACCGCAGAAACATTAACTGAATCGAATATTTTGGGACAGTGTGAAAAATAAAAACAATGCAGCAATAAATAGTGAGGAAGACGGAAATAATGAAGAAATCATCACCAAACTTTCATATGATAAAATGTAAAAAACATTTGAAACAATTCGATGGTAGATAATAATTTACAAGTAAAGGTGTATTCAATTGCTAATTTAATTACGTGTGTTTAAGAATTTAAAACCTGTTTTGTGTTGTTTAAGTGTTTCAAATGGAGATTTTCTATTTAACGAATTTTCCACATAACAAACTTTTTATCGGGTTTAAACGACTTCGTTAAATATAGATCCAATTGTAAATGCTTTAACCCCTTAATGATCGGTAAATTTTCAAGAAAACGGTCATGAAAGTGCCTATTTTTTTGGCTTTTGTATTTGTATTACGTATTTGATTAGTGCTGAAATCTCGTTTAAAATAAACTATCTACAATTACCTTAAATTACCCTGGTACTGCTATCTGGTGTGTAAAATGCGAAATAAAATGTTTTCCGGGCAAAAGAAATGAATTAGTTTTTTTCTTATTAGCGCGTTACTACTGAACACTCCAGCCCGTCAATATCACGGGAACGAAAAAGAAGGGGTTAAGAGTTTGTTGTATATGCAACACGATGTCACTTAAGGGTTAACTAAATTTAGAAAAATAAGCAAATTTTATTAATAAAATTTCCTTTATTAATTTGTATAAATTTTAATACATTTTTAATTGGTATTGGATTAGATGAAATAATCAAAAATATGGTGGTATGATAAATGATATGCATATTATTCTTAGACATTAATTGCAAAAATACATATTATTCTTAATTATTGTGAGTTAGTATTAGGCAGTTTTAAAGGATACATTTTTGAAATAAAAATGGCAATGGCTTTATTAGCTTTAATATGCAATTATTTGGTATCGATTCATACTAAATTAACATTAGCTTTACAGGTGTATTACAATTTTTCTTTTAATATTTAAAATAAGTTTATGATATGCTTATGAAAAGGTTATAAATAGTTAATACCGTAAGTGTTAAACATATATATTTTAAGCAAAATGGATTTTTGACGTTTTACCCAAAACTTCCTTGATGCCTAACAATAGTTGATATTTAATGACACTGAAATTTAATTAATGAGTAAATATTAGGATATAAATATAAATATTAATTAGCCAAGTGAAAGCTGTTAGAATGATGATTAAGGCCTTTTATAAGTTAAGAAAATTCATACAAAGCTATTAAATTTCTTATCTGTACATTCATTCTTAAAGTTACAGCATAGTTGTGAAGCAGAAACCTAATGAATAAATTATATTTTAATAGATAATTATAAATGATAGATTTCTTTAATTAATTCTGAGCGATATGAATTTTATAAAACTGTTTCTTTTTTCTTCAAATTTAACAGGAAAAGCAAATAATGTATGGAGTACTTGATGAAAGATAATAAATTTTTAACATTGATTTGCTCGTCATTATTAAAATTTAATTCAATTATTAATAGGATATATGAAAGTTTAATTTTTTTGCCAAGTATACCAAGATTAAAAAATCAAGATAAAAACTATAAGAAAAAGGCAACTTTTAGTTGTCAGATAGGATTTTTAAGTTAATATAAATTAGGACAATAGTGAAGCTTATTTTTTTTTTAAAAAAAAGGGTATTTTCTTGAAAATGATAGAATGTTTAAAAATCACATTAGCATCAACTTAAAAAACGCATGACTTCATTAACAAGAGTATAATTGCATAGATTACAGTTTTGATAATTTTATTAGTAACCGTTGACGAAGAAGCTGAATTTAGTTTATTATAGTTCGTGTCAAAGTTTCAATCAGATGATTCGTGTCAGTTGTGTTTCCGGGGCTCGTGTAAAGTTTAAAAGGTTTTAATATTGTTATATCGTAATTTATAGGCCAGTTCCCATGCCTTAAAAAAACTTAATGTAGAAATAATAACTAAGAAGTTGAAAAAAGCTTTAAAATTCATAGTTTAGGCACAGTATGAAAACCTAAAATTTGCCCCTTCCTCGAGCTTTCATCTTATTTTATTTTATAATCATCGTTGAACAGCCGACCCAATTTTTCGGGTTTACGACCACTAATAACAAGCTTAACTTCGCCACCAAAGAACTCTTTCAAAAAACTATGTACTGCAATTTATGATTTTAAACTTAATTTCAATTAAATTCACACAAAGAATTATTATAGAATTTTAATTAAAGTATCAAAAAGAATTATTATAGAATTTTAATTAAAGTATCAAAAAGAATTACTCTCGTAATTTTATTGCTTTAATAGTTTTTTAAACAATTATAAAATTCGGTTTAACTATGATCATCATAATTATCAATAGCTCGGCAGCCCAGGGTGGGACTTGGCCATCTCAAGAAGATTTTTTCCAGGCTAACCTTTTTCCTCCTAGTGTTTTCCAGTTTTTTGTATTTAAGACCAAAAGGTCTTTTTCTAGGCCCTCTATCCATCTCAAATTCGGCCTGTCTCTTTTTCGTGTGCCAACTGATCTGGCATTGAAAACTCTTTGTGTTATGGTCTTCGTCCATTCTGATAACGAGGCCTGCCCATTTAATTCTTTGTCGTTTAGTAAAGTTAATAATGTCAGGTTCATTATATGAGTGATAAAGCTCTAGATACGCCACCCACACACATTAACTATAGTCTTTTACTTAAAATAATGATTTTAGTTTCTAAACAAATTCAATGAATTTATTTTTCTTTCCAAACTATTTCTTTGAAGTATTCGCATATTTTAGAATAATATTTCGAATTTATTGGAAATTAATTATAATATTCAAACTAGAATGCAATTTTAAGCTGTTTAGAAAATTTATTTTAATATTTTCTATTATATTGACCATGAAGTCAAGTTGTGATTTAAATATACGGATTGTGGCAACATATATGTTTAGTATATATGTTTATACGTTATTTTAGTATATATGTTATATGTTAATTTAGTATATATGTTATATGTTAACTTAGTATATATGTTATATGTTATGTAGATATGTTTAGTATATATGTTAGCATATATGTATGTTGTGTATATGTTTAGTATGCTATTTGTTAATTTAATTGTATTAATTAAATTTGATTATGATAATTTAATAGTTATTTCCATAATCACAAAATTTGGTTTTAATATACTCCTTTTCCTAAAATAGTGAAATTTAGTAAATCAAGTTTTCTTTTTTATTCCTGCTTTTTAGTTTTCACATATTTTAAAAAAGGATATGTTAATGAGGGTTATTATTTCAACTTGAACACAATTATAGTTCGTTCAACAGGAGTTGGCACTTGGCTCCGCCTTCATCCCATTTAATCCGACTATACTATTTCGCTATTTTTTGAAAAAGAATTTGAAAAATTCTAAACAAGGTTGCTATTTGGCGATCTTATGACAAAAATATTTTTTTCGCAATCCTTATGTGCATTTTTTAAACATTAAATATTTCTTAAATTTGATGATATTTCTCTCTTTTGAATGAATAGTTTGGCTTTTTTGAGACATTTTGTTGCAATGTATTTAATTATCTAGAGTAAGGAAAGGTATAATAGCAGGTAATAAAGCGAATTAAGTGACTGAAAAAGAATTCACTGTTTGCGTTTGGCGCGCATTAAGGGTTGTCTCAATTTTAAGCGTAAATGCACTCTTCGTACAAGAAGGTGAAGCCAAGTGTCAACTTCTGGTGAACGAACTACATAAAGTATTTAAGGAAATAAAAAAACGCTGAATCAAACAGTTTAGATACCTTTATTTCTTAATATACCTTGGTTAATTTTCTATTAATTTACCATGTTCAAACAAAAGTTATTTCCATGAGTTACCTAAATAAAGTCGTCAGTGACTTGGTGTCGAGGCTAACAATCATGCTTAGAAGTATCGATGGTAAGTAACAATAATTTTAAAGAAGAGCTTCTGTTGATGGCAACGGAAACAATTTAAATATGAAGATTAACTATTATTACAGTTATTTTTTTCTATGTAAGACACGGTCACGCGAAATCAAATGAATTTCTTGTTATTTTGTCCTACATTAAAAAGTAAGAAAAAAATTCAATAACATATTTTGATGTGACATTTGAGACGACCATCAGTTGATTAAACGCGATGAGCTCTTATTGATTGACAATTTGAATATTTCTTTATTCATTATTTAAGAACATAAATCATTACTGCAGACGCTTTATACTATAGCAAACAAAGCAATGAGTTCTGCTTTTAACTTCTCCTACAAGGCCTTTTCTCTCACTTTCTTCTATTTTAGATGACATTTTTATGCTTGTTTTCTTGATATTTTTTGTGCTGAAACCATTATAGAGCCATTTCTTTCTAGCAGTGTAAAGTTGAAATATTTTTGGGACTAAGATTTTTTATAAAAAAAAATTGATTTAGCATATTATCTTACAAATATAATTCTTTTAAATCATTTTTGAGGGAATGTGTCTTGTATTTCAAAGTTTAAACTACTGTATAGAATTGGCCACGAACACTGTGCTTATAAATAACCCAATTCATAAATGTTGCATTGATAATAACTGCAAACTCGATGGTAAATGATTAAATGAACGAACGTACCAGAGAAAATAGTTCTACAACATTAGTGCTTCTTGTGTTTACTCTCAAAAATTTACAAATGGTAAAATTTATAAATAGTGCGAATTTTCCTTCTAAAATAGCGATGAAATAACCAGCAGTCTGTCCATCCAATTATCCGTAAATTTTACAAGAAATTTTTATTTACTTTTACGGTTCTGTAACCATTTACTGCTAGCGAGATTTCAAAACCGAAAAATTTAAATTGGACATTGTAGATAGATACATTGGAGGTGGGTTATATAGCGCTTTTTGTGAGATAATATAGAGATTGTAGTTAGGTAAACCGAGGAATATGACGTATTACTTTATGTTGTGGTGCCATCTATTGTGAGGGATGGAAAGTTATACTTTTTTTAATGTCAAGCTGGTCTGTGGTTCAGCCATAAATACAAATAGTTGGGTTCATATTCCGATGGTCCAAATGTCACCAATTGAGGAGTGCAAGACACTGGGAATGCCTCATATATTGAAAGGAGTATTGTTGTGTGAAGGCTGGAATTCGAACCCCCGAACAGCCGATCATGATATTGACCGGTCATGATATTATTATATAACGTTTCGACTAAAGTATAAACCCAAATGCAAGGAAATAAGTGACTCCATATGGTATTCACCACACACCTGTTACTAAGATTATTAGGCACCTGTACTAGGCCAGCTAGGCAATAGAAAATAAAAATATGAATGCGTAAACCTTATTACATGATTTAGCTTTCAGCTTTTGATGAACGTGAGCTTGATTCTCATTGGCTATGAGACTTGTTGGCGCGGATAAAATTCTGATTTTTTAACTATATTAGATCAAAACATTTAATTAACAGCCAATCTCGAAACTAACTGCTTAAATACCATTTTTTATAATTCTTTGAATATTTTTTTTTAAATGTGGAAAAATAACAATTAAATAAATTATTATTTAATAATTTTTTAATAATTTAAAAATTTCTTGTTTATGGTAACCCGTGCTGGGGCCTTTACTCCACATCCAGACATGTCTTATTCAGCTGCTGCTAAAGTTACTTTCTGTGCAAGGGCGAGGGGTGTTGCGTTGTAGCAACGGAGTTCTTGTGCAACTAAGGCACACACCTCCGATCGAAATAAATTACTAGAATATAAAATAGCTAGGAATGTTAATCGAAAAAATAATAATGAATAAATAGAAAAATTGGGAGAAAGTCTAACTGGATACTTTCTGTGCAAGCAACACACAGATACCCCTCTAATATTAAGCATTTAGTTTCAGAATACGCGTTACGCTGATCATTGATTTTGCCAGACATTAAGAGTAAAAAACAATTAAACATTAAAAGCACGATGAACTCCATTTTTAACTTATTAGAGCTATAAATTTATAAACATCACTGATGTTGTGTTTAAAATATTTGATAAAGCAGCATTGCCTGCAGTTTAATTTATATCAATGGCAAGTCCTCAATCAATGAAAAAATTTCACTTTTCAAATGTACTCTCCCGAATGATCTTACTGAGAATTTTGAATGATTTTTATGATCAAGGTCTAAAATTGCCTCTTGCACCTTGTGTTCCAATTTCAGGACGCTAAATCAAATGGTTGCAAGAGAGACGCACGCTCTTCATTTTATTATTATAGTTTTATTATATTATTACATTGTTTTTATTTAATTTTATTCACTTTGTATCCTACGTACCATTTGAAACTGTTTTATGTCATTTTAACATATTAACGCTTAACACTATCTGATAACATCTTAACACTTAACATATTAACACTATCTGATTTTATTCTGTATATTTTCGAATGTATTTGCGTGTTAAATATCGTTTTAACAATTTTATGTATTTTAGTAAAATAAATTTGTTGTATGGATCTTAACCTTTCACTTATTTTTAAAAACGCAGCATGTTTGTCGCAGCATGTCTTTTTTTTTTTAAATTTGTGCCATTCAACACTATAATCAATTCAATTTGCCTGTCATTGTGTAGAATAAGGTGTATTGTTGCGGTATATTAAAGATTCGGTGTATTAAAGAATTAAAGAAGTATTGAAAGTTTCATAATATTCTGAAATATTTTCATATTCTTAAAATTTTGAATACTATTTAGTTTTAGAAATTACTTAAAATAGCATGGAAAATTGTCTTATCCCCTCCCTGCAAGAGGTTTATGTGGAGGAGGATTACGAAGTTGGAGTTTATGACATATTTCGACATATTTTGACGTATTATGAAATAATTTTTAGGAAACAACAATATTTCATGATGTACCGTGGTATTTTTCATGTTAACTAAGCTGCATAATGTTTTGCTTGACAATATTGTCTTCGTTTTAACGAAATCTATTGATAACAACGATAATATCGTATTCGATAATTGCTACAGATTATGATCATGATAATGTTGTATTTGATATTTATCGTAATCGATAATGCCCATGTTATTGTATTTGATAATTATCGAATGCTTACGACTTTATCTCTTTTGATAATTATCGTTGCCTGAAGGAATTTAAGCATTTTAGTGTTCGGTTTTTCCATTGTCTGTAATTATAACTTGTTATTGGTATTTTTACTGATAATTATTATGTATTCGGTATTTATTGTAAGACAGGATACTCATGATGATACGTGAGAATACAATAAAAATTATCGTAATAGAGGAGTTTAAAAAAGGCATATATTTAGCTCTACTTATTCATAGCCTGCCAAAAAAAAAAGGCTTTGTCAGCACTACAAATCTATTCTCAATCAATCAGAATCAATTTACAGATAATTCTACTATTAGAATTTCGGTCCAGTTTTTAAGAAATTAGTTCACGAAAGAAAATGAACATCTAGCATTCAGTTCTGTGATAGTTAATAACCTCATTCATAACATAAAAGTTACGATGCATAAAAAAAAAAAAAGAAAAAAAACATATTCTGTAAAATTGTATTTGGCACAATTTTGTTGATATTTCGATTGAGTTCCTAATTGTTGTACGAGCTTGGAGTTTAACCACTGTTTATTAACGAAATTCCCATAGAAACCCTTATTGATCAATTGTAAACAAGACAGTAAATGGAAGAAAACAAGATGTCCCTCAAACTCAAATTGTTTGTTTATTGTTTTCGTCTTATTGCGTGAAGTGTTCCAGAATGATATATTTATAGGCTTCCCACTCAATTTGAAAAGAAAAAAAAGTTCATTTATTCAATTTTTTAAAATTATTTCATAAAAAGTTTTAGTTACTAATATAAATATTTTTCATAACATTCTTAAAAGCTTAGAGGAAATTAAAAAAAAAATTAGAATTCTGAAAATAAAGTTGAAATTCTCCAAAAGAATATTAGATATTAGAATTCTGAAAATAAAATTGAAATTCTCCAAAAGAATATTAGTTATTAGAATTCTGAAAATAAAATTGAAATTCTCCAAAAGAATATTAGTTATTATCATTCTGAAAATAAGATTGAAATTCTTAAAAGAAATATTAGATATTAGAATTTAAAAATATCAAATTCTGGATGCTAGAAAAATAATTCTAAGAAAATATTTCAGATATTAGAAATATGAAAAATATAGAATTTTGATTACTAAAATTTTGAAAGAAAAAAATCTGTTAAGATGTATTAAATACTAGAATTTTGAAATAAAATATTAGAATTCTGAATATTAAAATTTTTAAAAAAGTTTTGGAAAAGTTTTAGTATATTGAAACTCAGAAAAAATATTGAAATACGAATATTTAAATTTTGTAAAGAAATGTAAAAAAATGTTAAATATAAGAATTTGGAAAAATATTAGAATTCTGAATATTAAAAATCTAAAAATAAATAAAAAAAATATTTCTTTCTTTTAATGAAAGATGACAAAGATTAGAGCAATTAATCAGTCTATTTAGAGTAATGTCTAAGAAAATTTTTATTTTTTGGTGTTGAAGGTCAAAACATTTTGCACATTAGGTTTCGCAAAGTATTGTTTAATTGAGTATAATTGCGAAAATAGCAAAATTCTAAAATAAAAAGTTATCTCAGTAATAATAAAAGTTAAGAGTTTGTGTGCCTCTATTTCTCTTATATTGTCATAATTGTAAATTGCTGCAATTTTATATAAAATTATTTAGTTTAAGTTAAATTAACATAATTCCACAAATGATCTTAATGCTGTAAATTCACATGCATGTTAAACGAACACTTTTTGAACTATATTTCACATTACAAAAAATCTTAACCTAGGTCTCAAGAAGTTTATCGAAAGTTTGGTTTTTATAATGAAAATTTGGTGTAATTGTTAAAGTTTAATTTTTCACAATTGTCACTTAACATTTTTTAATATTTTAATAGACTTATAAATACAGTTTATAAAATAGTCACGTATGATTTAAATTATACTATTCATTCATAGTTTAAAGAAATATGCGTATAACTATTTCCAATTCAGTTCCGCTAAATTTCGTGCTATTAGTTTGTCAAAAGCTTTGGTAGCAAATTTGATATATTCGATTTAAAAAAACATATTTTACGGGAATTTTAATTCATGAAATTGGTTATCAAAAGATATAATTTCACTTAAAATTCAGTTCCGGATTAGAAACTGGTTCATAAACAAAGATTTAGTTTGATTTTTTTTAAATTATTTTTTTCAATTTTCGAATTTGACATGCAAATTAACAACTTGCTGTGAAATGTTTATTAGACTGGGCAAACATTTAATTGCAATGGAAAATTTGCTAAACATATTGGAGTCATACCTCTGAAAGAAAACCTATTTCTATGTTATTCATTTCTTATTCTAATTAACTCATTTCATTTACTTGTGAACTTAATTTTTGTACAAAAATATTCACGTTAAAGGCATTCTTATTTTTGAATTACTCGCCTAATTGTTATTTTTGTCAAAAATAAACAGTTAGGAGTACGAGTGTTTGAGTTTTCCTATTTTTATTTAATGATTAATTACAATATACGACAACGTAACCTATTGCCTGAATTTAATTTTCTAATAACTAACCGAATTAATTTAACAATATTTTAATAATAATAAATTATTAATTTTTTTATATTCTTGATTTATGTACACAAATACTCGAATAAAATGCATTTTTATCTGTTAATTACTCAGATACTTTTTTTGTTTAAAATAACCAGTTACAAGAATGCCAGTGTTTGTTACTTTAGCAATTTCTCCCTTTTTAACCCTTTTGAAGGCCGTGGTAAGTATACTTACCACCACGTTTTACCACTTTTAATTTAGGTTTCCATTTTTAAATAACTTCAGCATTCTTGAAGTGAGTTTGAATAAAATTGGTAACCATTTGTCACTTTTAAAAAACGTATAAAAATTATAAAATACATAATTCCTTTTGAAGTTTGTAGCATTTAAGGAATTTATTTTATAAATAAAGAAAAATGAAAGTCAGTAAGTTCCTAATAGGTCATGTTAAATATATTTACCACCAAAAAAAGGCATTTTTATAAACTAAATGAGTTGTGTTTTTTTTATATCAATAACTGTTCTTAAAACAATTTCAATTCCAAAAATACTTTAATTTACCTTTACTAGAAATAAAGGGCCCGTTAAAAGGTTAATGACTGCAGTATTTGACTGCACAACTCAGCACAAGTTCCTTTTTACTAGCATTTTAAATAAAAAAATCCCTTTTTTAAAGTGCATCAACGATAAATCATATAATTCCTTTTAACTCCTTTTCAGTGCTTTTCATGTTAAATAACACAAATTGTTAGAAACAAAGGAGATTTGACAGTGAAACTGTTTTATGTAACGTAAATGAAATAAAATCATTTTTAAAGTCATGATTTTACTTTTTCAATTTATGTAATTGATTTTAAAAAGGTGCATTTCACTTAATTTAAATCAAACAAACTTAAAATCTGATTCCCGAATATAAAATTGCGATATTTATTTATTAAATTTTAAAAATAACTTTAAATTCATTTTTAAAAGGTTTCATTTCACTTAATTCAAATCATAAAAACTAAAAATCTGATTCCCAAATAGAAAATTACTATAATTATTAAACTTCAAAAATAACTTTAAATTGGTTTTCAAAAGGTATCATTTCACTTAATTCAAATCCAACAAGCTTATAATCCGATTTCCAAATAGAAAATTACAATATTTGCTTACTAAATTAAATTTTTTTTTTAATTGACTTTCGAAAGGTTTCATTTTACTTAATTCAAATCCAACAAGCTTAAAATCTAATTCTCAAATAGAAAATTACGATATTTGTTTATTGAATTTTAATCATAATTTAATTAAAAGTGTTTTTAATGTTTGCATTAAGAGCTCAGTTTAAAAGAAACCTATTTATTTAGAACAAAAAATGCATTCCAGAAGCAGCTAGATGAAAGGCTATTAACATAACGCACTGCTTAATTTTTGAATGTCTGTATTACTTTAATTAGAATTATTAATTTACGCTTTTAGGTTCTTTGTAGTACTTCCACCCCATTAATTGCACAGAAATTTTTCTTGTCAAAAATAAACAGTTATTAGACTACCAATATTTGTTACTTTGGCGAATTTTCCTTTTTATTTAATGATTAATTACAAAACCTGACAACACATAAGGCAAATTCCCCCTCCCTAACTTTTTCAATAAAAAAAAATCCCTCTTTTAGCATGCATCAAAGAAAAAGCATATCATTACTTCCTACTCATTTCCGCTTTGAAATTTCCGCTGCATTTCGCGGTATAATAAGAGATAAATTATTAACAAGTAGAGAAGATCGGCCTACGAAATGGAATAATGCACGAAAAACCAGAGATCAGTGACCACCAAGTAATCAAGTAAAAAGAAATTTTTTGGCATCGTCCACTTATTATTTTGGCGAAATCTGCGTTTGGAATAACTGGTCAATAACACGGCTGTAAATATTAAGCCGAGAGGTAATCTCATTTACAGTATCTGAATCGAGAGTTTATCTGAATTGAAGTTTATTGAAAAGCGGTGAGAATGAAAACGATTTAAATTTTTATCGATTGGACAGTTTTTGTGTGAATTGAAATCGATGCTATGTGAAGAAAATGACAATAGTTTGCGTGACTTGTTCTACATGCAATGTCTATTATTCAGATATATTGATGGATTCAAACTGAATTGAGTATTAAGCGAATTTTAAATGAAGATTAAAATGTCAGCTATAATTTAAAATAGCTGACATATCAAATAGCTGAATTAATTATTTTTTGTATACGTCATCATTTTTATATTAAAAATGTTTATTCATTGGCTTTTTTTAAAATTTTATGAAGTGAAGTTATTTTTAGTACTAGTGGGCTGCACCTCCTGCTCGCTAACGCTCGCCAACCCCCGAAAATTGCCACGCAATCTTATATGGTTTGCTGCGCTCGCTACTAACTTAAGTACATTGCACATACACAAAATTCTAAGAATTCAAAACAATCATTCAAATCCATGTAAAAACTTTTTTTTTTAAAAAAATTGCATCTTTTTAGTAAATACTAAGTCATTAAAATAAATTTGAATTCAAGTAAAGACTCGTTGACTGAGACTCATTTTTTCAATGAATAACTAATAACAATAATAAAACAAATAAATTCGTGATATAAATCAAAAGTCGTCAAATAAATTCGTAATATATAAATTCGTGAAAAAAAGCGCTTTCGACAAAATACTAAAATAGAGATCTATAGACAAAGACTACTCACTTCTGCCTAGCTTAATAGTATAAGATTGCCGCAGCTGAATTGTTATTTTAGTTTCCGTTTTTAAAAGCGCTATATGTTGAGCCACCACAGCTAGATTTGGCATGCGACATTTTTAACGGCAATGATTGGTCGATTTTCTAGCGTTGCCATTCGGGGAGTTGAAATGAGGCTTTTTTTTGTCGCCGTGTAAGAGAAATATATATATAGATATATCATTGTGAAAATGTGAGGAAAAAAAGGTATCACCATGAACTTTTTTTTTCTAATGACCGTATTTTCACGCAACAGCCAATCTTAATACTTGACCTCAAATATGCTAGTAAATTTGTGATAACTATTAAGGTTACAGTGGACTTATACTAAGTTTTTCTTAAAAAATAATGTTACATTGCTGTAGCATGTAAGGATTGTTTATATTTAGAGAGAGAACACAAAAAAAAATAATTTGATGCACAATTCATGCTATAAAATGAAAAATTTAAATTTTTTCAAGAAAGTTGTCGATTTATTTTGAAGTTCAAATAAGCTCCTTGTGCTAAATTTTTCCTTAAATTTAAAGATTATTTGTTAATTTCAACTCTATTTAAATTTCTCTTCAAAATATTTACACATTTTTCTACTAATTTTCATACAGCAAGTTTCGCAAAGCAAGCAAAAAAAAAAAAAAAAAAAGAAAAAAAATAGTGCTTGGAGTTCCTCCGCGCACTATTTTTAAATTTCACAACGTTAATTGTAGAAGAATCAGCAGTCGTAGAAGGATCACTAGTTCTATTCAACGACTCTTTTTCCTGCTCCGCTCGCTTCCGTGCTCTGTAATCACGGTAATATTGTGCATTTTTCCCTCGTGGACCACTTGAACCAGTGGAAGTGCTTTTGGTTGCCTCATCGTCTCGCCCTGGAAAATGTATTTGTATTAATAATGTATGTGAATGTGTCATAATGTAATTTCAGAAGAGAAAACCTAACAATCAATTGATATTCACAAGAGACGTACCTTGACATAACCTTAAATCCGTCGCATTGTCCGTGGTATTGTTTTCACTCATTTTTTACAATTGTTATCCACTAAATTTGAAAATAAAAAATACTACCCTATTAAATTATATGTGCATCAAAACAAATTAAAAAAAATATTTATAGAAAAACAATACTTTTATTATTTTTTATGCTAGTGAGAACCAAAACAATATGGAAATGAATGAGGAAAAACTGGATCCTACCACGTGATTTCCCGGCCAATAAAAATGTAGCGTTAAACGTTTAACGCAACCTTGTAGGAAGAAGTATAACTTCAATAAAAGCAAGTTTCGACAAAAAGAAAAAAAAAAGAAAAAATTAAATTCATCCCTCTATGAACGTTTTGGAACATTGAAATGACTATAAAATATGTTATAGCACCTTATTTCGAAACTTTTTCTCTACAAGTTTTCTTTATTGATCTAGAGAACGTGTCAAAAAAGTTTATAGTCATTAAAATTATAGCGCACGGAACTATTTCAATTTCCAGTTCGATGCAAAATTTTTGTTTTGAGAAACACTACACAAAACTCTCACAATAACAAGTTTTTGAAATAAAAAAGAAAAATAATTCTTATATTGTCAAATGTCTTACAAATTCTTATGATTTTAATAATTAATATGCTTTCTTATATCATTTAACTAATATAAAGTGGTCAAAATTAGAAAATCGATTTTTCGAGTGATTTTCACGATTTTAGGAGTCCACTGCAGCCTTAAGTTTTTAAAAAAATCAAATATTATAACATTGGAATAAGGGGGAAAAAAACCGAAGCTCCACATTTTTGACTATTCTTGCCGTTTCTCAGAAACCACATGAAACTAGCGGCAAAGAGACATGATGCTATTTGAAGATGAATGAAAAACAGAATTTGCAAACACCAACATTTTTAAAAATTGATTAGAAAAGTTACAACTTTTGCTTTGCCAATATGCTAAGAATTACTTTTCTGTTGAATGGTGCTGACGGATAAAATAGCCACTTTTTCACTCGGACATTACCAAGTTCTCTATATTCCACAGCAATTAAAATAGAAACTCATGGGGGATTGGATCAACACCCCTTAGACGAGAGAAGGCCTCCGCACGGATCAATATAGTAGTTCGACGAAACGAACATAAAGTGCCCAGTGGATGAAAAAAGTAAGAAAGATGTGACTACGTTCGGGCTACAACGCTGCTCAGTGGTGGTTATTTATGAAAGGTGTCATTACGTTTGGACTACTAAAGAGTCCTTCCAACCCGTGCTGAGGCCTTCTCTTTTCTAGGAGGTATTGATTGGATACAGTGTATCAACCATAAATTAAAAATGATCTAGAGTCACAACTATAAGCGATCGGCTGAGGAACCCTGTAACACTGAAAATGATCAAGATAAAAATTTTGTTCGTGATTTCTGCTCTTAAATCTAATAAACTAATTTTATTTACTATAAATCCAATTATATTCCTTATGTTATATGATTTCTTTAATCCACTATATGTTTCTCAAGGATCATAATATTAATTTGTTGCTCAGCATTCATGTAGGAAAAAAATTTTTTGTATTATTTTTAAACATACTTGGTTTTTATGGGTTTTTTTTTTATCTTAAAAATTTTAACATTAATTTTTTTTCCTGTTTTTAAATAGCTGTATGGTTTGATAACTAATTGATTTAGGGAACTAAATTAATGCCACTTTGTTTTGTATTTTAATTTTCGCTTTTGTTCATTTATTGTCATCTTGTGAAATAGGTATCGTGGCTCAATTAATATAAGTAGTAATAATTTTAAAAAAATGAAATTTAACTCTTTTATTTCTAAATCGAAATTTGTGTAATTTTTTGGAAACTGATATATTTAACTACGTGTCAGTAATACCTGTGCCAAATCTAAAGAAGGTATTTCAATGAGACCATAAAACAAAAAATATTTTCTCGTTAAACATTGACATAAATCACGTAGTAAAATGAATATACCATTTTTTCATCAAAATTTTTCTTTAAATAGCGCATTATGTGTTTTTACTGCAGGATTTGTCACTGTTTAATTAATGGAAAATAGTTTTTACTTTTGATTCGATAGGAATACCATCTTTAAATTTGGTAAACACATTTCTATCTAAAAGTAAAGTGAAATAAAACTATTTTTTCCCCTGAAAAATTAAAAATTTCAAATTGAAATTTTTTCATATTAAAATTAAAATGTCTGTGCCAAAATATTTTTTATTCTACAGATCAGAAAAAAGCACAAAGTCAATAAGTTCTCAAATTTTTGCTGCTTCAATTTTTTTTTTCAATTCTTATATTTTAAATTTTCAAATTGCTTAGCTTGGAAACAGGGTTTTAATTGTAGAAATCTAAATATAGAGAGGGGTAAGGTGCAACATAAAAATATGGACTCAAAAGTTTAGTGAGAAAAGCGGTTAAAAATATTTAACACTATCAAGCGATTTTCTCTGGATTATCTTCAGAACCGACAAATGCGACGATTTATCTACGATAACGTCATTTGCAGGTACCCAATGAAAAATAATTAAAGTAAACGCTAACTGATCTATCTAACTTGTAGTTAAGCTTTTTACCGTAAAGTGCAGTTGTGAACACTCTAAAACAGTGCTTCCCAAAGTGTGGTACGCGTACCCCCAGTGGTACGGAAGCAGTTTAGCGGGGATACGCTTTCTTATGAGAAATATATAGCAACAAACGAAAATTTCAAAAACTTTTATTTAAAAACAAAGCTAGCCATTAAAATTTACGATTACATATTTTTCTATTGCCTATTTTTTGCAGATTTAACAGTTAATAATTAGTGGTGTCAACAGCCAGCTGTGATTTTTAATTTTTGTGCAATTTTTTTTGTAAAATGCCTTCATCTATATATATATTTCTCTTACACGGCGACAAAAAAAGCCTCATTACATTTCCCCGAATGGCAACGTTAGAAAATCGACCAATGATTGCCGTTAAAAATGTCACATGCCAAATCTAGCTGCAGTGGCTCAACACATAGCACTTTTAGAAACGGAAACTGAAATAACCAGAGAGAGGCAATCTCATACTATTAAGCTAGGCAGAAGTGAGTGGTCTTTGTCGATAGATCTCTATTTTAGTATTTTGTCGAAAGTGTTTTTTTTCGCGAATTTATATATTACGAATTTATTTGACGATTTTTGATTTATATCACGAATTTATTTTAATGACTTAGTATTTACTAAAAAGATGTAATTTTTTTTTAAAAAAAAAAGTTGTTATATGGATTTGAATTCTTAGAATTTTGTGCATTTGTAATGTACCTAAGTTAGTAGCGAGCGAAGCGAGCTTTGTTTGCGAAGCAAACCATATAAGATTGCATAGCAATTTTCGGGGGTTGGTGAGCGTCAGCGAGCAGGGGGCGCAGCCCACTAGTTTTATTTATTAGTGGTACATAGCGTTAAGAAAAATTTAGAAAGGCTACATAAAAGCCATAAGTTTGGGAAAGACTGCTATAGAACGAGAGTGAAAACTTTCTTTTATGTTTCTCCGTGTTTTTAAAGCATAACTATAAACAAAATAAACACGTGGTTTTGTATTACTTTAGAAACTCTAATTTCCGCGTATCTAGCCCGTTCATGCTAATAGTGTTTATCCAACACATTCTACCATGTTCCCGTTGATCTTTGAGTTTATTAGAGTTAACGAATGAAAAATAATTATTTATTAAAAACGTGTAATATACTCCTTTTTTAATTACTGCTAAGAACTCGAAAATATCACAAATCCTCGTAAATACTCGTTTTTTCCTTCCGATTGCGAGTGAAATATGGAGCCTTCAAGTATTCTTAAGAAATAATGTAGTTTCTTAACTTTGCTTTAATGTAATAAAAACGTTTTAAATAATGCTTGAACTGAGCCGTGATGGCTTAGGGGATTGAGCGTTCGCCTTCCAATGAGGTGAACTAGGTTCGAATCCCAGCGATGACTGATCGATACGAATTCCGCATCTAGCTTGCACCGACCACAGTACTGACGTAAAATATCCTCTGTGGTAAACGGATCATGGGTTAGAACTCCCTTGCTGTCAGGCCAACCGCGGGAGGCTCTCGTGGTCTTCCTCTCCGTGTAACGCAAATGCGGGTTAGTTCCATCCAAAAGTCCTCCAAGAAGGCAAATTTCTATCAATACTTGATCCAGGAGTTCCCTTGTTTCCTGGATTGGGTTTAAAATTACAAGGCTACAGAGTTGAACAATAGTAGTCAAATGGGACGGCTGTTCAACGATTGTTATAAAATGAAATAAAATGTTTGAATTTTTTTAAATGTTTGATGTTTTATTACTTCAACATTTCAACAGACATTATTTTTTGCAGATAAAAATGTGATTCACAGAATTCCTTGAACTTGTGCAATGTGAGAAGAAAGGAAAAGATAAAAATAAGTTTAATAGATTTGTGAAATATAACTTTGACAAAATATTCTGAAACACATGAGTATAATTTATTGAAGATCATTTATGCTTTCGATGAACCTACCGGATAAATGCTACAGGTATGTACTCCTAAATATTTTCCTTCCTAACTGAGAATAAAAAATTCTGATCAATTTATTTCTATGTCTGAAATAGCACTCTGAAATTTTAATAGTAGATATCTTCCAATTTTTACACTTTTATATTAGTTACTAACTTAAAATACTTCTTTGTTCGCAATATTATTTTCTTAAGGAATTAAAATGTAATTTTGTCATTATCTTAAAAAGATATTTTAATGTGCAATACGGAGTGGCTATCAATGACCTTTTTTTGAATCCTTGTTAGAGTTGAAATAAAAAAGTGCATAAATTTGGGTTTCCAAAACAATATTTAAGCAAGAGAAACAAAAAATGTTAACATCTCGATATTTTGTTTTCGTTTGCAATCAGTAATATTAATCAGGTGAACCGGGTTCGAATCCCAGTGATGGCTGCTTGATACGAATTCCGCACCCGGCTCCCACCGACCATAGTGCTGACGAAGAATATCCTTTTTACTAATATATCCTTATTAATAATATTAAACATGTCCTTATTATATTAAAATATCTCTAGTGGTAGACGGATCATGGGTTAGAGCAGCGTTGTCAGGCTTACTGTAGGTTTTCGTGGTTTTCCTTTCCACGTCAAACAAATGCGGGCTAGTTCCATCAAAAAGTCCTCCTCGAAGACAAATTTCTCCCAATACTTGATCCAGAAGTTCCCTTGTCTTTTGGATTGGATTTCAAATTGCAAGGTTACGGAGTTGTACATTAGTCGTCGCAAACCCAAAATTTGGTCGGCTGTACAACGACGGTTATAAAATCAGTAATATTGCAAAAAAGGAAGGAAAAGAAATTTTCAAATATTGGAATTTTAGCATTTTATCTGGCTTTAGATTGCGTAATCAAATACGCGATGACGACACAAATTTCCTTTCTGAGATTTATGACGTCATCCTAATGTCTAACGATTTCAGAACTGTGGAATTCAAGACTAAAAAGATGTAAACCTGTTTTATTGCCAGATGAAACTTTAAAGTGTTTTTAATAATTACCTTTCAACTTCGGTTTCTCCCGGTAATTTGAACAGGTTTTAATGTTTTTATTCCAATCTTCCTCCGTGTTTCAACATTTATCGATATCGTTTTTGTGTTTTTCTAGCTTAAATATTAATTTGTGAAACCTAATGTGAATACATTTATATCAATGTTCACGACAAAGATTTTAACACTTTTAAAGAAGGTGATTACCGCACGACCTGCATGAAAATGCTCTAGGTAAGCAGTCAAAATTACCAAATATCGATCCTAATATTGTAGATTTTGTGAACGTACGAAAACTTATCTACAAACAACTCTAAAAGGTCTGTGAACTGTATGCTAAAGAAAGTTCACTCATGTTTTAAAAATATATTACATTGTATCAAACATAAGACAATCAATGTAAAATATGTTTCATGTTTTGCATTTACATTCAAAAATGTTTTTTTTTGAAATTCAATTGTAAAAATATTCAATAATACTTTCACGTGTGGAAATAGTAAAAATACTGAATATTCTATAAAAAAAATCTTAGTGTTTGTTGACGACGTTATTTTAAAACAATTTTAAGATTCAATTTTGTGTAATTTAGAGAACATAAAGATATGATTCGAGCAATGTTTTGCGAATGTGGAGATGAAGAGATCATTTAAAAAATGTGTTGAATGTAAACTGTCAAGTCATATAAATGTAATATTAAAAATACCCAAAACATAAAGAAATATGTAAACATGTTAAGCATTTATGTAAGAAAATTAAAAACAAATAAATGGGTAAAAAATTAAATGGGCACTAATGTAATGGGAGTTAAAAATTATTACATACAGATCACTATTGCTATTTAACGTAGTACATTAATGTACAAATTTATGTAAATCGTTATTAAAAATAATTATTTAATGTGCATTACATTTTTAATCTCAATAAGGATTATTGTAAATATAAATATGCAAATAAAATAATGATTGCCAAAAAGTTGTTATTAATATTGATTAAGAAACAAATTGTGTCGAAGTTTTAAATTATAACAATGAAAATATAACTAAAGATTATTATTGGTATAAGGATTAAGATTGTTATTTACCACAATAAATAATGATTAATTACATTTATTTTTAGCATTATAACTCGTTGACAATCTATAATATCGGGTTGTTCGGAAAGTAATTTCGTTTCTCCGACAGAGGATTTAATTGTATTTTTTCGAACCCTACTTCACACTTAAGCCAGATTATCATGATATGTTTCGAGAGCTGATATAGCAAGGCTTGTGTGTGAAAAAGTTCAATCAATTCTACACAGTAGTTTTTGGTTGATGCCCTTTTAAATACGGAGAGCAATAAACAGCATTTTCGTCATATTTTACTTTTTTACTATAGAAAAGGTAAAAATGCTGTTCATGCCAGAAAGAAATTTACCGATGTGTATGAATAAGACGTGTTGACAGTACGCAAGTGCCAGAATTGGTTTGCACAATTTCGATCCGGGAATTTTGATGTCGAAGATGCACCACGTTCTGGAAGGCCAGCTGAAGCTGATAAAGACGCGATAAAGGCATTAGTTGATGCAAATCGGCGAATAACAACACGTGAGATCGGTGAGAGGTTAAATCTATCGAATGTTCATGCTGACCACTTGAAAGGCCTGGGTTTAACCTCGAAGCTCGATGTATGGGTTCCCCATGTTCTCACGGAGAGAAACTTGTGTCGTCGCGTTGACTTCTATGATTCGCTTCTCAAATGTCGCGAAAATGATCCATTTTTGAAGAGTATCATTACTGGGGACGAAAATTGGGTTGTCTATAACAATGTCAAAAGCAAGAGATCATGAAGCAAAAAACATTAACCGGCTCAAAGCATTTGATATCCATCAAAAAAAGGTGATAGTCATCGTCAGGTGTCGTCAGCTGGACAAACTGAATGATGCTCTTCAACAGAAAAGGTATAGTGTTCCACCAATATTATGCGAGACCTCATTCAAGTTTGGTCACTCGCTGAAATCTTTTACAGCTTGAATGGGATACACTGCCACACCCACCGTATTCTCCAGATCTGGCGCCTTCGGAATATTATTTGTTCCGGTCACTAAAAAATTTTTTGGACTGCAAAACCTTTACTTGAAATGGAGAGGTCAAAAATCACCTGAATCAGTTTTTTTTGCCAGCAAAGACCAAAAATTTCATGAGCGTGGTATCATGCTACTACCAGAAAGATGGCAAAAGGTGTTGGACCAGGATGGCCAATAAATAATTTATTAAAATATTTATTCATTATGCGAAAATTGTCTTTCATTTCCCCCCCCCCCCCAAAAAAAAAACGAAATTACTTTCCGAACAACCCAATAATTATAGTTATTGTAATGATCAATATCGTTCTTAATTTTTAATAACAAAACTTTAAAAGCCTAGTAAATTAAATTTACGAATATTGCTAACACATCTCATAACGAGTAAAAAATATGAAACAGTTGGATACATATTTACAATCTATGAAAGGGAATGAATGATTTTTTTGAATTCCACCAGCATTGCTTTAACATTTTACAATAAGTGTATTATTTATTAATAATATAGTCTCAATATTTCGTTTCGAAAATCTTTCATTTAAATTATTAGCTAAATAAAATACTACTCTGCTACTCTTAAAATAGTATTTCCTACTGATAGGGGAATTTTTTTATTTAATTTTGAGAATTCCATCAGCATTTTTTTTAAAACATTTTCAATATATGAATTGCATATCAATAATCTCTTCTCTATATATTGCTTCAATAATCGCTAGTTTAAATAAGTAATTAAATATAATAAAAAGGTCACTTACAATGTAAAAATGAATAAAAAATTTAAATACTAGAAGTAGGGGGTATGAATAATTTTGTGATTTCCATCTGCATTGTTTCAACATTCTGATTACGTATTAATATACTCTTCTTCTATATATTGCTTCAATGATTGTTCGAATAGCAGCAGAAGTACCCCAAGCATGTAGAAAAAGACTTCAAAAAACAACTTCGTTCCGATTTCTTTTCTATCAAATCGAACAAATAGTTAGAAGGGCACATTAATAAAAAAGGGGGTTATCTGACGACACTGAGCACGTTTCAGCAACCAAGGGCAGATTGAGAGGGGTAGAATGAGTGATGTAACCGATTTTTACGCTTCAATGGTTGAGCCTAGTGATCTTGAAAAGCTATAACCTTTTTTTTTATAAATGATATAGCGGTGAAGTGCCGCTACAATCCTGAAGAATTTTCAGGTATTCAAGGCTAGTCATTCGTTCAATGTCTTTTCTATTCCTGTAATTTTTACAGTAAAAAAAAATTACCTGTATTTTTATTTTTTTATATTTTTTTAGCATGAATTTTTTCTATTTATGATTTTGCATTTTTTTGAAATTTCATAAGATGTGGTAAGACTATTTCATGGAAGAATTTTTACATTGAGGTATAAAAATGTCTCGTGTATGAAAAATATTTTATTTAGGAAACAAAATGGTGCATTTAGGCAACATTATGAATGTTTAAATAGCATTCATCAAAATATAAAAATGTCTCATACATGAAAAATATTTTATTTCGGAAACAAAATGGTGCATTTAGGCAACATTATGAGTGTTTAAATTGCATTCATTAAGATATAAAAATGTCTAGTTCATGAAAAATATTTTATTTAAGAAACAAAATGGTGGATTTATGCAACATTATGAATGTTTAAATTGCATTCATTAAGATATAAAAATGTCTCGTTCATGAAAAATATTTTATTTAAGAAACAAAATGGTGCATTTATGCAACATTATGAATGTTTAAATTACATTCATCAAGATATAAAAATGTCTCGTTCATAAAAAATATTTTATTCAAGAAACAAAATGGTGCATTTATGCAACATTATGAGTATTTAAATTGCTTTCATTAAGAAATAAAAATGTCACATGCATGAAAAAAATTTTATTTAAGAAACAAAATGGTGCATTTATGCAATATTATGAAATTGCATTAATCAAGATATAAAAATGTCTAATGCATGAAAAATATTTTATTTAGAAAACGAAATGGTGCATTTATGTAACATTATGAATGTTTAAATTACATTCATTAAGATATAAAAATGTGTCGTTCATGAAAAATATTTTATTTAAGAAGTAAAATGGTGCATATATGAAACGTTAGGAATGTTTGAATTGCATTCATCAAGATATAAAAATGTCTCATAAATGAAAAATATTTTATTTCGGAAACAAAATGGTGCATTTAGGTAACATTATGAATGTTTAAATTCAAGATATAAAAATGTCTCGTTCATGAAAAATATCTTAAGAAACAAAATGTTGCACTTATGCACCATTAGCCAAATTAATTCACAAATTATTTATTTGAACTCTAGGCAATTTTTTTCATTTACAGAACACGCAGCTTTAATTCATCCTAAAATAATATTATTAATCTTATAAAGAATAGTTATAGTTTTTCTAAATGGCGAGTTTTTCAATAAGTTTTTTAAAAAACTAGTGTAGTTTAGAAGTTTTTCAACGGGAAGTATTTATTTCAATTGAATTACTAATATTTTATAAATTTGTTCCAAACCCTTGAAAATAGCGGAAAAATAAAATTTTAGAAAAATATACGTCGTAATGTAGAACTACTTATTGAAATCTTGCGTTTTTGCATCTTTGGCTGAAAATGGGTTAAAACTGTTCTTCAAAAGATTTTCGGCGATGTAAAATAATGCTTTTTAGCATATTATATATTATTTTTATAACTGTTTAAATTCGCTTAACTCATGGCTGATAGATCAAATTATGTGTATCTCTAGTCAATGCAATCTGTGCTGTCTATTCGAAAATTCATCATCAAGATATATTCGAAAATTATATTCGAAAATTTACTCCACACCTTGTTGTTTAGGTTTATAAAAATATGCACCAATTGTGAATTTTTAGTAAGTTTTAATAATTTTTTTTCTAAATGAAAAAAATCTCACCAAATTGGCGATTTCACAACGAAGTAATTTTCTCTTGAACTAAAGACTGTAACAGTCAAATTAATTAGCCGTTAGAAACGTTAACTAAGTATGTTTTTCACCTTAGTTTAAATCAACTGCACAATTTTTCCTCCTTTCCGAGTTGTTTATGGCATTTGAATTTATTTAAACTGTCCGGATTTATACTGTCCGTGGTTGAACTGTAGTTGCGCTGACGTTTAGATATTTTAGTTTTAATTTCAATTGAGTAATTTAATTTAAAGTAACAATAAGCTATATTATTTTGAGCTATAAGTTAAGCGGAAATTCGAAAATTAAATAGAGTTGCTTTGATTCGGTAAAGATAAACGCGTGTTAGTTACAGCCTTTCATTTTAATCTTAATATTTTTTTAAAAACCGTATCTGAACTAATCATAACTACGACTTAATATTATCAACTGTAATATGTGTCTTTAATGAGTAAATACATACATTATAACTTTCAATTGGTAGTTGTAGTCACGGTTTGTTAAAACGGTGGCAATTTTTTGTGTGCGAAATGGTAGAAATGAATTGTTTTTACTTTCAGTTTTTTCCCCAGATTAGTAACAAACCTGATTAGATTATAATTGTTTCTGGATGATTTTTATCCGTAAAGTTTCAAAATTTTGTTCTTTTTAAAATTTTAATATTTTTCATAGTTTTCTTCTTACTCCTTTCTTTAAAAATAAACTTACTTTTTTCTTTAATAAATCAGAAACTATTATTAATCAGAACTGAAGGCTAATTTTTTACTTTAGATGAAAATGTAAATGAATAATTTCCTATGAATAATTCCCTATCCTTACATCTATCTGTAATTATAATGTCTCTTTTTAAAATCAAAATACTAACATAAATGTTTCAAGTAAAATCAATTTTTTTAAATTAAAAATAAAATAAACACTTTTATATTTTAAAGAGGAAATAATTCTAAATTATCGTAAAAACTGTCTCTTACTAATAATTGCCAAGCTCATTAGGGATAAAGAAACTACAGTTCTGTAGTTTTTATCAAATCTGAGGTTTATGGTAATTTAAAAGCACGCGGATAGAATAAAATTCTTCACTTCTTATTAAACTCGAACTTAAATTCTAAAAAAAAGTGTCTGTATTAAAAAAAAAACAACCTTAAATTGAATATAGAACTTATACTAGTCCCATGCAGTTTATACTCATAGGATGAAAATTCAGTTTAAACCCATAGGATTCATTATCATTTAATTCGTCAGTTTTGTTTCAGCTCCCTTTTGATTTAAACTTTTCCGAACACTGCTCGTTTCACGCGCTTAGATAATATTTGGTAAGGTTGTGGTAGGAGGCTTAGGTATACTCCACTGGTTACATGCTATATTCATCGAGGCTCCAAAGCCTACCTCTGCACCAACTACAAAAAAAAAAAAAAAAAAAAAAAAAAAAGCAGCTTTAGAAGGTTTTTAACAGGCACCAGACCAATTTATTTAACCAGTGTAAACACAACTAAGATAAACTACATTCTAATGACATATCAGGAAATAAAATTCTGCCTTCTTTAGGAAAATGAAACTGCAGCATAACCCACAATCAAGGAAATGAGCAAATTACACAGTTCGTGTAACATCTAAACATCTATCTGCCACTTATACTTGTATATTCTTTGTTCCAAACATGCACACTTCCTCAGGAATTTTTATGTGAATTCACTGACTACTGAAAGAAACCAAAAAATTAGCAGTTCATCTGTTAGGTCAGGAAAATCCTCTTTCAGGCGAATGGAATGCTACTCCTTCCTATCAACTTGCTGGATGCTGGATGAGCAATGCGATTCGAGTCTCTGTAGGATTGATCCGTAATGATAATCTGAAGACATTAATATGATATGCGCGGTCGCACACTACAACGCCTCAATTAAATAAAATAAAAATAGATATTCAATGTTTTTATTAAATACTAGCCGCCTAAGGCAGCCAGCTGTCCGCCACGCTATGTTTCTTGGGCCCTAGCACTGCTAGTAGAGACACGAACCTCTTCTAATCTTCTTTGGCGTTTCTCTGATACTTCTTGGGCTCTAGAATTGCTTGTCGAAATTCGGTCATGTTCCATCCTTCTTTGACATTCCACAGACGTTTCTTGAGCCCTTCTTCTTCTTTGAGAATCTCTTAATATCTTTTTCCTTGACAAAATACAAAGTTTTTTGGAAGACGGTTCTGCCATGTCAGTAATCGGGTTTTTAAGAAGTCAACGAATACTTTAGAACAACAATTACTATGAAAGCAAATCATGAAACTTCAATATTAAAATCTAAGTGCTTACCTGCAAACTGACCCTTTCTGAAAATAACTAATTACATTTAATAAAAACTGTTAAAATAAAGAATAGAAAAACCAAAGAGATCCACGGTAAGTGTGATCGTTCCTTCAAAAACAATTAAATTCCTATTTTATATATTATATAGCTACAACGCTTAAGAAAAAAAAACTAAAATGCTAAATACATGAAAAGAACACGAAAACGAATTAATTTTTTATGGTATCAATTTCTATTTCTATATCGCTACAAAAATTATCGTCTTCGCTTTAGAAAAAAAATAGAGGGTGGAAAGAAGAAGAAAAACTTATTATAACAATTATGAACAGCGACAAATATATCAAAGCGAAGCGTTCTATTTACGTATCGAATATGTTGCCACATTTTTAATACAAAAGTTAAACTTTTCTCCACTTTGATAAATGTAGACTAATGCGAACCTTACAATTAAATTATTAATTCCTTCGTATATTAATGATTTAAGTTGTCGAAAATTAATTTTTCAATTGTAAGGTTCGCATTAGCATGCATTTATAAGAGTGGAGATTTATAAGAGCGACTCAAAATCTTGCCATATTTCTCTAAATGTTTTTTTTTTTAAATTGTAAATTGGGTACTTGCACTTCAAGAAGATCACAATACCCACACATATAACCTATGACATCAGCTCCAGCTGATTGTTTATAAACAAAATTGTGTGTTAAAGTTGAGCTAAGTTTCTCCACATAAGTCAGAAAGTAACGTGAAGTTGATTATATACAGCCCAGTATCGCACATCGAATTTGTTGAAATATAATTCTTTCTCGTTTACATCTTTTACTTATTTGTTTATATATTTTATTGTGGCCATGATATATTTCTGTTTTGTGTATCTGGCAACTGCGATGCATAATTAGTTTATGTTCCACGTGGCTTCGTGCCTGTCTTTGTGTTAAGTAAGAAATATGCAATGAAAGAATTTACATCTTCAGGAAAAAATCTTTATGCAAGAATATAGAATGTGTCACTTAAGAGAGTTGGTATTTGATTGGCTTACTAGAAACGTAAACAAATGCCACGTTTCAACAACCAATAAGGATCGATATACCCACGCTACGTCACGAATTTTATTGAAGGGCAATGGTCTTATGCTTTACAGAGGTATTCTTGTGCTTTACAGAGGTATTCTTGTGCTTTACAGAGGTACGATTCATTTCCATTTATGGTGTTTATGGACATCGGAACTGCTTAAAAACACTAAACTTTCTAACAAGGGAAAATAAACTTAAGGCTTAATCGATAAATTCATGGTTGGAGTTTCAAATGTCTATTCAAAAAGAAGAAAAATACTAATGAGAAAAACTGAAGTTGTCCACATCATTGATTTAAACCACTTCTTAACGCTTCAGTAGCCAAATGTGTCCTTGAGATCCATTAGCTCCGAAGTTTTACAAGAATTCATTTAGCATAACAATTGTTTGTTTTCGGAACGTGTACTTAATTATTGTCGTTTTACCTATTCTTTGAGAAGTAAACAATGACTTTTCAACAGTTGGAAACGTATTGTTTACTTTAAATGTCAACAAATTAAGATTAATCAAATCGGTTTTTTGAGTAAAGACGCTACTCTTATAACGTTTTAGGATTCATTAATAAGTATTTATTTTTTAGATAAATTTAACACAACAAATTTAGATAAATTTTCCAACTGTACTAGCTGTAAGTAAAAAAGTAATTCCTTGATTAAATCTTACTTCATTGTACCATTCAATTTATATACAATTTTGTCCCATACCCCCCCCCACACGCCCATTTGCAGTTCGTACCTTTTATGTAACCAGTAATCTTAAAGTTAGAGGTAAGAAAAATTTTAGTTACAGGAAGTTAATAAATTTATTTTAGCCATCGGGATTTTATAAATTACTAGGTGTCTCTACTCTGATTTTTATACCTCACTGATTTTTCTTTTAAGTAAAAAAATTTCTTAAAAAAAAAAAAAAAAGATTTGGTTCCTAAAATAGATTATTATTATTTCATGTACAATCGTATTGTTAATCGTAACGAAATGAATAATTATCGGGATTTGAAAAATAATTAACTATACTTAAAAATAAAATATGAACTTAGGAATACAGAATGTGTGGCATAATTAGAAGTCAGTGTCCGCGTTAAGCATTCACCACCTCGCCAAATGCGATAAAATCGTAAATTTAACGAATAAAATTGTATTTTGGCTAAAGTATTGGCGAATGATTTTTTATGGTGCAAAAAATATATTTATAAAGAATGGGTTAAGATTTGCACTGTCGAAAATTGGTGAATACTTTTGATATTGGACTAAATTTGAAATCCTTAGCGCGGGCCCTGAATAATTGAGATGCAATTTTACTCCTTAACCTTATATTATCATTATAACAGTTCAATCACGGTTTTTAATGCTCCTAAATAATTTGTTTTTTTTAATAAACAATGTGTATGTTAAGATTTATATTTAGATACATTTAATCTCTCTTACCTTCTTTTTTTTTTATTACTTTCAATATAAACACAAGCGTCGGCTTATAAAATAAAAATTCAAAGAGATGAAAATAAAAGTTCTTATAAGAATGGGTAAATAGAACGGGCTATCAATTAAAACAAAAAAGTAAGAAAATTCAGCAAAAAAAGCACTTAAAATTACAGTAACTTTCAATAGAGTTTCGAAAAAAAAAAATATGTTCAAATCACAAATAAAAATGCTGTTTTCTGTACTTCAAACAGAACAGCTTCGCATATTTCTTACAACAAGAGTCACAGTCAATTATTCTGTAGTTAATTATAATTTGTTAAATTTGTTTTTAATCCGTGCTACTTCCTACATGTTTTTGATCCTATTCATTATTTCAAGCTTTTAAGTCTTATCGTTTTTGTGCCGCAATAATAATTTAATTTAATAATTGAAATATCTTTTAAATGAATTGAAAATTTGAGAGTCTCGCATTGATTTCATAAATAAAAATGGTTCTCCCTGCTAGCCAAATCTGTTGCTGCAATTTTGCGAGCTGCAGAGTGGTCTGCATGTTTACTACGTGTTTAACAGGTAATAATTTTCAAATTAATCATCCAACATTACGTTTATTTTTATACCTTCCTGCAAACTTTTCTTCTGAACACCAAAAACAGTTGCCTACGATTTTTCTTTTTAGATGGAGAGAGATTAAAGTTGAAGATTAAAAATGAACGACTCTAACGACAGTGTCTTTTCTTTTGTGCACATCGAATGAAGTATTTAGATGCAATGTGACTCTACATATGTTTTCTACCCCAATCGAATTTTCTCTGTTAATTTGCAAAACTGCTAACTCAGTTTCGTAAAAAAATGCGACTTACGATCTCTCTGTAATAATCGATTTTATTATAAAAGCTTAATTGCTTGAAGACCTCGATTGTTCAGTGGTTAAAAGCACTGACTTGTTATTGTGTGGGACCAGGGTTCGATCTTTAGTGGCGGTTTGAAGCTCACCAGCTGATGTAGCCAACAGTTACGATGGGTACCAGTTTGTCAGGGAAATAAAGGTGGTTTATACACAATGTTATAGCCATGGTGTTGGCCATGAAACCCTGGAGCTTTAACTCTACGACCCCTTAACTGACGACGGGATGTGGCTGAAATGACTTGGTTAACTTATTGACTTAAAGCTTGAAAGCTTACAACTGATCTTGCATCTTGTAGAATACAATTTGTTTCAACCAAAGAAATAAATTTTAAGTGCCACGTTTAAGTGAGTAGAAGATTGCTTGTTTAATTTTCTTAATATATTAAATACTTCATATTTATATGAAGTATTAAGGTTATTTGGTGTTATAAATACTTCATATCTATAACACCGAAACAGATTATTTAACAAAACTCCTAACTATAACTATTGCCAAATTGAACAGACAATAGACCACCTCGTATTTGACTGCGCCTACTTCCAGACACTCCGTGGAGATCAATTTGATGGTAAAAGCCAACATCAGTGTTACGCAGAGTTGACCTGCAGGAATAAAATCAAAACAATCATCAAGACCACGCTTGAAGAGGTACTGGCAAATATAATCACCTAGCATTAGAACCTGCCTGCTCCAGACACTTTATCATTTATCTTGCCCACTTAGGTTTTACCAATTTCTCATTTTATTCGGGTGTCTCACTGTTTTTATCACGTTTTATCATCTTTCAACCTGCTGAATTTTAATTGTCTACTCAGATTTTATTTAGATGTTGTGATTGTTTTAACTCTAGTTTTATACTTTTTAGGCTGTTTTAATTTTGAATTTTAATCATTTTTCTTGTTCTTAGCATTAATTTATTGTTTGATTTTAATTGTTTTATTTTGACCTTTCGGCTTTTCTTATTCTTAAATAATTCTCTAGTTGACTTTAACCATTTTAAATTTTACAAGCCCTTTTGATTTTAACTTCTTCTGATTTTACAAGCCCTTTTGGCTTTTGATATTACAATTTACTTGACTTTATTGTTCTCTTAGATTTATCTATCTCAACACCTTTTAACTCTTTTTTTTTTCTCATCTTTAAAATCATCTATTAAACTTGGTTGTCTTATACTGGTGTTTTATCCCCTTGCATGATTTTACTTTTCTATGGTTTATTTGAAATGGTTTTAGTTTCACTGTTGCGCCAACCCAGTTTTAGTGGTTGTTTATTGTGATATTAATGAATCATTGCGTAACTTATTTGCTTGTATCATTGCCTATTGTTGTAGTTTGTTTGTATCATTGCTAATTATGTTGTGAAACTTAATCTTTCTTGAATTGTGGATTATGCCGTATGCCCTATTAAGGGAAGGTCGGTAATTTAAATTCATACTTCATATTTATATAAGTTACCATTGTAATTGTTTTTAACAATAGTTTATTTTAAAAACCGACATAAAGTTTTACTTCAGTTCAAACTACTGTAGTTTTTAGAAACACATTTAAAAGTTTGAACGTAATCGGGTGAATAGTTCTTGAGAAATTAAAATATCAAAATAATTTCTTTAAGTTGTAAATAATAGGGAAAAAACGCTGAATAAGGTTTGATCCAATGAATAAAAATTTTACGTATGTATAAAATCACCATGCTGACTTGTATTTTCTTAAAATTTCATAGTGTTATGCATTTTAATAAGTTATAGCGAAAGGCACAAAAACGGAATTTCGATAAATAAATAAAAAAAAACGGCAGATTAAAATTGGGTTTTTGTTGAAACGAACCACGAATGAATGAATTTAGTTATGTTGAGTTAGTTATGTTTAGTTATGTTATGTTGAAATGAATTTGGTTATGTTGAACACAATGTTGATAATATTTCCCAATAGTTAACTTAGAAGATAGTCCGTAAACTTTATCTTTTAATACATTTTGTTTTTTTCGTCTCTATTCACAAATCTGATTGCGTAAGTTCAAAAACTCTCTTTACATTTATGAAAATTCAGGAAAAATAGTTGAAACATTATTTATTGGTTTTTATTGTGCTGCGTTGGAATCTTTTTACTATAAAGGGAATGAATAAATTGAGTCATATAAAACTAGAATCATATTCACTTCATCTAAAATTCAATGATAATCAAACCAGTTCATAAGACAATCTGGAAATTTTAAACTATTAAATTTGCCGCTTTTATACAACGGGCAAATGAATCGGCTTTCCCAACATTGTAAAATGACAAGTATTTTAAATTAAATAGTGACAGGCTAAACAAAGAAATTTTTAATACCGATTGAAAATAAAGGGAGGGGTATAAAATATTTCTATTTTAAAATATGCATCTCCGAATTTTTTTGTCCGATAATCTAAGATGGGGTGGCTCAATTATCATTTTGAAGCATTGGGGTTCGATCCCCAGTGACGGCTTGAACTCCACCCAGCTTCATATCGGCGACTACTACTTTTTCAGGAAACAGGAATGTGAAGGCTAATCACATTGCCATCATCTTGTCGTTGTTTACGAAATTGTAGTGGTATTTAAACCAAAGAATATACATAGACGAAGAAGGCTAGCTTCCATAGGCATTATGTAAACCAGTCCTCCAAGGCTTGGTATAACCCTTGTGTATAAGGGAAAGGAATATTTAGGGGCATGCAGAAGAAGTTCTTGATATTGGTTTCCATCCTTCTCCCTCCCAATCACTTCAGGGTTTGGTGAGAATAAGAAAAAGTTTTCGCTTTTTATTCATTATTGGTTTGTTCCACATTTTATACTATTGATAAACGGTACTTTGCTGTTAATCAAGCTATTCATTTCAGAATACATTAATTTCATTCACGTTGATTAAATCTGCTAGCACACTTTGACAAGGAAAGAAAGGAATAATAAAATGACAGCGTACCCAACCATCTATTTAGAGTAACCAAACAACCGGTACACAGGTGACGAACCTCCCGACAGTCCCTTTGTTTTTATGCTCATGCGCTGGATCTCAGTACAAATGATACTCTGTTAAATCCGAGTATGTTGCTCATCCCGTAAGTTGTTTTTCTAGCATCCCGTACCGACCAGTTTCCCGTGTTAGTTACGCATTCTAAGATTTGTCCTTTCTGTATTCTTTGACTGGCCGGCCCGGTGCTTGACTATAAAACCAATGGCTGCGGTTCGAATCCCGCTCAGGGCATGGATGTAGGCTCTCCCTCTGTGTTGTTCTTAGTTGTGTGAACGTGGCCCACCTTATAATCGGGTACCTGTGGCAGTGTGGCTTCGGTAATGCTGCTTGCCCACGTGACTTAGGTTCAGAGGTGCCCACTGGGTAACGGTAAATGAGCAACACTTCCGGTATCTTCCGAGATGAAGAACAAAAGCTCAGAGCCTGCCGTAAAAAAATATTCTTTGCCTAACTTATCGACTTTTTTCCTTCCCCGATGGGATGTGTGGCAAAGTTTTTCTTTTTTGTTTACTTTAGAATTGACGATAGAAATGGGCTACAGATGGTGTTGAGCAGAACTCTAAACCTATAGCACCACTTCACATGATTTCATCATTAGCGTGCTGAGAGTCATAGGAGAAGTACATTAGTTTCTGTATCGAGTTTCATATAGATTAAAAACTTTTAAGTTAGGAAACTATATGGAATTAAAAAATACATTAAATATATATCTAAAGGAAAAAAATCGTGAAAATGTGAAACATTTTTGACAATTAAATATGAAAAATATTAAGAAAGGGGAATATGTCGTATTATATTCTTATACAACTGCGAAAAGGAGAGGGAAAGGGGGGAGGATCTAGACATGGAAACGGTCTTCTCCCCAGATGGCGTTGCAATCGCGAATATGTATTTATTACAAAATTTATTGGGAATATGTTTTCTTTTTCAAAATTGTTGGGATTTTTTAGATAGATGGCGGCACTTGGATTCTATTGCTCTTTAATTTGTTTTTTTTATCTAGGTGTCAGCACAATATAAATTTTGAGCTGATTTGGAATTTATAAGGAAATTCTTCTTCACTTTTACTAACTGTAATTGTTTTTATGTGCTTTGGGGGCGGTTTTTTTGATGTCTTTTAAATGTTTTGTATATCTGTTTCAGTAAAGGTGATTTTATTACAAAGTTTTTCATGAATGTTATTATGGTAGATATTTATTTAATGTGGTAATTATTATTATTATTATTATTCTTTATGCTTGAATTTTCATTAGGGGCCTCGGGGCACTGTTAGTTTTGGCTTTGCCACTAACAACAGAAAGGCTCCTGTGTGTTTACAGACAGTGTGTCCCCTGATGAAGTGCTGCTCTGTAAACACACAACTTTATTTAATTTTCTTTTAATTATATTTATATATTTTTTTAAGTAAATTTATATTATTACTTGTATTTATTACAAAGAAATTATTAAAATATGTTACAATGTGTAAAAATTTGATGTTAAGTATATTTTAAATTACTTATTTGATTATGCTATGGTTGTATACATAGTTTGCTTCATTAGAATAATAAACCGAACAGACTCAAAAAACATTTGAATCTCTTTTTCGGAAGATAAATTTTTTTCCGAATACCGTGTGTATTTCATTATTTATTATTCCTCATAAACCAAATAGACTGTTGATATGAAAGCAGAACTCTGCATTAATAAACAACGAATTATGCAAATTTCGTCGATAATTCTGCACTGGGTTACAGAAGTGTTTGCTTTCTAATTTATTTTCGATTGATGCAATATTTTGAAAGGAATACTTTTGATTTTGAATTGCAAACTTATAGCTTTCTAAAAATGTAACAGAACAACAATATGTTGATTTGCTAGAAAAAATATGTAAACGATAATATATGCTAGACAAACAAAAGCTAAAGTTACTTCTTTTGTACCATAAATATTTCTCCATAATTTTATTTTCACTAGTGGTTGTTTTTTCAAGCGTCAAAAAAGCAATTTTAATGATTAACACTCGGAACCACCGACGTGAAAATAATAATTTAAGTTACAAAATGAGACGCAAAAGCGCTTTCTCTGTATAAACATGCCACTATTTAATACTTTAAGCTAATTTTTTAGACAGAAATTAACCGTCTATAACAGGCAAGGTGTTCTCTAATCACCGCTCTAACTGCATATTTTTAGAATCCCCGATTAAAATCACTCAAAAAAACAATTATACTCATTAGGAGTTAACAAATTAATATTCAAGCGAGAAGTGTCTTTTGAGTTTTTTTACTTCATTTCTGACAAGGATTTTAAAAATACACATTAAGGATGATCGTAACGGAACACCCTGTACAGTATTCAAACTATGTATTACGATTATAGTATGGTATTATACTATGAAAGTATAATAATAAACGTTGTATAACGTCATTATTAAAACAAAAAAAATTTTAATCAAATTTAAACAAAGAAAAGTAACCATATCTCTGGAAAAAGTCATTCGCAAAAAGCATTGCAGTTGGTAGCGGAGGGCTTCTTTCTAAAAACTTTCTAAAACCGAATTATTTATGCTTGTAAAAGAATCTATTTTCAATAAAAAAAGTCTTTTGTTAATAATTCTAAGCTTTTCCATCCTTTTTCTATGATGTATATATATATATATATATATATATATATATATATATATATATATATATATATATATATATATATATATATATATATATATATATATATATATATATATATATATATATATATATATATATACACACACATATATACATATATATTCAAAATTACTAAGCAAATTTAACGACCGCAACCCCAAAAATAGGTCAGCTGTTCAAAACAGGTAATAAAATCAAATAAATATTTAAAAGATCTCTATATATATTTCTCTTACACGGCGACAAAAAAAGAGCCTCATTACAGCTTCCCGAATGGCAACGCTAGAAAATCGACCAATGATTGCCGCATAAAATTTCACATGCCAAATCTAGCTGAGGTGGCTCAACATACAGCGCTTTTAAAAACTGAAATAACCAGAGAGAGCATTCTCTCCAAATGTGATCTCTTCCGAAATTCACCCTATCAGTTGCGGCAATCTCATACTATTAAGCTAGGCAGAAGTGAGTAGTCTTTGTCGATAGATCTCTATTTTAGTATTTTGTCGAAAGCGCTTTTTTTTCACTAATTTATATATTACGAATTTATTTAACGATTTTTGATTTACATCACGAATTTATTTGTTTTATTATTGTTATTGGTTATTCATTGAAAAATGAGTCTCAGTCGTGCTGTTAAGCTTTAAGATTTTATACTATAGCACAATTCTAATAGATTTAACGAATTACATGTCATTTATTTGAATTCAAATTCATTTTAATGACTTAGTATATACTAAAAATGTGTAATTTAAAAAAAAAAAAAAAAAGCTGTCATATCGATTTGAATGATTGTTTTGAATTCTTAGAATTTTGTGCATTTGCAATGTACCTAAGTTAGTAGTGAGCGAATCGAGCTTGGTTTGCGAAGCAAACCATATAAGATTGCGTAGCAATTTTCGGGAGTTGGCGAGCGTCAGCGATCAGGGGGCGCAGCCAATTCAAGGGTTTGAAATTTATAAAAAACATTATAATTTAAGCGTTAAATTCATTTTATTGCTTTTGCGTGTTTCTTGTTCTTTATTTTCACGCTAGTCTCGTTAATATTTTAATTTTAATCTACATCGGAGCTCCAGTAATTCATTAAAACTGAGGAGTAATTAATTACTCTTTTAATCTTAACTTAAATCTTTAATAATTAATTGAACTTTTTTCGTTAGCTCCGCAACCCAATGACTTGAATCATAATGAATAGGAAAAAAAAATTGTCTGTTATAAATTAGAAGTTAGTGAGCTCATTTAGCACCAACTTTTATTTTTGAAAATAAAATTTGTTGTCTACCTTTCAAGGAGAACTAATTAAAAAGAGACGGAGTTTTGCTGTTCCCTTGATGAGAAATTAGAGAAAATTTCTAATTCCTTCAGGAGTTTAATTAAAACATTTAATGAAGATTAAGACATAAGCTATTTTTCATTTCACACTGCTTAATAGAAACTATACGCTAGAAATAAATTTTTTATAAAACTTAAAGTTTATTTTTGAAGTTATTTGACTTTAAAATACAGAGCCCATTTTGTTTATAAGAAATACATAAAAAGACTTTTTAATGTAGATAAATAAAAAATTACACATGTTTTTTTGCAGAAGAATAAATTTTCAATTTATGTTAAATTGAAAATTAAATTCTACTGTTTTTTTCTTTAAAATTTATTGCTAACTATGTTTTTGAAATTTGCCTAAATGTGTTATTTCCTATATTTCTCTTTGTTATTTTCAAAATTAAAATTGTTTGCACAACTCAAAATATGAGCTAAACAGATTATATGAACTTTGTTAAAGTATCTTTTAAAAGTATTATGGAATTACTTTTAAATTCAGTTGATAAGTACAAATATTAGTGTCATTTCGTTCATTAACTTATAATTTAGGGGAGAGTCGGGTCACTTAAGGAGTATTGCTTATATTTCTGTATAATATAGAGTAATAATCAATATTTTTGTATGTTTCTATTGTTTTATCTAATTAAATAATACAGAAAGAATAAACCAAAAAGAGAATAGTTTAACTTAAAAAAATAGAAATTTAAAAAAACATGTTTTTCAGCTCTTTTTAAAATGTGTCGGGTAGCCCCGCCCAGTTACAAAAATTATGCTTTTTTACTGTTTTTTCAAGTGTAAATGAAAATGACCAATGTATTGACAATAGGTAAACCTCGTTTATCATTTTTATCACAAAATTATTTTATTTATCACATATTTATATACTTTTAGTGAATTCTATCATTTAATAACAATCATTTAATAACAGCAATATTTGTTGTTAAAAAATGCATATAACATTCAAATTTGAAGTAATAAAATAATAATCTTTGCAACCGTACATTTATCGACGAAATAAAATTGGTCGTTGATACCCGACATTCATGTGAGCGGGGCTACCCGAAATCCAATTTTTTTGTAAATTTGCAATTACTCGAACAATTTTTCACATATAGACTTCTTTCTTTGTGCAAATTAAACTTAAGACTACATACTTTAATGCTGTATGTATAGAAAAAATTATTTTTCTAGTATTAAAATGAAGTTTAATCGAAACATTCAACCAATTTTTCTTAATTTCATGACTACTGTACTCAACATATTTTCAAAACTATTGTTTACCATGTTAACAGCTGCATAAATACTTGAAACTTTGAAAATAATCATTTTTTAATATAACAGTTAATGTCCGATGGCCCATTGACTTGAAAAAATATTCTATACATATGAAATTGACAGTGGGCGGGGCTACCCGACTCTCCCCTACATATGCATATGTCATTGATATCCAATATACAATAATATCACAATTTTACATGTCACTGTGAATGACCAAAATTGGTGGACTATGTGATAGTTGACATTCATTGGTGAAAGTCGACATTCTCTTGATTTCAGTTATTCACAGTTATCAGTATCACCCTTATCAGTATCACCCTTATCAGTATCTCACCATTTTCTCTTATTTCCCCTCTGAGTTTCTTTCAATTTAAGAATGTCCGCCATTGAAATTGTGTATCTACTTCGCAAATTTTTTTTAACTTTGCCAATGAGCTGTATGAAATGCAACTTGATTCATTTTACCACGCACGAGAAATATATATGAGCACTATAGATTTTGTAATATATATTTAAATATATATTTATATATATTTAAACAAATTTTTATCTCGCGGATTATCGTCGTTATTTTTTTCTGAATTCACTGGCATAATTAAGTTTATAATGTACCTCTCGAATAACTTATAACTATAATTAAATGCGTGGAAACTGACTGGCATTAATGCAATTTCTAAGAAATCGTATACTGGTTCAGCCCAAAAGTTTTTCCGAAATTTAAAAAAATTTGAAAAGAAGTTGTCATCTGTCTCGCAAACGAACTAATGATCTGTCAGTCTATGGTACTTGAGTTTCAAAGTATTACTAAGAAAAAGAATAAAAGTAGTTACAATAAATTTGTAATTAACGCCCCGAATTAACGGCCCATAATTTCTAAATTTCATAATTTTAATGCAAATTATGCAGTGAAATGTTTTTTTTTTATTTCCAATGCAGCAGGCGATACGGACATTATCCTAACGCCGTACAGAGATCAAAATGAAACAAAAATACAAATACAGAAGGAGATGAAATATACAAAATACAAAAACAAAAGCAAAACATCAAACACAAAAATTAATTCAAGAACTTAAATTGAACAAAAGTTCTCTAGCCTCCCAGTATCGGGAGTAGATGCAGTTCTTTGTGAGAACTGAACAGTTTAGAAGATGCCCAGCATTCATCGTCGCACCACTGCGGCAGAGGGGGCAGGCAGGACTATCCATTATTTTAAGACGGAAAAGATGGTCGTATAAGCAGTCGTGCTTGGTAGCAAGACGAAAGGCAGCTACAGCACTGCTTCTTGGGCAATCGGAGAGACTAAAGATGTCATTTCCCCACGATTTTTCTTTTGTTCGTTCCTTTAGCAATGATATATGTGTTGTCTTAATTGCATGATTAATCATTAATGAAGTGGACTTATAGCTAACCAAGTTATTTGGGGCTTGATTAACAAAGCAACCTTTTTTGGCCAGTGCATCAGCTTTTTCGTTGCCAGGGATACCACAGTGGGATGGGATCCATTGTAAGGCAATAGTTTTATCTCGGCTGCAGAGTTGTTACTCATTTAGCACCACCCAGGAGGCACGTGTAGCTTTAGGGATGCTACGGACGCGAGTAACTTTGCCTCCCGCAGTGAAATGTAATAATATTTATTCAGTATTTGAATTGTCTTATAAAAATAGAATATGAATTTTAAATATCCATCAAAAATTTTATAGTGAATAGTTTTAAGATACATAAAATTGTTTATAAATGAAAAATAATGAGAATACTTTTTTATAGCCGTATCAATGCGGTCTGTGAGTAAAGAAACTACTGTAGTCGCTATTTTTGTCGTAGTTTGTTGTTAAGTGCATTACTTTTTAAAAATAAGCAGTGCGATACAAAAAGAAAAAACAGTAACTATTTTCAGTCAACTACTTTTAACGTTTGTTTCGTAAAGTAACAATTCGTCTCTAGTCTTTTCTCTATTTAGTCAAAACTAGCCTCGAGTTAGTTTGCAGTTTAGCCCATTTAGCAGTGCGATACGAGAAGAAAAAACAGTAATTCGTAACTATTTTTAGCCAACTATTTTCAACTTTTGTTTCGTAAAGTAACAATTCGTCTCTAGTTTCGTCTCTATTTAGTTAAAACTAGCCTGGAGCTAGTTTGTAGTTCAGTGCACTTAAGCAGTGCGATAGAGAAAGAAAAAACAGTAACTATTTTCAGTCAACTACTTTTAACGTTTGTTTAGTAAAGTAACAATTCGTCTCTAGTCTCGTCTCTATTTAGTCAAAACTAGCCTCGAGTTTTGTAGTTTAGTGCACTTAAGCAGTGCTATACGAGAAGGAAAAAACAGTAATTCGTAACTATTTTTAGCCAACTACTTTCAACTTTTGTTTCGTAAAGTAACAATTCATTTCTAGCGTCGTCGCTATTTAGTCAAAACTAGCCTCGAGTTAGTTTGTAATTTAGTGCACTTAAGCAGTGCGATACGAGAAGAAAAAACAGTAATTCGTTACTATTTTTAGCCAACTATTTTCAACTTTTGTTTCGTAAAGTAACAATTCGTCTCTAGTTTCGTCTCTATTTAGTTAAAACTAGCCTGGAGTTAGTTTGTAGTTTAGTGCACTTAGGCAGTGCGATACGAGAAGAAAAAACAGTAATTCGTAACTATTTTTAGCCAACTATTTTCAACTTTTGTTTCGTAAAGTAACAATTCGTCTCTAGCGTCGTCTCTATTTAGTCAAAACTAGCCTACTAGTCAAAACTAGCCTCGAGTTAGTTTGTAGTTTAGTGCACTTAAGCAGTGCGATACGAGAAGAAAGAACAGTAATTCGTAACTATTTTTAGACAACTACTTTTAACGTTTGTTTCGTGAAGAAAAAACTCGTCTCTAATTAGTTAAAACTAGTCTAGAGTTAGATTCGAGACTAGTTTTTTTTAATCAGATTGGTACAAATTTTTGCAAGTCTGTAAATACATTCAATGAGAATGACCCTGTTGCCGAGCGTTAATAAAAAATTACGGTATTTGCACCAAAGCCGCAAGTTTTTTCTTAAAATTTAATCTAGCTATTATAAATATTAATATTTAAAGCAAATATTTATAATAATTAATTTATCACATTGGCCATTCCTTCAAATGCAAATAAACACTGATAGAATACAAAAGGAACACTTGATGTTATTTCATTCGAAGGAAAAATTATCTCTGTACTTCTATTTCTTTGAGGAGATAAAAGAGCTGTAAACACTCAACAAAGCAAGAATTTCAACATATTTTATGGGTTCCTACAATTTCCTACATTAAATAAGAAAGGCAGAAAAAGAAAGACTTGTCTTTAGAAAATACCATTTTTTTTATTAATTAGATTTATTTTTAAAGGACTGGTTTCGACCAGTTACAGAGGCATCTAATGCAATTAAAGTAGGTTTTAATAATTAACTGTTTGAAAATATAAAATTATAATAACTAATAAAAATAATGTACATAAAAAATTTGATGAGGGATGGTAATTTTAGAGTACGTTAAATGAAAATAAGTTAGAGTGTTAGTGAAAGTATGTATATATATATATATATATATATATATATATATATATATATATATATATATATATATATATATATATATATAAAATATAGCATAAATAAAAATATGACATAATGAAAAGATGAGAAGTAGTGTTTCGTTTTATGATAAGTATTATACTTGTAAATTATATTGGCTCAATAAGTTAAGTCAATATTAATACTAACTAATAATAATTAGTAAATGATTAATTAATGCTGATCAGTAGATATACAGTTAATATTTATTAATAAATGATAACACTGACAAAAATGGTTATGAAAATTGTTTGATTACAACTAGTATTTTTAGAAAATGTATTTCAACACTAGAAAGGCTGAAACTTAGTATGTACCTAAATTGCCCAAAAGCAGTCAAAATGACTGGATTGTGAATGAATGTGTAAAGAAATTTGTTTAAAATTAATTTTTAATATTCATAATATTATTTTCAGTTATATAACAAGTTAACATGCTTGGGAGCTTAACTCTGGGGGTTCCGCGTTGGGCTGACCTCAGAGCCCAAAGATCAAGAAAAACTGAGATGGGCCCAGTAGGCTTTGACCCTCTAAAGGCTGTCGCGGCTATGAGTTTAGTTTTATATAATAAGTTATTAGTAAATATTAACAATGAAAAAGTTATATGTTGTATAAAAAGTCACAAAATTCTACGAAATTGTGTCATTTTATCCATCATTGTTTTTCTAATTAAAATTAAAAGGCAGTCAAAATGCCTTCCTTGAACTATTTAGTGTTAAGTACCAATTTAAATATTTACAGTAGAATAATTAGATAATGGCTTCATAGCATGATTAATTAATACTTACCAACACAAGATAAAAAGTGGATTAGTAATTTTATTTAATAAATGAATATTTAATGTATAAGTAATTATGTTTATGAAAATTGTTTGAAAACAACTTGTTCTGTGAGAAAATTGTTAGCAATGACAGGGGGAAAAAATGTTTCATGTTAATGGAATAAAGAATGCAAGCACAAGCACAGAGCCTTCGCATTGAAATATGACACGGTGCAATGAGAAAGAATAATTTACTTCATTTTAATAATAAGTAATTAGATGGTGCGCTCAATAAGTAAAATTCCCTATGGAAATCCACGTGGTTATTCATGGAAATTCCGCAGCCTTGAATTTCACTAATCGATGGCATTACCATGAATAGAATTACCAAGTTATGCTTAAATACATTGATTTAAAAAGAAAGCTATTTAAATAGAGGTCTATTTTCATAATGGATTATTTTAACAGAATACGAATAAATATGAGATAAAACTATAAAGCGATCCGTTTTAGAATGAAAATATTTGCATAAAATCGTCGAAATTTCATTTATAAATAAAAATTGTTTTTTTTTTTTTTATTGAAAAAGGTTTATAATGTTTTGCACTTTGTAGCCTACTTTTATCGCTTGTTTTTTAAAATTTTAGACAATGAAATCATTTTGAAATTGTATAAATATATATATACCAAAAAAATAGGATAAATATTTAAATAAATGGAAACAAAGCATTACTTTAAAGTTTTTTTTAACGGTTAATGGAAATTTTTTTTTTATCAAATAATTTTTAAATAACAATCAGAAGAAAAAGTTTTATATCAGTGCATTTTTTAGGAAAACTAAACAAAATATATCAAAAGAGAAAAAGCTTTTGTTTATAAAAAGGTTTTTTCTTACGCTTTTTTCTTTTTTTTTAACCAACAGTTATAGCAAACAATGAATACTTAAAGCCGTTTTCAACAGGCAAAGTGACTCTTAAATTATTCAGGAACTTATTGACATAATGACAATGGAACCATTATAATTCAAATTTATATTTTTTGCAGTCTTTGGGGACTTTTTTACATCTTTCTGATAAAATAGGAAAAAAGAAATAGAACTTAGAATTATGTGCATTTTTTAAGAATATTTTTCCTAAACGGTTCAGGCCTAAGACCCTGAGAAAAGTAGGCTTAATATATATAATAATTTGAAATATAATGGTTTCATTGTCATTATTGACATAATGACAATGGAACCATTATATTTCAAATTGATATTTTTTGCAGTCTTTGGGGACTTTTTTACATCTTTCTGATAAAATAGGAAAAAAGAAATAGAACTTAGAATTATGTGCATTTTTTAAGAATATTTTTCCTAAACGGTTCAGGCCTAAGACTCTTGAGAAAAGTAGGCTTAACGTTAATCCATAATATCGATACCCAGAACCGTATTACTTAGCAAATTTACAACAACTTCTACTTGATGTTAAATTGAACCATTTTTTCCTCTAATCCAGTTTCATAAAGAGTAAATTTCGCCTTATTAGGGTTCAACTTAGCTCCATATTATGGTTGCATGAAATTTGTTCGAAATTGTGGTTCAGTACAATCAGTCTGCAATACGTTATTCATGATTTAGTTCAGATATAGTTTACTTAATTGATATGGTTTGACTGTTTAGTTTGGAATCCCCTGTAATTGATTTGTAATTCCATAAAAAAAAATTTCATCTTTTTTTAAATCCATATTGGCTTTAAGCCCATTAAAATAACGGATATCCAGTTTTTACTGTAACATTAATGAAATAAAAGATGTATGAAAGATTGTCAAAGATTGAAAGATTTTTAATGGTAATGTCTAACCTTACCTATTTTGGGAAATATTAGTTTAATTGTCAAGAAAATTTTATTAAATTGCTTTTTTTTTTATTCAATCAGCTCCTCTTTGGCAAAATGAATAAAATTACGAATATTTTTTTGTCGGAAGTCAATAATGGAGCTAATAAAATAAAGCTGATAATGTTCGAAATAAATTGCGTGCAACATCTAAGCAATTTATCTGATTTCAGCATGAAACTGAATGTTAACATGTTTAAAAGTGATCTTCTTAGCCGCTTCGTGCGTGATATGCCGTTCGTAAATTAAAATTTTCGGAAAATAATATCTGCGTAAAACAGCTACACATTTTTTTATGAGTCGAATTCGAATATTTTAGTTCTATCATATGATAATCTAACTATTAAAATGAATAGCTTTGTGGCTCATTTGAATATTTGACCTTTAAAAGCTGAGGAGTAGCCGAAATCTGTAAAATATAGCCAAATGTTTAAATAGGAGTGCGAAAATTTGGACTTCTTTATGTTAATTTTTCTTTTGCATCGAAGAACATGCTTGTTTATTCAGCGAAAATAAGCCTAAATTTGTCGCTTAAAATATCGTCTGAACTAATTAATTAGTTTATATAAAAGTAACATATTTAAGTTGAATCTTAGTAGTTAAAAATTCGATAATTAGATCAAAACTCATTCAGATGGTTCTTGCTGTTTTGCGAATTTTTTTGAACCATGTTCAAATTAAAAAAAATTATCTTATTGAAGAGTCATCTTTTCTAACTTAGTATTTACAATAACTGTTTATAAATTGTATTTTGCAACGCAAAACAAGTTATACTATAACCTCTTTTTTTAATTTTATAAACGGCATTGAACTGCTTTCCCAATTCTAAGTGTACGAACACCAAAGTAGTCTTGCAATTTTGATCTTTATCCGGAATAGAAGAGAACTCTTGGATCAAGCATAGGAGCAAACTAGCCTTCGTGGAGGACTTTTTGATGTAATTAACCCGCGTTTGCGTTACATGAAGTGAAAAAAAAAGCCACGAAAACCTCCCACGGTTAGCCCGATGGCAAAGGAATTCTAATCCCTGATCCGTCGACCACTGAGATATTTTACGTCAGCACACTGGTCGATACGATTCGGGAGCATAGTTCGTAATAACCAGTCACCTTTGGGATTTGATAGGGTCGCCCCAATGTAAGGCGAACGCTCAATACCCTGAGTGACAGCACCTCTTATCACCGTCGTTGAACAGCTGACCCAAGTGAGTTGAAAACTACCAATGTTCAACTTCGTATCCTTATAATTTTAAACCAAATTCAGAAGACAAGGGAACTCTTAGATCATGTAATGGGTGAAATTTGCGGACTTTTTAATGGAACTAACCAACATTTACGTTACTTAAGGGGGGGGATGCGGGAAAACCTCCCAAGGTTAGGTTGACGGCAAGGGGACTCTAACCCATTATCCGTCTACTACTAAAGATATTTTACGTCAGCACTGTGGTTAGTGAGAGCCGGGCAGGTATTGGACAGCCATCATTGGAATTTGTACCCAGATAAAGTTATAACCTTTTGTAGTTAACTTGCTTTTGGTGGTGCCGCTTGAACATTTCTAAAGCTTTCAGGTGGTACTTGGAAGAACAATAAAAATAAATAAATAATAAATAAATAATAAATAAATAAATAATAATAAATCGAAAATTTTTTTCCTCGTTAGTTGGGAAAATTTCGAAGGCGATTGATTTTTTTTGTGAAAATTATAATTTTAGAGGATGTGGCATATAAAAATCGTAAAAGATTTGAGATTATTAATAAAAAATTATGCTTTCACTTATGTGTCATATATATAGAGGAACTTATGTTTCTTCCAAGTGATGCTGTGCAAGGGATGTGATGATGTTAATGAATATTTTAGCACCGCAATTATCCTAACCCTTTTTTTCATTTTGAAAATGTAATTAAAAAAAATTGTGAAATCAACTGTGTAATATTTGTAATAAAAGGCGTAATAAATATTGCATCTAGGACTCTGGCTATTATTTGCATTATCCATTGGGAAAATTTTGAATTTACACCGAAGAGCCATTACACCCTCCATCTATAACAATGGGTTCGCCCAAGTTTTAATGGTTTCTCTACCAGGAACAATGCTTTCATGGGGCACATTAGGACCCATAATCCTCATAGAACAATCCCTGACGTCTGCAAGCTACTTGAACATAGTTGCAGACCAGGTTCACCCATTCATGGCAACAGTTTATCCTGCGGGGGATGGTGTTTACCAACAGGATAATGCATCATGTCATAAGGGTCGAATCATCATGGTTCGAGGAACATTCCAGTAACTTTCAAGTCATGTCTTGGCCCCCATATTCACCTGACCTTTATCCAATAGAGCATTTGTGGTCCTACTTGGAAAACCTAATTCGTGCTGCCGCGCTTCCCCCTCGCAATGTGAGGGAATTGCAGGACCAGTTGGTGAACGCTTGGTACCAGATACCTCGGACTACCTATCAGCACCTTGTGGAATCAATGCCATGGCGGGTACTAGGGCTAAGGGTGGTCCTACATGTTATAAGCAGGGTGGTCATAATGTAATGGCCCTTCGGTGTAGTATGGGCAGCTATTATCCGTAACAAAAGGTGTTATTTGCAGTTATTGGTGATTCTTTCAGTTATGAGTTAGGTGAGGAATAAGATTTTCAGTCAATTTTATTCGAAAATAGAAATCTATTATACTTACATTTGAAAACAGAACTAAAATAGATGTATTTTAGTTCTCTTTATGTAAAATACTCTTACTTTTAGGTAAAATTCTGTTTAGGTAAAATACTGATTTCTAAAGAAAAATATCTTATTTCTGCTAAAGCTTAAAAAAAAAATGCATGCGTGATGTAAAAAATATTGTGTTTAAATGTTGGACAGAATTAGTTCTAAAAAGAAATTAATTTTACAGACAAATAGTTAGGCATTAAGATGACTCATATTTGAGTTTTGAACAGATTTCCATTTTACACGCTTATCAAGGGTATGTAACAGCATGTGAATATAAAATATACACTTTAAAAGAAATTTTTAAAAATTAGTTCCAAAACCTCTAGAATAGCCTTTTTAAATTTAAAAAAAAATGTCTCATAGTAGAGTTGTGATCATTTTTACTTGCTGTAATCCAACTAAGTAATGCAACTGATTAAAGATACAAAAGAGTTAACATGTATCTTTTTTTTAAAATATTTAAAAATATTAGTTTAAAAAATGGGTCTTAAACTCCTTTTTCTTCCAATATGAAATTCATCATGAAAAAATTAATAAAAATAAATAAAATAATAACACAAAATAATTTAAACATTAAAATAAACAGCAGTAATGTTTCATGAAGAAAGGTTTTTTTTTTCTAAAAAAAAAAAAAACTTAAGATATTTGAATGAGTAAACGAAAATTACATTTTGTTTATAAAAACACCTTTTTCTGGAATACAAATAATGATTTATTGATAAGCATTTGTTATTCTGTTTCTTAACAAATAGGAAAAGGTATTATAGCCACATAACTATATCATTAATAATTAAATGCTGTATTAGTTTTAGTCTGAAATTTTATAATTTAAACTTTTATCATCATATGAAATAGTTTAGCCTGCATACTAATTTTTGAGTATTATGTCTTCTTTAATAATAATGTGATTGACTAGGCGGCGAGAGCACTTAAAGTAACATTTTGCACATTTTGGATTTGGATTATTTTTTTTTTTTGAGTTTGTGTTTTTCTGCTTTTTTTTTTTTTTTTTTTTGCATCAGTTTCGTATGCAATCGCATTGGTTATTTCCTAATAATGAGATTAAAACAACAATAAAAAATTTAGCTTAGTATTCATACAAACCATCAGTATTTGTATGTTTTGGGGTATTCTGCTTTGTTTTTTTATTCAATAAAAAATGTTAAAATAAATGAAACCACGTGTAATCTAAATTGTAAAAATAAATTATGATATGAAAACTAGTTTAAATTATAAACTAAATATCTATCTTTAAGTTAAAGTGATAGTTAATAAGTTTAATTATCATTTCAACAAAATATATTAAATTGCATTAAAAATGACTAAGCTCAAATTTTACTAAATTAGGAGCTATAGCTCAAAACATTTTTCGTTTAAATAAATTATTCACCTTGAAATGGAAAAAAGCTATTCAAAGTCAGTTTGTAAATTAAATATCATTTTAAATGCACAAAACAAAGTTAACATATTAACTTTGCAAAACGACAAAAGCGCTTTAAGAATAAAAAATATTAAAATTAAAAAAATTATTCACAGTTTCAATACTTCGTTTTTTTTTTAAATTTAAAGTTTTCCAAATGTTTTAATAATTTTTAAATTTGATATTTTTTCATTTTCTTATTTGGATTCAAATTATTCTACACACACTCATTTTTATTTAACTACTTTTTTCCTATGGTTATTCACTGATAAGCAAATTCTTTCCAAGAAAATTGTCGTTCATAGCTTGGTTAATGATGCACGTAAAATGCATGTTCTTCGCTTAATTATTTGCTTTATTTTGTTGCAAAAACCCTTAATTGTAACCCTAAAATTAAAAGTTTTTAATTTTTGAAAATGGAATTAGTTTATTTAAAAATCAAAGGAATTTATTTGGAGAATATGGGATCGAAATTCAAATAAATAAACCAAGAATCCAGCTGAAATCTAATATGAAGTCTTTAGCAGATCGATGCAAAAAAAAAAATTTTTGAATTTTTGAAAAAATGAAACTGACAGTTTTAGTCATTTTTATAGCTCATTATAGTATATATATATTTAGATGCAGAGCGTTTCCAAATTCGAATGATAAATTTAGAATGGGTATAAAATTTTCCATAACAAACCACGCTGAGAGGGAAAATATTACAAGGAACAAAAGCAGAAACGTATCTGCAACAGATTTTCCCTGAATAGTTTTTACGTCGTCTAATACTTTGCAACAACGTGTATATATATATATATATATATATATATATATATATATATATATATAAATCAATAAAATAGGCCTAAACCCGTCTGCAGCCATAAGCACAATATACCTGAAACTGGGAGTGCAAGCAGGCTTCGTTTTTACAACGTGGCGAACAGAAAAATCTGTATGCCAGGTTGCAAATGGCTGTACTCTACACTTTTAACTGAAAAAAAGATCTCAATAATAAAAATACAAAATACAAAAGTTTTAGCATCAAAAAAAAAATGAAATAATCCGAATTTAGTTTTCAGCCATAAACGTTCTAGATCACAAAACAATTAAATTACAGCATCAGCAACCATCCTTCCAAATTATTGCATTTAAGTATTTATTATTGGTCATAAATAAATACAAATGATGGTTACAATTAAGGAGCTAATCATCTGTTATTAAATTGTTAACTTAATTAAAATCCTTTTAGTTTTTAAGTTTGCATTTATATTATCGGATTTGCACTGTCAACAATGCCTCAACTGTAACCGACACTTTATTTATGACGCATCATAATGCAGAAGTACGGACTTGCGCTCATAGTGTCAGACTGCTCAGGAGTCCAGGAACTTTTTGTTTTTCACGTTGTTATGTATGTTTTAATGCGCGTGTTAGAAATTTTGAGTTATTAAATCGTTAAACTTACGTTAAACATGCGTTAAACTGTCAAGAAATGAATTCTTCAACTTTCCAACGAACAAAATTTATAAATCCACTAGATTATTTGAACTTCTGTTTGTATAATTGATTGCCATCTCTCACAGAGAACTCACGAGTTGTCTTGATGTTAGGTAAAGGTATGAACAATAAGTTTAAAAGATGACGTTTTACTAAACTCTTTAACAGCCATTATTCCCTGATCCATCCTTCAAAGCAATCACGAAGATAAATAATTTGGCTAAAGCAGGAATAACAAAAATGTCAATTTGAAGTTGAACATTAGCTTCTTTATACAAACCCAATCCATTTCCAAAGAAAAATAACAACTAAAAAAATATTTAACATGTGTTATTACGCGAAAGAAAAAAGGTGAAGAGGTTTGACTTAGCTGTCAGCTATTCGATGACAGACAGACGAAATGACCGATCTTCCTTTTCGTGCCTTCAAGGTCTGGGTGTTGTCGGCAGTTTATCAATACATGACTATTAGTCAAAGCTTTCGTAGAAAATTGGAAAGATTGCCTTTTAGTCGATATTTCTGAGCTACTTCAAAAAAATTGCATTTATTTCGTATCAAGTTTGCTTAATTGAATTTTATTTTTAGTTATTTATATGCATTGTCTACTAGGGGGTCAGTCCAAAATCAGAAACTCATTTTGGTTCACTTCATTCGTTTATTGGGTACAAAAGTAGTTTAGGGTAACTTTATATGAATAGCGTCATTTTTCTTAAGTAATTTCTGTTACTCTTTTTTCGTTTATTGTACAGCATAGCTAGAACTAAAAATATTGCTCTATGTTACCAGTGTAAATTACTAAGCGAAAGTTTAACCAAATATAGAGCACAGATTGTTTTCTCACATTCACAGTTATGTTTTAGCCTCTAATTTCTGGCTAACTTATAGCTCAGTTTGTTTTTTCTTTTCATTGCAAACACGATAAAAAATGTTCATAGGCTTTGTGACAGTTCACATACTTATAAGCGTTTAATGAGATACAGATATGTAAAGCGATGGCGTGGTTAAGACACTCCACACATTTTTTCTAAACTTAAAAAATTGGAAAATAGATATTTTTGTGCTACTTCTGTAAACTTTGAATCAAGTTTAACTAAATTCAATTTTATGTTTAGTTATTTAATAATTATACTTATGCAAAACAGTTGCGTGATAAAAACGCACTACCCTGGTAATGTTTAACACATACATGTCGTGTCTTGAATTTCAGATATGGATCTCTTTATGGAAATATATTCATAGAAGTTGTATTTATTTCCCTTTTAATGATGAAAGAAGTACTTTCTTGAAGGCTATAGTGATAAATTGTGTCTGCCTCGTGAAAAAAAATAATTTAAATTTACGTTGATGATATATTTTTTTGAAAACATATAAATGTCTGATTTGTTCCTTTTCTATGGACTTATAAGAATCAAAAAAGCAGAATCACAAAAAATCCTTTATTTTAAAGTATTTTTGTTCATAATCATTGACAAAAAACAAACTGATTACCATTTACTTAAGGATCTTCTGTCTTATGTACTGTGTTGCATGGTATTAGAGGAAAATATTAGTTTGAATCTCTGCAAACTTCTTCAGTGAACACTTTGTGAGGCTTGCTGAAGGACAATGGAACAATCAAACTTCATTTCAAGAGCTCAAATGAACAAATTTGTGAGACTTACATACCCTGAAGGACAACATTGCAATCTGAAATTCATCTCAAGTTAAGATATCCGGTGAACATATATGTAAGGCTAACATAGTCAAGTTAATGGAACAATCTGAAATTGATCTCAAGTTAAGATATCTGGTGAACATGTGTGTAAGTTGTAAAAAAGGACAATCGTAGGATGAAGGAAAATGGAACAATCTAAAATTAATCTCAAGTTAAGATATCCGGTGAACACGTGCGTAAGGCTAACGTAGAATGAATGAAAATGGAAGAATATAAAATTAATCTCAAGTTAAGATATCCGGTGAATACGTGCTTAAGGCTAAAGTAGGATGAAGAATATTGCAACAATCTAAAATTAATCTCAAGTTAAGATATCCGGTGAATACGTGCTTTAGGCTAAAGTAGGATGAATGAAAATGGAAGAATATAAAATTAATCTCAAGTTAAGATATTCGGTGAATACGTGCTTAAGACTAAAGTAGGATGAAGAATATTGCAACAATCTAAAATTAATCTCAAGTTAAGTTATCCGGTGAACACGTGCGTAAGGCTAACGTAGGATGAATGAAAATGGAAGAATATAAAATTAATCTCAAGTTAAGATATCCGGTGAATACGTGCTTAAGGCTAAAGTAGGATGAAGAATATTGCAACAATCTAAAATTAATCTCAAGTTAAGATATCCGGTGAATACGTGCTTTAGGCTAAAGTAGGATGAATGAAAATGGAAGAATATAAAATTAATCTCAAGTTAAGATATTCGGTGAATACGTGCTTAAGACTAAAGTAGGATGAAGAATATTGCAACAATCTAAAATTAATCTCAAGTTAAGTTATCCGGTGAACACGTGCGTAAGGCTAACGTAGGATGAATGAAAATGGAAGAATATAAAATTAATCTCAAGTTAAGATATCCGGTGAATACGTGAAGGCTAAAGTAGGATGAAGAATATTGCAACAATCTAAAATTAATCTCAAGTTAAGATATCCGGTGAATACGTGCTTTAGGCTAAAGTAGGATGAATGAAAATGGAAGAATATAAAATTAATCTCAAGTTAAGATATTCGGTGAATACGTGCTTAAGACTAAAGTAGGATGAAGAATATTGCAACAATCTAAAATTAATCTCAAGTTAAGTTATCCGGTGAACACGTGCGTAAGGCTAACGTAGGATGAATGAAAATGGAAGAATATAAAATTAATCTCAAGTTAAGATATCCGGTGAATACGTGAAGGCTAAAGTAGGATGAAGAATATTGCAACAATCTAAAATTAATCTCAAGTTAAGATATCCGGTGAATACGTGCTTAAGGCTAAAGTAGGATGAAGAATATTGCAACAATCTAAAATTAATCTCAAGTTAAGATATCCGGTGAACACGTGCGTAAGGCTAACGTAGGATGAATGAAAATGGAAGAATATAAAATTAATCTCAAGTTAAGATATCCGGTGAACACGCGTGTAAGGCTCACGTAGGATGAAGGACAATGGAACACTCTAGAATTGATCTCGTGTGGATATCCGGTGACCACACGTGTGAGGTTAACGTATACTGAAATACAACATTGACTTGAAACAGGGGACCGCCTTTCAAGCATAAACCTTAAACCTAGTATAATGGTGGTTGATAGATATTAGTTTTGGAGCATGGCAAGGGGTGAAAATATTATAAATTTTGAAGATTTAGTTGAAATTGGCAAAATAAATTTATATAGTTGAAATCGACAAAAACAATAAGGCCATCACTTTGGCTGGTGGCAGCAAGGTGCAAAAGAAACGAATAGCTATTTTGCCGATAAAATTCTGACCAATGTGTGAGGAGGTAGTAGGAAACGAAGCGAAGGTCATGAACGGTTGCCTGCATAAGATCAGATCTTGGTATGGCATCTTAAAAGGTCAGTCAAGATACTAGAGCAAATTGAGAGAAAAGTGACTTTGAAAATAAATTCATCTAAGCTTCAGATTGGAATTGATTGGTGGTGAAATTCAGATTGGTGTAAGCGCATTGCAAAATGTGGAGTTTAAAGTCAAGCCGAATCCTTGAAGGACCTAAACCAATTAAACTTAAGGGATAGTTTTTCGTGACACCAAAAGCCCAAAACTTGAGACCGATAATTTCTGTGCATGGTGCATTAAATACAAGTAAAACATTGTTGGTTGTAATTAGGGTCCTATATAAATTAATTTAAAATTAATTTGAATTTAAACAATTATTTTGAATTAATTTAATGAAATTAATTTAAATCAGTATAAAATTATCTTAAATTAATTTAAAGCTTTTCAAAATTGTGTGACAAAGATGCCACAAATTTTTAAATTATGCAGGAAAGGTAGCAAATGACCTAGAAAACAAAAACAACTACAAACATTTTTTTTTTTTTTTGACTTTTCTTTACTTAAAACACAATATTTCGTTGTAAAACAGTAAATTATAAATAAGTTAGATCAGATAGTCGAAGATAGATTGCTAAAAAGGATTCTTAGAAAGCCAATTTGTAAGGGAAGAAATCGTAAAGACGAATTTATTTAGTAAATGAAAAACATTTTGCGGTATTCGACGGTTAAACGAACAACTAGATTATGCAGTTTTCCCCATCTTTTCCCAATTAGTAGAAATCTAGTTATAAATAAATTAAATTTAATAATGATGGAATTATTTGCTTATAATGTTAATTTATTATCCTTTCTTATTATTATTCTCTGATATTACTAAGCTTTTGATTTTAATTATTTTGAATAAAAGTATTAAAAGTGAAACAGATGATCCTTTATTATAGAAATACATAGTCTTGTATAACAGTATTACCTTATTCAGTAATAGTTTACCAAAAAATATTTAAATCTGTATCTAAATTCATTAACTGTATCACAATTGTTGAACAGTAAGCAAGTAATAATTACTTTTAATGTAAGCTTTGTGTAAAACCGTGTCCAGTCAACTTATGTTATTAAAATAAAGAACACAAAATTGGGTGACATTAATAGGAATTAACTTTTCACGCTATTATTAAATAATCTTTTTGGCGAAAAATTATATATAGTTTTTTTTAGCAATCAAAAATTGAATTTAATAAGTAAAATTATAGACCTTGCAACAGTTATCAAGCAAAATAATTAGGTTTAAATTTTGTTTCGCATAGAATCGGGACAAAATCAGTGAAATCAAATCTATATTGATACAATAAAATGTTTTGGGGTCTTTCAATTCTACCCTGTAGTAGAATCGCAGCGACACGGCGACATTAGCGCGAAACGTTACATATTTCTTTCAGAAAGATTTTTCTTTTGAAAGGTAAAAAAATTTTAGTTTTCTTTTCCACAGAAATTGTCATGTAATATTTAAATCATGCGTTTAGATAATCGCTTTTTGATGCGCTAAATTTGCGCCGATAGCATCGTAAATCGATGTAATTTTTCGATTTAATTTTCGGCAGTTACTGATATTAATTTTCACGTGGTTTTAAAATATTCCGATCAAACAATATAGAAAATTCGAATTGTGCATTTGATTACTTACTTTTTAAGGCAATGATTCTATCAATATTTTGGCTGTTATTGCTATTGATTTCTGCATAGATTTTAAATCCGATATTTTTTATACGATATTCATTACAACAACCTAATCTCGAAACGAAACACGCATTTGAGTAATCACTCTTTGAGGAGTCCGATTCGCGCGATTTCGTTGTCTATCTTTTTTTCGGATTTTATGATTTTTACTTTTTATTGGGATGATTATTTACGAATTGCGAAGAAGGAAATAAATAGTGAGTTTTTCCCCCAACAAAATGCGTGAATATCACCCATAATGTAAGAATAAAGAATATTTACAGAATTAAAGATATTAGTGCTAGTGTTTTGTCGCAGATAGCTCGAAAAAATTCTGCCACAGAGTTTAAATTTGATGTGACAACTTTTTGAACGTCGAGAGACAAAAAATAAATAAAATAAATATTGGTGAACGGAAAAAAAGAGGTTGGTCAGTGAAATGAGCTGGCGCTTAGCCCCTTAGTTTTACATATAAATGCAATATATAAAAGATGGTACCCATAATACATTATTTAAACAATGAACAAAAAAATATGACTATTTGAATATCATTGTTTCAAAATTGCTCATAGTTTCATATCAAGGCTGAATTTCATTAAAACACGCGAAATTTTTGTTTTACCCCAAGTTACAGTTTCTTTTTTGGAATCTAGGTCACCATAAAATATTTGTAATTACTTAAACAATGTGACAAGCATTTATATTAAGTATATAATGAATTTGTGGTTGATATGTGTTTTGCATGGTCTGTAGCTCCACCCATATTTTTTGTCAAAAGCTGAACATGACTAGAATAAGCTGTAATATAAACTCTGGCGCATGCTTCATTCAAAATAAATTTATTTATGAAATTAGTTTAGTATACAGAGTGTAATGGAGTGGTGTAAACTTAGTATTTATTTTTATAATAAGATGAGAATACTGTTAAGAAACAAATTCACTTATATTCTCTAAATTCGTTTCGACACTTTTACTGGAGATGGTGCTTAGCGTTTTTAAAAAGTGCTTAAAGGTACTTATTTTCGCTTTTCGTTTTTTAAAAGCTTTAGAGGTGCTTTTTTTATTGGGTGTTTTTTAGAAGGGCTTAATTTTCCATTTTCAAAATTGCCACGCATTATGCAAACGCGTGGTTTTAACATTGTTCTATTCACCGTTTTCACATTCATTCAAACACGAAGCACTTCGCCTTACCGTCGGTCAGTAGCGTATGAAAGCGCCAATCATTTTATATGTTTAAGGTAATACTTCCGGGTCCACATTTGCGTATGGGTATATTGAGCTGAGTTCGGTGAGATTCTTGCACTCTTCTGTGCAACTCTGCTGCATTTTGCAAGATATTCTCAATTTCAGGCTCTCTGAAATCAAACCAAAAAGTCTCTCGATCTTTTTATGATGACTAATATAATTAAGAAAACAGCTCTTTTTCAGAAAGTAGTCATTTTATCATGATCAAGCAAAGTCTTGAAAATTATTTTGCATTTTGTTAATGTATATAGGGATTCCTGCATGAAATTTTTTTCTTATAAAATATGTGGCCACTAGATTTAAATTAACATTATGATCACAAAAGATATCTTCAGCTATAGCTTTGCCATTGTTTACGACGCAAGTAAATTGTTTGTAGAATAAAGGTGAACCATGGAACACTGTGAATTAGTGCAGTTCTGCCATCTGTCGAAGAGATAGAGAATTACGTGTTCGTTGTCACCAATGTGGAGGTAATGCTAAAGCTATATTCTTAGATATTGGCTTTAATACAACCAGAAACGTTTTTCAATGTAGTCTGATGCTATAATTGCCGTGGAATAGGGTATGCACCTCTAAATTGAGCTAGAAAACCTCAATAAGCTGACCGGGTAGTTAAACAGTCAACTCGACTATTTTTGCAGAAGTTCATGATAATTACGAGCACTAGGCTTTCTTCTCAAATGAGAGAACTGACCTTAAAAAATAACTGCTAACTCTACTAATTTCAATTAAATTTCTTATAGTGTAAAACACAATGACACAGAAAACACGTGTAAATCATTTATACGCGTTTTCTGTGTCCTAGCCATTGGGTTACGCTGTTAAAATGACACTTGTGAACAACACTACTTTTCGGTAACCTTTTCTTATGTATGTTACCGGCAAAGCATGAAACGCCGGCATTGTATAGAATGCCGGATGTTTTTAGGTAAAGTATGAAATGTGAGAAGTATTACACTCTTCCCCTAGGCATTGTATAGAATGCCAAATGCTATTTAGTCAAAGTATGAAATAAACTTCCTGATGAGGTTATTATGTAAATGATGTGCATGTTACTGTGAATGACCGAAATCGGTGGTTGTTGACTTTCACCGGTGAATGTTGACAATCACATAGTAGCTTTGGTGAATGTTCGAAATATTTATTACATAAATTTATTCGTGGATATAATTACATTTATTCGATATTTTAATACTTCCTTAAAAAAACGTCAGTGTCAAACTAGACCTAGTATGACTAAACCTTTGGTAAATGTTTGAAATAGGTTAGTGCCATTGCCAGTATATATTTGCCATTGCCCGGTATATATTTGCCCGGTATACCCTACACTGATGTTTTTTTAAGGTCAAGTGCCACTGCCCGGTATACTCTACACTGATGTTTTTTTAAGATCAAGTGACACTGCTTGGTATACATTTGCCCGGTATACCCTACACGGATATTTTTTTAAGGTCAAGTGCCATTGCCGGTATATATTTGCACGATACTCCAAACACTGATGTTTCTTCTAATGTATCGTCAGTAAGTATTAAAATATCGAATAAATGTAATCTATCGTCAGTAAGTATTAAAATATCGAATAAATGTAATCTATCGTCATTAAGTATTAAAATATCGAATAAATGTAATCTATCGTCTGTAAGTATTAAAATATCGAATAACTGTAATTATATTCACAAATAAATTAATATCAAATCGGATGACGTTTTGAATTTGTCATTTTTGAATGACATTTTGACGAATCGGAGATATATTTTATACTTTGCCGGTTTCTCATTTGGCATTCTATGGAATGCCTAGGCAATGTGTGAAATATAAATCATTGCATACTTTGCCGGCTAATTTTAGGCATTCTATACAATGCCGGATTTCATACTTTCCCGGTAACATGTATACTCTTTTGCTCTTCATTGTGACGTATTGTAACCGATGGTTTCTTGTAGTTTAAGCATGTTATTCCTGAAGATATATATGATAATCTTTTAAGAAAAATTTTACTTTTGAGTACGATTCTCGTGTGATTATGAACAATTATTATTTTCTAGACTTGAGTGAAAATATTTATGAGAAAAAAAGCCACTCTAACCTTTTTTTTTTTGGGACATTTTTTAAATTGAACGATAAGTAGAGTCACAAACGAATATCAACCAGTCAGAAATGATTTTACTTCTAGGTCCCACCGATCGGTTTTGACGTTGTTTCAGAACTTAATTTTTTTTCCTTGTAAAGTATGTGTCCACAAGCCTTAAATTAACATCATGCTCATAAAAGATACATACAGCTCGATCTTTGACGTTGTTTACAACGAAAGTAATTTGTTTGCTGAATCAAGGCGAACCGCGTAACGAGGCGAAGTAGTGGTATAGTGCTGCTATCTATCGAGTAGTGAGAGAATTGCATGTTCGTTGACATCAATGCGGAGGTAACGCAAGAGAGATGCTCTTACAGATCAGCTGCGATCGAACCCCTGTTCCTTGAGTTCGTAATCTGATGCTGTAACCAACACAGCACAGGATATGCACCTTAGAATTACTGTGCTTTTTATTTTTTCAAGACATACTATGGCCACATAAATAAACGGTCAACTCTACTATTTTTGTTAATGGTCTGTAAAATTATGGCTACTAGGCAATTTTCTCAAAGGAGAAACGCATATTTTTCAACACTGCTAGTTTTTTTTTTTTTCGTATTACGTTATTTGCATGTTCTAAAGAACTTTTTTTAGAATGGGCTTTCACGTGAGAGCTATTCTCTCAATACTAGCGTGTTATAAATATATTTTAAATTTACTCGAAATGTGAACAAACAGAATAGTTTTGTCTCGCATTATAACACCTTTTGCCGGTATGCAAATATTTATATCACAGGAGCCGCGAATAAGTTTATTTTCGTTTCAAACTCATTTCACATTCTTTTTGCATCGTGAAATATATAATAACTATAATTACTTTTTTTCATATGTTAAATATATCTTTTTTTTCAATTATTCAATTCGGCATCAAATAAGACTGGATATAGAAAAATTCAAAGGCAAGCGACAATCAATTTCGCGTGCCTTCAATGAATTTGCTTGTATTCCAGTTATTTGCTTGTAGTTTATTCCGGTATTGATTTCAGGTATTTTTGCGTGATTATGTACTTAAAAGTTATTTTTAAAAGTTTTCAAAGAAATTCGTGATCAATAATTCGAATATTTCGTCACTATTCTTTGATGAGGACATTAAAGCATTGAAAATACTATTCCATTTTATTGAATTGTCTATATTTTCGTTATTACATTTTAACACGCATTTCGAATTTAATGCTATGATTTCTCGACGAGATTTTCTAAACTAATTGAATTTTATTCGTAGGAAAAAATTATTGTTTTTAGTTGAGTTATAAGACGTGATGTTAAAATACTCGATATGACAAATTCATTAAATTAACTGGGGAAAAATCACGTAATTTCATTTTGCTAATGCAATGCCAGTTTTATTTCTCTTATTCCTTTTAACAATAATTTTGAATTTAATTATTTATATTTTATATGCTCAGCTCATATATTTCTAAACTTCTTGAATTTTAATTCGGATGAAAATTCGGTTTATTTTTCATTGAACTTCATCAACAAGATGTAATGTTATAATTCATAACGTTAAACTTTAAACTAATTAAAGTAAATGCAACATTCTGCTTAAAGTCATCTCAATTTCTTAGACACGTTTTTAACACTCGTTTGAATTCATCTTAAGTGAATTGGAATACAAAAAAGTATTTTTTTTTTTTAAAAAAAGAAGCTGTCATAAAAGTATTAATAAAGTAGAATATTTATTGTTTTTTGTTTCATTAATTTTTTTACCTTCACTAAAAAGTTATCTTTAAAACTGTAATTTGCTTTTCTTTATAAAAAATTTCATATCAAAACTAGTTCAAAACATTAGCAAAATTGTCTGCTAACAGCAGTTATTTCTAAACCTTTTTAAGTAGCTATGCTGCCGTAACATAAGCGAGAAACTTTTATTACTCAAAGCATAATATTTGACAGAGTTAACCCTTTCATGGGCCATTTATTTCTAGTAAAGGTAAATTAAAGTATTTTTTGAATTGAAATTGGCTTAAGAATAATAGATATAAGAAAGAAAAAACCCATTTAGTTTATAAAAAGGCAATTTTTTTAGTAGTAAATATATTTAATACGACCATATATTACTTATTGACTTTTATTTTTCTTTATTTATAAAATAAATTTTATAAATGCTACAAGCTTCAAAAAGAATTATGTATTTCATAACTTTTATACGTTTTTTCAAACTAACAAATGTTTACCAATTTTATTCAAACGCATTTCAAGAAAGCTGAAGTTTTTAGCAATTGGAAACCTAAATTAAAAGTGTTAAAGGAGTGGTGGGAAGTATACTTCCCACGACGTTCGAAAGGGTTAAATTTAATAAAAATGAAACACAGACACAAAATAATTTCAAAATTGACTAACAATTTCCCCGCTTTCATGGGATGGGCCAAATATTTTTTAAAATCATTTTCTGTTATTTAGAAAAAAGCAAAATTCAAATAGTTTCTGAGAAATACACTTAAATTCTTTTATTTTAAGTATAAGTCCAAAATTTGATTATTTACTCAAAGTCAGAGTAGAAAGCTTAAAATTAGAGTAGATACTTAGGTAAACCTTAAAATTATAAGCAGGCTCTTTAAAGAAGAATGAAAGAATAATTTAAAGTTAATTAACTTCTATCAGTTGGAAAGTGTATTTTTATATCATTTTTCTTCATTATTTTATTCCTTAGAATATTTCTTAAATAAATGCGTATTTTCTTTTGAATTGTGCTGTCACTTCCTAGGCAGTGATTTCTTTTAAATAATTATTTTAGATAAAAAAATTAGATCATCTTCTTAGTCAGTGATAGTTTTTTAAACAATGATTTTCGGTTAAAAAAAAGTTCAACTTTATAGGCAGAGATAATTTTTAAAAAAATAATCTAACTTTTATTTGTTTCAAAATTTATTAACTTCTTAGTCAGTAACACCTTATAAATAATGATTTTGAATTAAAAATAATGCTATAAGACTTCTTAATCAGTAATAATTTTAAATCCTGATTTCGAATAAAAAAAGAAAGTTCGATCAACTTCTTAGTCAGTGACCTATCAAAAATAATAGATTTTCTCTGTAATCGAATAATGGATTGACGAAAATAGCTTATTTATGCAAGCATTATTATTATGACCTCAATTTCGGTATCTATTTTTAAATGCTTATGACGGATATTTATAAAATTGACAAAACATTATTTGTTTTTTAGATAACTCAGAAGTAAATAGTTTTCTTTTTGATGCTAATAAGTTCTTGAGTACTTTGTTTATTTCTTTTCGGATACAAACAACTAAATAATATCACATTGTTTTTGAAATCTTGTAGCAAAGCCCTCCGAATTCAACACCCCCAAATCTAAATTTTTATTTGTGTACTTCTCGTTTAAAGAGCAGAACACAGACCACTTGTTAGTTGCGTGCGAAGCTAATAGGCGCGTGAGATCAATATTTATCTTTAAGTCCTACCCTTCCTGCTACCCTTTTACTTTAAATGTGCTACATTTAGACCCCACCTATTGTGTATTGCGTGTGAGTTTTGTAGTTGCGTGGCAACAGTCCAAACAGCTATTTTTCGGAAAGAATTGTTATCAGAATTATTCTTTGTTGTTCAAAAAGAAATTTTGGACCTTCCCCCGATTGCATTCCTTTAAAACAAAATTAAGGTCAAAAATGATGTAATAAATGATCACGGAATTTGGGATTTAAATTAAGTTCTTTTACTTAATTGTTGACTAAGTGGATCACGTTTATCGTCATCCGGGAAAATTGTGAGCGGAATTCGGGGAGCATTGGTGGTGGAAGCACACTACGGATGATTTGTGACTATCGGATTTGATTGGTTGTCCAAAATTGTCTGAATTGTTGTAAACGAGGTTGGAGAGGAAACTAATAAAAAAAAGGAAAATGACTTTTGTTATAGATAAAGATGTAGCACCATTTTTTTTTACGGAAAAGGAAAAAGAAAAGTTTTTTCAAGCAGAAAATTACTTATTTTTGATTCTTAGAGTTAATGATCGTTTAAATTATTTACAAAATAACTTTATCTGAATCATTACTTATTTTTGAAACTTCTTTCTTTTAATTTAGAAGAGTAACTTTTAAATTACTTAGGAAACTCCACTTGCCATTTGGTCCGCATACCAACCCACGATACCATGTTCAGAAAAAAATATATTGTTTGCTCCTATCAAAAAAATTTTGATGGTTAATTTTGATTTCAGTGCCACTCATGATGGTCGGACAACATTTGACGGTCTCCATCATCCTACATTTCCCACTATGTATTCATGAGTTTTGATATGCCCACAAACTTCCATCATTCCACAATGCAAAATGTTACTTTAATACTATGAAGTGACTGGGTGGCGCAGTTGGTTTGTCGTCGGGCTTCTGAGCCCAAGTCTGCGGTTTCGATCCCCGGCCCAGACACCGGATTTTCGGGATGCAGAAAATCCTCAGCGGCCATCTCGTATGATTATGCGGTATGTAAAAGATCCCTGGAGTGCCTCATTGGCTCTTGGCATTACCGGCAAAATTAAATTCCTAGTGCACTTTAGCATCCAAATAGAGTCTCGATGCTGCCATCTAGTGTGGCAGAAACTAGACGCCCAAATTAACATGACCAACGGTATCTCACCCATTGTGGTGGTCCTGAAAGAGTGGATACCATCTCTGGAGAACGCACTAGGTCTGCTCATCGGTAAGACCGATTGTGCAGCCCATTGGAAATAAAAAACTTTAATACTATGATGGTTAACCATCAGGAGATGTTTGACTCTCATGGACCAACAATCAATGATGACCCCTGGTTGTCCATGATGGTTCCGACTTTACATTTCTATGATGGTTTAAGGGAAATTCTTCGTTGGTTCAGAGGTATATACCATTAAGACAATTTGGTTTGTCTGTTTTATGTTGGCCTATCAATATCAGTCCAATATATTGAGATGATGGCTGTTCAAGATCGATCCCTTTCTAAGATACTATGATACATTTGATTTCTAGGATACTATGATGAAAATTCGTGATGGTCTGTAATGGGACAACAATGCATTTCCACGATGGTTTAATGATAATTATTGTTGGTTCATCTCTCTTATGGCTTATTTCTTGAGATTTTTATGTTCTTTTTATGTAAATGGTAGGGTTTAAATATAGCAATATCTAACCTCCTTGTCTTATATTTTTTTTTCCAATTTTTTTTGTTGCGTTTGGCGTCAATACAAGCATGAGCTTATAAAATTAAAATCTCGAAAAAGATAAAATTGTTCAACAACAATTGATAAATATTCATCATTTGAAAAGCAAAGAAAAGTTTAAAAGAATTCTCGAAAAAAGCACCTAAAACTGCAAAAAATTAAAAAAAAAAAAAAAAACTCTCGATAAGTATACAAATAAAAATGGCCTTTTTAGGATGTCAAATTGTAGCTCTGTAATGCACTTCAATGGGCAGTAGCAGGGCCAACATGGTTTTTATTTTACTTTGAGTTTAACAGTTGATAATTCTCAAGCTAATTATTTAATCTAATTTTTTTTTTTTATAGAACAGCCCTATTATTTCATCGGCACAATTCCGTAATTTCAAGCTTTTAAGTCCTGTGGATTTTTTGCAGCAAAACAATGTAACGTAAAGCAAAGAAAAAAAAATTAAATTAGCAAGTTGAATACCATGGGGGTCACCGGTGACCGGCACTGTGTTTGTTCGTAGCGCCAGGGGGGTCACCAGTAACCGGCGAAGTCAAGATTATTAGAAACACATAATTCGAGTAAATTTTTAATGCTTTCAATTTTTTTAAATATTATCGTTACTAAAATTATTTGAAGAAACTAATGCAATACATACTGAGAAAATCATTTTGGCCAGACGGGAAAGCCATGTAAAATTAGCGTGGCATTCAACGTGTAAAAATTTCAAAGTTTGCTTTGTTGACAATTCTCACTTCTAATGCCAGCATATGAGCTTCTGGAATTTCATATTATTTGTTAGTTTTCATTCGGAATCGGTTTTGCTTATGCAGCCTGACTAAGGATAGCTGTTCACCATTTTTTGGAGATTTCTATCACGATAAGGGTTATGTCATTCATGACACGCACTCAATTATCCCAAAACCACCACTTTCAAGAATTTGCAAGGTTAATGAAGGCATTCTTTTGAAGGAAAATCCAACTTTAGTTGACAATTATCACTTCAAATGCCAGCATATGAGCTTCTAGAATTTCATATTATTTGTTAGTTTTCATTCGGCCCTGAGAGAAAGGCCAGTCTAAGTTTGCCACCATACCTGAAGGCCTTCCCATAGTATTTATGAGCTTCCCCATTGCTGTTCATTTAGAGAATATTTTCTCCCCCCCCCATTCTCTGTTTCGTTTTATATGTCCTACCATAAATTTGCTGTTTAAAAAATCAGCAGTGTCAAAAGCTATCCACAAGCAAAGGGGAATAGAAAACAAAGCAAAAAATTAAGATGACCCACACAGTTTCGCACGCTATCACAGAGACACGAGTAAAAGATTTTTTCTCCTTTATGCAGCAAGGTGAAAGCCCATTAATTGTGTGGGCAAGTTTCAGGAATGGTATTAAACATAACCTAGTTTCTCCCTCAGTGCTGTATGGAATCTGCCGACATTCCAAAAATTCTAGTTATTACCTCTTGAGAGAAAAAACTGGTGGCCCAAGTCAAATTTCCCAACACGATAACGTTACAAATAATTCCGAATGTCTGTTTTTGGACAATAAGATGCAGGCCGTGAATGGTTAGCTGGAGTAAAAAATTACGTTGTATTGCTACCATAGCAACTAAAAGAAAGCCCTGAAGAACAGAGCTAGGCCATGGTTGAGTATTGTGTAGAGTTGCTTAAATTCTTATTTGAATGATAAATTAGCTCTATAGTTGAAGAATAAAAATATATGCTCCTGCTCAAGACAATCAAAGGATATTGTAAGTCGTATAAAATAACTGTATAAGCAATTGTTTCTGCATAAAACCAACGGAGAGAGTCATAAATGCAAATTTTTCTTATTTACAAACTTCACCGCATACAAGTTTTCAGTTTGACGTTGAAGACTCCATTTGGTGGCAGCGAATTTGATTTGGTTTTCGATTTAATGTAAGACCAGGCGGAAAAGAATGATCGACATTCAGTAAAAGCGTTGTTTCGATGAGTACGATGTCTCAGCGAATTCATTTAACCGAATCAGAATCTTGGCTAGTTAGAGGGGGGCTTAACTCAAGGCGAAATAGCAGGAGCCATTGGAGTTTCACGAAGTGAGATTTCCAAGATCTGGAACCGTCTTTTGGAGACAGCCGAAGAGCAGGGAGAGGGCGTACACGTGCGACAACGCCTAATGAAGACCGTTATTTAGCGCTAAAGGCTCGAAGGTAACGAAATATGAATACCTGACTTACCTCTGATACCTCTTTTTCAACACCACCTTCGTTCGGCTACTGGCTCCACAGTTTCGATACAAACTGTCCGAAAACTCCTTCACGCTGTACGTGTGTGTGCTCGTCAACCAATGGTGTGTGCCACGTTAACGGCAAGCCACCGTCGCGTTCGCCGGGAGTGGGCAACAGAGCATGTGAACTCGAGGAGAAATGAACGGCGCAATATTCTTTTTTTTCCCGCCGAGTCTCGTTTTTTTGTTGTTCATCCTGATAATAGGCGTAATTTTATTCGGAGGGAGCGTGGAACTGGAAACAATCCTGCGTTCGTGCATGAAAATGTAAGATTTTTTGGTAGGGAAGTGATAGCCTATGCTGGCATCTCTATTGATTTGCGTACCGATCTCCATATCATTCGAAATGGAGCTCTGAACGGTCTCCGATATAAGGATGAGATTCCGAGACCTATTGTAGTACCTTACGCTGCAGCAATTGGAGGTGACTTCATTTTTATGGACCACGATTGCAGGTGGTTAATTTCCTAACTTGGTGAATGATTTCCTTTTGGAGGAAGGAATCATACGAATTGATTGGCCAGCGTGTTCTCTGGACCTAAACCCAATAGAGCATTCTAGGCAGATGAATTGCTGAGCGCATACCCCCAAACTCTCCAAGAGCTCGATTTGGAAGAGTAGAACAGAGTACACTAGCCATTCGTTAATAACCTCATTGACTCGGTGTCTCAAAAGTGTTCAACGTTGCTTGCCGTCTGGGGAAACCATACCCCCTACTAAAAACGATTTTCTTTTTGGGAAGCACCCTTTTTATTTGTTTTTATCATATGTATAAATTGTGTTTTTTTTCCTTTTGCACACAAATGCTCAATAAAACGCATTTTTTCTGTTAGACAAATGTCATTTTTATCTCATATAGCTTACTACGTTTGTCGATAATGCATCAGTCATTTAAACAATATTCCAGGTGCAAGATCAACCCACAACCTCAAAATCCTTTAATTTGTTTGAGCAGCGTAATTGGGAAAGAGCTGTATTTTTGTAGGTAAAATAATTATAGTTGGAAGCTTGCCATTACCCCCTTATTTTATCCAGCAAGGCTAGTTGAAACCAGATATTGATTGAAATAATGAAAAAGAAAAGCGTTTATTTTTCTTACTGAAATATTTATTTACTAGGAGGCTCCCCCCCCTGCTCGCTAACGCTCGCCAACCCCCGAGAATTGCTACGCAATCCTGTGTGGCTCACGCCGTGAACCATGGCTCGCTGCGCTCGCTCGCCAATGAACACAATGTTCTAGCACAAAGACATAATATATTATCGTCAAAGACATAGTATTTTATCATCAAAGACGAAGTATTGTACTTATGTTGAAGAATTCTACCAATGTTCTTATTGGCTTTTAAAAAAGTATATTAGCTATTTAGATTGTACATGGTGAAAAAATCAAAACATTAGCTAAATAGGAAACATATTAGCAAAATAAATGATCAAATATTGCTTCACTAATATTCTGCATTTTAAAGCGTGAAAATTCAATGCATAAATAAACGCGATTTATAAAAAAATTCAATGCATTCAATACAAACACTTAAACGTTTTTTAGACGTTTAGGTAGCTCCCAGTAGAAAAAATATCAATTCAACAACGGCCTTTTAAAGCATTCTCACTTCAATTAATTAATTAATTCCTAATTGAGTTTAAATTAAATATTATCATGTTTTTGGTGCATGAATCTGAATTGAACAACCTGATAATGCTCACTCTGGTTATTGTTATCTGGTTGCTCACTACGTGCTCTTGCGCGCCGAATCCAATCAATTAAAAATGAAAACTGTTGCCAGCGCGAGAAAAGAAATATCATCGGTTTTATTGATACATGCATACATACATACGTACGTATTAGCGTTTTATATAATATAGATGCCATTAACTTAATGCTATGATCTTCTTACGCTGATAAACATTTAGGGGTTTAAAAATCAAGAATAAATGATTTTAAGTTTAATATCTTTTGAAATTGATCTGATTAAAGAACAATATTATAAATGAAACTTCAATCATGAATATTGTTACAGGTTTCATGTGCCCATATTTTGCAATTGAGCACTGACATGTTACTAAGCCAGTATTTTAGGCATTTGTACTACCCGGCTATGTTGTAAATGATATCTTAGTTTTAACAGATAACTTTTGTAGAAAAGATCTAACATTTGATATGCGTGATCTAAAATCTGTTTTAATAACTTAAAACATTTTAAAGTTTCTTTTTATTAGATGTTGAACTTCCTTAAAATAAATCTTAAATGGAATCCTCTAATAGAAACTAAAGAGAAATCGGTGTATTAAAAATTTAAACTTTTCTAATATATTTTTTCTATGCATTGTTATTTGCTATTAAACAACTTACTCTGTCTTTCCCAGAAAGCATGTTACCTTATGGCAAATTCGTGTCAGAATTTCCTTTTTATTGTCACAAAAATGTTTGCACTAAAAACCTTTTTTCAATAAATCAAAAATATTGCAGTTTCAAACTTTTCATCCTGAAATAATTAAAAAAAATTTTTAAAGCTTTTTTAAGAAGTATTCTCACTTAGGTAAAATCATCACTTTGGTTCATAATAACGGCTTAGCCGACGTTATACTAGCGATAGGATTAAATTGCACAGTCCATTAAAATTTCATGACAAGGTGGATTTTAGCTGATCATACAAAACTTCGAGAAAAAAAACCTTATAATGACCTAGATTTAAGATTATTTTCGCCTTGAGACTACCTTTATTAAAAGATTTTTCCACGCTTGAAACCCTAAGTCTACCTTGATTTAAGGATTTTATAAGGATTTTTTAAGGATTTTTTAAGGGTTGTTTTTCAAGGTTTTGAATTAGAGTAGTGTGCATAGAATCGAGCAGATTATCTAGTTTTCTGCATTACATTTACAGGCATTTTACATTAAAAGGTTTTCACCGAGTTAAAATAAACCTCATTTTGCTATCTGGGTTTAAGTTATCTCCAAATATCATGGCAACGGCCTAAACTAGTCTCACGCAATTTTTAATAAATAACTGAAATCTAGTTAAAAATTTTAAGTCACAGGTTTACTACACTGTCCACTCTAATTAGTATAATCTTTTCTTTATTTAAAAATGAATGTCTGTCTGTCTGTGTGTGTGTGTGTATATCAGACTCCTAAACCATATAACTAAAAACGCTGAAATTTCGCATACAGATAGTTCAAAGCATGGCAAAGGTCACTGTCAACATTAGAACATTTTGCGACGAGTGGTTGGTGTGGGATTACCAAAAAACAAAATAGAATTTTCTGATTGGTTAAGCGTTCAGTCCTTGTTTTAAATTTAAATATAGATTCTTCAATAAATAACATATTTCAAAATTTAATATTTTTAAATTAAATTAATATTAATTATTATTAGTTTTAAAGTTATCTGATACCTTTTTTATAGTTATTAATTTAAAATGTGTTTCCAAAAAATTAATTAAAATCGACGGTAATTTAAATGAAAAAAAATTAGTTATGGCAAAGACAAAATTAATGGGAAAGTGGTACTAATTCTCTTTGGAAAAACAAAGTCGCCATACTATTATTGACACCTATGATGGTTAATTAATGTAGGTAATTTATACGCATTGAAATTAAAGAAATAAACTTTGTACTAAAAAGCAAATGCCATAAAGTAAATGCATTTATTCGTGCAGAAGAATCATAAAAAATCGTCATTGGCGAAAATGATGCTTAATTACTGTTGGTAATATGCATTCAATGTAATAAAAAAAAATAATCTATGCATATTCGAAATTCGTTCAGGGAAGCTGTAGAAAATCTTCCTACACAGATGACGCTTGCATTATGGTACTGTGTACCACTGGTATTATGGTAAATAGAGCCGTTTTCATACGAGTTCTACAACGGGTTTTAAATTGTTTCAAAAAAATTTTTTTTTCCTGTATTAGCAGAGAGAGTGCATTAATATTTAAATGGAATATACACTGCTAGCCACCCAAATTGCAACACCAAGAAAGACAAGAGATATCACTACAAAATTTATTTTGCAGATAACATGTTGATCAAGTTTCAAATGATTAAATTATAGACTTCTTTGAAGTGTGGTTCCAGCTGAAATCAGTAGCCAGAGTAGCCGCCATTGTTGGAGATCAGCGCTGCCACACTCCTCAGCATTGATTCAAAGAGACTTTGGATGTGTTCTTGGGGTACAGCAAACCAAGCAGCTTCCAGACGTTGCCAAAGTTGATCTGGTGTAGCAGTTGGGGATGTAATCTGGGTCAATCGTTGAGCAATCATGGACCACATGTTTTCCATCGGTAAAAGATCCGGAGAGCAAGCTGGACAGGGAAGCAATTCAATCTGGAGATTGACGAAGAACCCTTGGACAATGCGGTCCACGTGTGGTTGCGTATTATCCTGCTGAAATATGACTGTAGGCTAGCTCTGAAGGCAAGGAAGGACAACTGGCTCCAGCACCTCGGAGATGTATCGCTGGCTGTTTAAAGTACTGGCAATGCGTACTAGAGGAGTGCGAGAGTGATATCCAATACCGTCCCATACCATAATACCCGATGCAGGACCAGTGTGGCGGTGTATAACGCAGCTGTACAGCATCCTCTCCCCACGGTGTCTCCAGACTCGAATGCGATCATCGTGGTGTTGCAGACAGAGGCGTGACTCGTCAGTAAAGACAATTTCATTCCATTCTGTCGTCCGCATCCTTCCTTCATCGCACCATTGGCGGCGGAGACGTCTATGGCTCTGCGTCAAGGATAGACGAAGCAGTGGACGTCTTGCCGACAGACCACTCTGCTGTAAACTGCGTCGAATGGTACGCACAGACACTGGATGATGCGTTACAGACTGAATGTGCTGTGCTATGATTTGTGATGTGACTGGGCAATCGGTCACTGCCATGTGACCAATTCGCCTGTCATCACGTGAAGTGATGCACTGAGGTGGATGCAATCGAACAAATCGGTCAGTGATACACTCCAGCATCCAACGATCACATATCCGCATTACAGTTGTTTGGTTTCGTCCAACACGACTACTGATTTCCCTGAAAGATAATCCACAATCTCCGTAGGCCACTATTCTTCCTCTGTCGAATACTTGATGAAAAGATGATGGCTGTTTTCTACGAGACATTATTGATCGTTTTTTAAAAAAACCACGAGAGAAATACAATTTCTGAACTTGAAATCGTCGAAATCTTCAAGCTTTAAATAACGCTTTGAAGTAGCGCCACGGGCGCGCGTAATGTGCGTCTGCGCTGAAATTCCAATCATTTGCATATCTCACCTAGGGTAATGCATGTTGTATATTTCATGTTATTTGCATGCTTCCTTCAGGGTGTTGCATTTACGGTGGCCAGCAGAGTAATTAAAAGAAACTTTTTACGCGACTATTTATGAATATTTTAAACTGTAAATTAAAGATCAGATAGAGAAAGTCACAACTTATCAAGTTACTGCAAAAATTCTGTTTTTTTTTCTTTTTTATTTCGGTTTTAAACTAATTTGAGGATATATGTATTCTGCACAAAACGCAAATGTTGCAGGGTTACACCCTAATCCAAATATGCTAATATAGGAATAAAGTATTATATTGATAATTTTTCCCTTTGCAAGGAGTAGTACACTGTAGAACATTGATACTGGCAAATTTTGAGTATCATGACTTGACCGCAAGCAATAGCATCATGCCAAGTGATGCTAAATACAGTTAATCTCTATTCTGATGATATAAACTACGACAAACGAGTTTTGTTTATTTTAATAACGTAAAATCATCGAAAAGAGCAACAAATAATAATAAATAAAAAATATTGAAATTATTTATCGTTATTAATTGAAGAACTTAGTGGAAGAACCAGGTAAGTGACACTTTCAGAGAGGCTGCAATCAGAATACGAAAAAAAGTGGCGTCCGAGCTATTTCATTACCAATTTATAAGAAGACGACACTAATAATTCTTTGCCTTATTTTATTTACCACTGCCTAATTTGAAATAAAAATCATCGAAATGAAAAGAAGAACTATTTCCTTTTACGTTGCATTTAGCTCATTATTTTATTTTTGTGAATTATTTAACTCACTAAATATATTTGTTGTAGGATGAAGCATGAGCTCCGACCCAAAGTGTAACTTGGAAGATTTGAAACCAGTGAAATTTACTGGGTCGCAGACTCTTGCTCTAGGCACACTACCTCCTGTACAGTGAGTATATAAACTTTTTAATTTCCTTCTTCTAGAGTTCCTGCATCTCACGAAGTTAGCGAGTTACGACATCTGAATTTAAATAAACCGAAACATTAACGAGTTACGTCGTTGTACGAAAGAGAAAAGTGACGGAAACTAATCAGCGTCTGTATCAAGCTATGTTATTTTTCCTTTTTTTAATATCCCAAACCACGTATTTTATACCAAAGTAGAGAAAATCATTGTTGCTGTTGTCATCGGTCATTAGAGCAGAAGGGGTGCCATTGTTCTTGTTTTCCAGTGGCGCCATCTATGGCCGAGATTTCAACTTCTGTCACACCCGTTTATAGAGCGCACTCATGCATTCATCCACAGATCGTATTTTTGATCTGAATTAGAGAACGATCAATCTGTAATTTAGTACCCACAGAGGTATAATTTATTATGGGAACATGAAAGACTTTGTGACCTTACAAATTTAATGTGCACTAATCACAGTTTACTACAAGAGGAGTCTTCGGCCGGTTGGATTCGAACTTCCGTTCTCATGTATATATAACTCCTATGTGTAGCGCTCTATTTTTCATTACACCAAAACTTACGGCAACCCCACTGGCATTCCTGCTCATTTGACATTTCATTCCTTTTATAGTAAAATTTTATTGCTGAAATCTTTAAATCTTGCGTATATTTTGGGACAACTCTTTATATATTGATTTTTCAACTTTATCAACCCTGTTTTTGTTTCGAATAGGTATGGCATTCTCTCGGAGAAATTACGTCAGAGTTCGTCTAAAAGTTTTCACTGTGCAGTGTTTTGTCCTGGAAAAAGATGTAGATACGAAGGAGCAGCATACTGGCAAAAGGAGGATATGCCAATCATGGGTACTTTCTCATCTTGGTAAGTTGCTTGTAACAAACACTACTGCTGTATAACTTATTTGGCATAAATCTATATTTATGTGAAATTTCAAACCATATTTGGTATACAAAACCATTGGACGAAATCTTCGTTGCTTCGTGGAAAATTTTCGAGAAACTAATAATCGAATTCCGAAATATCAAATCACAAAAAAAGGCGTCGATAGAATGAAATTTTTTAATGCTGATAGCTAGTATTTTTAGATGGTTTCACTTGAATTCACCGAATTTTGCAACCTTATCCTCTTGAGATACAGTGTTCAACATGTTTGGACAATATTTGGCATAATTTTATCTTACAAAAGTGTTTTTATACTTTCTTGCTTGTATGCCTTTACAAGGTGATTGTCTATGTAAAATTCGCAAAGGTCGAAGTTTTTAATTATAATAAAAAATCAATAGAAGTGTTAGAAATTCGGTTCAAGTTACCTTTTGAACAGTTTTATTGCATATAAATATCTTATTATATGAGACCAGTAGGTTTTGTTTAAAGAACGTTTCAGACGAACGGACTTGACCAGTACGTACTTAATTGGTTACTAGTCTTCTTTTCCGTTTCTTGGATGTTTCTGAAACAGGGGTAGCATTTTTTTGTCAGCTTGAGGTACCGATCGAAAAATGAATTTCCTCTTAAAGCCTTATCAGTTGCTCTCAAAAAGTGTTCGTACATTTTTAGTATTTGTAATAAAACGAAGTACCTTGGAAATTAATTCGGATGAAGTCCTATGTTTTTTTCATATTACGCATCTCTGTGTCATTTTATTTTAAATACTGCCCGATTTTTCTTTTCTTAAATAAATTCATTAAAAAAAGGTCTGAAAGAGAACTTGTCGCAAATGTCATCACATACTGAAGTATTTCAGTATAAGTTTAAAATTAAATTTATCGTCATTTTTTTCATTTTTTTGCTTTTATATTTATAAATTTTATTCTGCATTGTGGTGGCGTTTTTAAAAATGTCATTTGGTTTTAGTTTTGTTTTGTTTTGTTTAATCACGGTTTTGAAGGGGCTGGTAGCTTTACTGCAACGAAACTGGTTCCTTCCATATCATTCTGCCAGATGATCAAAAATACCAAGCAATTGAAATATTAGTTAAGTTAATTTATAAGGAGCTAAAAATGTACGATTTACTGCATTTTTTAGGAAACCATAATTTTATTTTTATCACATTTCAAATTTAGTTGCATTAAAGATAGATTACGCTTTAACAGGAAAATTTATAAAATAGTGTTTTCTGTTGTTGATCATTTCAACTGATGAATTTAAACGGGCGTTTTTTTATTTTAATTCTGTTCTCTAACTTAAGGTCTGGTTTCTTAGGACAAGCGCCTTATCTGGGCGTCAGCGGGACGTCAACGTCCCGCTGACGCCAACAAAATACTGGTTTGTTAGTTCAAGGCCTGGTTTCTTAGAACTAGAGCCTTATCTGGGCGTCAGCGGAAAGTTGACGTAGAGCTGACGCCAAGAAAATACTTTTTTGTTAACTCAGCATGAGCAGTCGGTCCAACACAGACATTATCTCTCATTGCGCATGCGTTAACAAATATTTATTTTGAATTTGAATTGATTTTGTTATTGTCAACCAGTGTCTTAGAGCACAAATAATGAAAAAACACATTATAGCTGAGCTAAATGAAGAGTGCTATGTTTAATTAAGAAGCTATGTTTAATGTCAAAATCAAAATCTTGGCTGATTTTAATGTACTGTTGGATGTTGTCCACCATTGCTTTTCTGGTTAACGTCACGTTGTAATCCAATTACAGTTGAGTTGGACGGCAATTGTAGATCAAGATGAGCTTTCGATGACCAATACTATCAAACTCACAAATGGACCAATCAGAGGTTAGCGCTGATTTCCAGCTGACGGCGTCCTGTCCTAAGAAACCAGGCCTTTTAGTCACAATATTGTTTAAGAAGGTGCTAATACTGAAAACAGTTTTCTGAGTTAGCAGATCCATCTATTGACTTACTTTGTCATTTAGTTTGAAAGCAAGTAAGGCTTAATATCTGGTTGTTGTAAGCAGAATGCAGCAAACCGTTCATTTCTATATCCTTTTCTTAAATATTAGATTTGAGAAAGTAGAAAATTCTGTACTATTTTACCCTGACTCGCTAATACTCGAAAGTTAAAACTTTTGCTAACCAACGGCGTTGTCAAACATATTTCATTAAAATGAAAAGACATGAATTTGATATTTGTATGCTCATTTGTATGTTGAACCCATGAATAATATTAAAAATGTTATATTTTTCTGCTGTTGTTTTTGAAGGGTCACGGAGGAAATTGTGACGATGGCTCGCCCATCTACGGAGATCATCGAAAAGTACAAAATCATCAAACAGTTTCGCGAGTAAGTAAAATATATTTCTATTTTTAAAAATTAAATTGCACCTTTGTCCCGTAAATTTGGCGCTTCATTGGGAGACAAACGCATTATCATTGAGTTATTGTGGTTCATGTTCCAACTGCAGGATGTAATCCCAAATCAAAATTTTTGATGGTTTTCCCCTGATGGACCAGCATAATCTTGATGATAACCATCAATAATTCTATCATGAACCATTATATTTTTGATGGTAACCAACGTAAGTAATCATCATCCCAACGTACGAATTCGGACTGATTTATGATGGTCCAACAGAAGAGCAGCAATTTGTTTTGATGGTTTATTCATGTTGAACTATCAGGAGTTTCTATCATAGTTTCTTAGAAATAAATTTGTTAGAACTATCAAGAACTACCATCACTCCAAAGTAGGAATTTAGACTGATTTTTGATGGTTCAACATAAAAAAAAGTTTTGATGGTATATTCCTGCTGAACCAACTATAATCCCCATTAAACTTGCATGGACATGTATTGTTGGAACTATCATGGACCATCACGAATCGCCACGGATTGTTGGTTCATGAGAATCAAATTTCTCTTGATGGTTAACCATCATAGTATTAAAGTAGCATTTTCATCAGGGAATGATGGAAGTCTATTGGCATATCAAAAACCATGACGCATAATGGAAAATGTTGGATGATAGTGACCATCAATTGACATTGAACTATCATGAATTACACTGAAACCAACATATACCATCAAAATGTTTTGATAGAACTATCAAAAATTTTGACTTGGGTAGCTATAACTTTTGGTGTTGTTGTGTCCAATCCTTCAGGATCTAGTGACAGCTAGATAATATCCATGGACTTTCTCGTCAGGCACCTGCAGTATCAAAGTATAGATATTCCACAGATAACTTTTGGTAAAGCGTTACAAGAGAAGTCTCTAAATTGTACTGTTTCCACCTTAATTACTGACGTCAAACTCGGTACAAAAATAGAGACCCGGTTTTATTACGTTACAAGTTATGCTTATTCGTTTGTGTAGTAGGAAATCAGCGTTTGTATTTAGATGCGGAAAGCAATTTTTTTCTGTATGTTTAACAAGATTGAGGTAAATAGTTAATAATGTTTGGGAAAATAAAAATTTGTGCGTTGTCTATTTATAATCTTTTCAGATCAGATATTGTATAAATGATTTCCAATTTTTCTTGAAAACAATTGATTTAAAAAATTTAAGATAATACTTAGTAAAAATTTTTTTCTTTCCAGTTTCGGCATCAAATCATTAATCAATTTGCAGGAGAGAGGAGAGCATGATTCCTGCGGCGTTCCCCTGCAACGATCAGGATTCACCTACGATCCACAGATCTTCATGGAAAACAAAAGTAGAACATTTTTTTTCGCTTTCTAATTAATATCGATAATTAATATGTAATTAATGTCAAAATTTTTAAACTAATCCGAGTGATACATTCTCTTTTTATTTTACATGCAGTCTTTTACTACAATTTTGACTGGTAAGTAACAATTTTTATTAGGTAAATGATTTACTATATCCTTATGTACAAACATGCACGAGGGTAAGGATAAACCAGATTGCTTATTCTTATCTAAATACCTTATATTGTGGGAGTGTTTTATATCCTTACCAGAATACCCTATATTGGGGGAGGAGTTTAATTACTTATCCTTTGTGGAACATTATTGTTTAAGGAACTCTGTGTTGTAAAACTTTTAAACACAAGAAAAATATACAAGCGTATTTTATTATGTAAAACATGTACACAAAGCATACAATGAACTAAGATTAAAAGCTTCTTTGAAGAGACTTTTAGGAATAATTTTTTTACTTTCTTTCACGTTTGCATGCTCATATGTTTTAAAGGAACTTAAAATTTCCATTCATACTCAGTTTCCTTTGAACACATTACTCAACCATGGCCTGCGTTTCGTTTTTCTGAGTCCCATAATGGACTGATCTTAAATACATGGTTCCCCGCAAAACATCGAAGGCTTGCATCACTGTCAGTGAATGGCTGGGCGACCTCTTTGATCAGCTTATGAAGCGACAGAGGGTGTGTGGTATTGGTACACATTACGAGAAATATAGAAAGAAGAAGTGTAGCTCTCCGAATGCGTAACTAATGCGAAGAAATGCTCGGTGTGATATGCTGTACCAGAAAAAAAAAAGTATTAGGTAAGCAACATATTGAAATTTAGCGGAACATCATGTGTACTAAGATTCAGGGTATGCGCATAAAAAATAAATTTTGATCGCAATGCCAGTCAATATCATAAATCTCAAGATCTATGATCTTGACTCTCGTTGACATTACATGTATGGAAACTAGCCTTCTTTCCCTTTGTACATTTTTTGCTCGTTTAACTGCTCTACAGCCTAGAGCTGAACTTTGTTTGTAGGTCGTTAGGCTATTAAAGCAGGGGAGCCATCCCTACCCCCAAAAAGTAACATGGCTGCTACTGGGCCGGGGATAGAGTGCTCACCTCCCAGAGAAGTGAGCGCTTTGATCCCTCCGTAGAGGATCAAAATTGTGTCGGCCATTTTTCGAATCATTTTCAGGGATGTTTCCCAGGCCGTTGCCAATAGCTCAATGTGCAGTTCTAGTACGACGTAAATAAAGCACTACTACTCCTCGATATTCTGGCTCTAACTTTTAATGGCTATATTAAGTATAGCAAGATCCAAGTCAGAAAACGTGGAAAGAGCCATAACTAATGTCCCTCTCTCTCCTAACTTTCACACCGTTACTAATAATAGGATTTTAAGCCATGACATATATAACGTGCAGTTTAGTAGGTTGCCCGGATCGAACCCATGACTTTCAGTCCTCCGATAGTGGTATGAGCGATGTCTTTGTAGACAACGCCACCGAAGTGGGCTTTCTATAGAAAATTGTGAATACACATACTTTAAATAAGTCAGAATATTCCACTTAACACGATTGTTGCATAATTTCAGGAAGGATTACGGTTCAGTGCCAAAAACCTATTTATTGGACATGGTGAAGGTGTTAGCATTTGCATTGTCTGAGGGTAAAGTGGCCATTCACAGTCACGCGGGACTCGGACGGACGGGTGTCCTTGTAGCCTGCTACCTCATCTACACATTTCGATGTAAGCCCACAGATGCTGTAGCCTATGTTAGGAACAAAAGGTAAGACAAACGCATTTTCATAAAAATATAAAGTATTTCTGTAATTCTGACATCGTTTAGAAACAGACTAACAATTTATTGATTCTGTTAGAAGTTTTGCTTCTACTTCTTGATTTTGACAACAGTTTTTATATGTAATTCATGCACTTTGTATACTAGGAAATCATCAGACTTTTTTGTTATATCGTGTGGCTTCAGAGGTCAGACGATGTGCAATTGGGCTTTCTGTACCAAACACTTCATATATCTTTCGTATTTACATATACAAATTAAATTCTTATTCCTAAGTCCCAACATGTAACTCCCTTCTATTTCTATATTCTAATTTCGAAGTCCCATGTTCTAATGCCCATATGGCTAAACAGTTGAAAATAAAAAAGTATTTCGAGAGAGTTTGTGAGAAAAGTTGGCTTGGCAACTATTTTCTTCCTGTTGCTAAAACTATCAGAACTAAAAAATTAAAAAAAAAAACTACAAATTATAAAAATGAAACTTATAATATTTTAGATTTTTTTTTCTTTTCCAAGAAGTAGCTACGATACAAAAAGCAAAATATATAAATAATTTTGAAATTTTCGTCGTTTAGGTTGATTTTTCTATTTGGTAGCATGCCTCACTTTTAATCAATACAATCAAATCACTAAATTAATCCACTGGCTGAATCATTAAATCTCTTTTTACTTTAATAAATCACTAACTAAATAGCTGAAATATTAAGCTGGTAATTGCAGTAGGGGAGAGGGGGGCACACGTGAACAAATTTTTTTATTTCTTAATTTTTCAAAAAATATCATCAATTTTTCATAGTAAAGAAGTCCGTATGTTTAAATAGTCTTTTCTTTGTCTTATGGAAATGTTTTGAGATTTTTCAATAAAATATTTCTTTACTTTATGATATTTTAGAAAAATGACTTCAATTGTTCACATGTGCCCCGATTGGGGACACATGTGCCCAAGTTTTCCTGATATTCATGACAAACACAGGAGTGGGGAATCCTGTGTGATATCTGAATAGGGTAGAACTAGGAAAACTCAGATTCATTATCTTCAGGTGATTCAGAATCTCTACAGAAACGAAATATACAATTTTTTCTAAATTTGTTCTCTGTGTGCATAAGAAAGCGACAGTAAAAGTTGCGTAAGATTCTAAATCAATTTGGACATTGAAAATACGCTACGCTTGAACCAGATTGCGAAGATAAAAACAATCCAACATTAAGTTCTGTTTTGCGAAAATATTTAGTAGAACATTTACTTCTGTGCCTATTATACCGGTAAAACATTTTTCTCTCTTATTTTAACTTACTGTATGTGAAATTTTTATTTTTTCTAGACCGGGATCTGTACAGACTAAAAGTCAAGTTGAAAGTGTCCAAGGATTTGCTCAATTTGTTGTGCCCATGTTTATAGTCTATGCAAATGTGTAAGCTTTTTCTTCCTCTCTCTAAGCGTGCATTAAAATGTTTTGTTGACATCCATTCTTAATCATTGAAAATTGTTATTTATGAATGTTTCCAATTTTTAGGATACCACGAGATAACTACAGAATGAGTTTAAATATGTACTTAAAGCGGCAAAGATTTCTGCTGCATGGATTTGAAGGCAGATTGCTCAAGCATGTACCAAAAGTAAGACTTTATCGTCATTCCTTTATATATCTATATATATATATATATCTCTTTACTTACTTACTTTCTTTACTTTTGTAAATATCGTCTGCTCGTGTGGTTAATTTCAGATAATTTCATTTTCCAGTCTAAATATCTGTACTTTTCTAAATATCGTTTGCTTATTAATTGCATTTTTCTCTCTTTTGTTTTTGGCAACTATTGCAATGTTTACTTTTGATGTATTTGTTCTATGTAGTACTTTTCTATGTAGTACTTTTCAATTATTCGAGCGGATATTAAGGAGAATGAATACACCACAAGAGAAAGCACAGATTTTATGGTGGTTCATAGATTTAACGGTCCGTTAATTTGGTAATTTAACGGTCTTATCAGTCGTATACTTAGACATGTTGGAAAACTTCGTATTTCCACAACTAGAAGAGCTTCAGCCACATATCTTTTTGCAACAAGATGGTGCACCACCTCATTGGGGTATAATAGTTTGTAGTTCTTTGAATGACCATTTTCCAGGAATATGGATTGGGCGAGGAGGACCAATTCCTTGGCCACTCAGATCACCTGATATAACGCCGCTGGACTTTTTTCTTCAGGGATTTATAAAGGACAATGTTTACAGGAGGATCGTGTCGAACATTGATGACCTGAAAGCCAGAATTACAACCGCAATAGCCTCTATGGATGCCGACATGCTTGCCGCTACCTGGCTTGAAATTGTCAATCGACTTGATATTCTCCGTGCAACGAAGGAGGCACACGTGGAAGTTCATTGACATGGGTCATGAGACTTTTTGAGTCTATCTAACCATTTATGTTATTAATTTTAATCTATCTTTATTATTTTATGAGTTATTAAACATCAACATGGGTCCGGGACTTTATAAACACCCTGTATTGTAACGCGATGCCCAGTTATTTCGATAGTAATAATTACATTTTATTTATTGACTTAGTGTTCTTTGTCTTTAAGCTATTATGAGTAAGTTTTCTTACAAATCTTATTTTGATCTACAGCCTATCTTCATCTTCTGCGAGCGTCTTTTGTCACTGATGAACGAAAATCTTTTCAACACTCCGTTAATTATTGAAGATCTTTTTAACGGTCCCAACCAGTTCTTGGAGTTTTTTTCCTCTCGATGTCGCCTTCTCAGGATAAGCTTCTCTCCTCAGAAAAAGTTCCCCGATGGACAAAAGTGGGCACTGTCCTTGCCCAAAACAGCCTATATGAACGGTATAGTGGAAGAACCCAGGCACTGTGCACCACCATCACCACCCAATGGGGAACAGGATCACGAAGACGACAGACCGTTTTGGGACTCCCCTGACAGGTAAACATATTATTTGGCAATTTCTCATTCATCTATGAAATGGGTTGTTAAAGGTGGTCATTAAATAATTGCCAAATCTTTAATTCCTTTTTTTATTTAAATCAAATTCATTAAGTAAATTATATAATAATATAGTCATAAGTAAATTATCAGACTATCTTACACTGCTCTCGTATATACGCTATCAAAGTTCATCATAAATATCTCTATAATTCACTAATTTTTAAACTATTAATCTCCTTTTTTTATTCTAAATCAAAATCATTAATCGTGAAAATCCTTATTTAAGGTGATTAATCGGCAGGGCATAGTGATCATTAAGACAACCAATCTTTTTATGTTTTTTCCTGATAAATAAATGAATTGATAGAGAATTCGGTTGCAAAATTTTCTCGGAAAATAACAATTAAACCGCTAATTTCTGAAAAAGAGAGATAATATTTTTTGCTCTTGTTCAAAACTTAAGCTAAGTTTTACTTAATTACCATTTTTAAAAATAAATATTGAACTATTTTATCTTAAACTTCGGGTCTTAGAGTAAAACATATTGTCAAATTTTGTATTCATTTCTGGGAAAACTAGCGGCATAGTTTTAAAAGAAATAATATTTCCTTATATAAAGCATTATTAACTTCTTGAAAAATGTGCTTTAAATAATGACAGAGAAAGGTGATTTTTAATTTAATCATTTAACACTTTTTAAACTTAAGATTTTAAGTTTTTTTTTTTAAATTACGTAAAATAATACTAAATTTTATCACTTTTTTTGCATATTACTTTTACAGTTTAAATATTAACATTTTTGTCAAGAAACGCTATCTTCTAGTCTCAATTAGCTGAAATATTTGTATGCCGTAAAACTGTTCAAAAGATTACTTCTAATTTAATCTAATGTCTAACCTTTCTTATAATATTTCACTGCAAATAAAAACTCCTGAGTAACGAGGGTATATAGTATTTATTTTTTGCGTAGATAATAACTTTGTGGAGGCATTCAGACAGAAAAAAAATTATTTAAAAAAAATTATTTTTTAAGTGATAAAATTGCTTCTGAGTTGTCCGACATATTGGTGGTTAGATCTTAAGAGTGCGCCATATCACGGGAGAAACTTTTGTAGCAAGTTTTCTTTCCCCTTTATAGCTAGTCTAAAATTTAAAGGAAATAAATAGTGAGCCAGTTTAGGCAAATTTAGTTTCAATTGCTAAAAAAGTTTCAATTGCTAAAAAAAAAAAAAAAAAAAAATTAAAAACATCGAAATCTAAACAAATTATTGGAAGGGAACTTCTCCATTGCTTAATATTAAGTTACTTTCTCAAGAAATTTTTTTTTTATACAGTCGAACTCGTTTATAACGAGCACAAAGGGACCGTAACATGTACTCGTTAAATCCGAGTGCTCGTAATAAACGGGTCCTTAAGGCAGGCGTGCAACCAGAAGAGGGGGGGGGGTCAAATTATTAAGTTTACATAAAATTTAATTAATACGTACTTTAATTAATTTAATTAAATACTTTTCTTAATTTAATAACAATTATCCCTCCCCCTCAAATAGCAAAAAATTTCTAGTTGCTCTACAGTCTTAAAGGAAAGAAGCAATAAACGGAAAGAAAAATAAAGGAAAAGATTCTTACCAAAACATTTTTTTCATTAATCTACATATTTAAAATAGTAGTTTGTTAGCTTACTTTGAAGTTTCAGTTCGAGGTTTTTTTTAATTTCGAGCTCATTTCTTATCATTTTAAAAAAAAGATTGCAAGACAGAAAAATATTGCTCGCTAAAACCGGGTCTTGCTCGTTAAAAGCGACTTCTGTTCCATAGACTTAACATTGATTCAACCAAATATTCTCGTTTCCCTCGGTAAATCCGAGTTCTCGTTAAATCCGAGCTCGTTATAAACAAGTTCGACTGTATTTTAATTTTTTTTCAGTATTTGTAACATTAAAGCCTACTCTAGGTTTGTATTAACACTTTTTTCAAATTTTAAATTAATTATGGAGGTGAGAAATGATTTGCTACGAAAAGTTTCTCCCGTGTTATAGCGTCCTTTGAAAAGCTTAAGTATAGGTTTGAATTTAAGAAAAGAAATATTCTGTTCTTTCGATTCATTTTCTAATTTTCTATTTATTTACAATTTCTGTAATCTTTTTTTTTCTCGTCAGCCAATTGACCCCCGAAGACTGTGTGCAACAGCAGCAGGCATTTCTCAATCACGTGGGTGGGTTCCGTCCTCCCATGGGTGGGGACATCAACTACAATCTGTCAGACGATGAAGAGAATGGGCCAGAACCTGAGATGGAATACACCAACAAATCTATCAGTAATGCAGAGTCTTCCAAAGATCAGCCAATCAAAGGAGAGACGATCGGTAGTTCTGAAAATCTTGAACAAAAAGATGTGGAAGTTAATACAGAGGAAGGTGGGTAGCTAGAACTTGTCATTTTTATTTCAATAAAAAAAATACATGAAAAATTGCTATAACTATTTGTATTGGCCGAGAAAAGTATACTTTCTACTGTTGTTGTCGGCCGTTAAGGCAGAGGGGACGCGATTGTTCTTGTTTCTCAGTGGCGCCATCTATGGCCAGGAATTTGACTTCTGCCTCACCCATACGTCTGACCCATTCGCACATCCATTAATTTATCCCCAGATCGTAATTTTGACCTGAATCAGTGACGACCAATCTCTAATTCAGTACCCCCAGAAGCATAATTTGTAATGGGAGCATGGAGGACTTTGTGACAAGACAAATTTTACTTTATATCCGTCGTTGAACTGCCGACCCAACTACTAATGTTCAACTCCGTAGCTTTGTAATTTTGAACCAATCCAGAAGACAAGGAAACTCCTGCATCATTACCCCCAGAGATATTGATTTGTTATGGGAACCAGTGTTCCCATAACAAATCAACGGAGAACTTTGTGACTCGACAAATTTAACGTGCATTCGTCACCAGTAACTACACGGGGAGTCTTCGGCCGGTGGGGATCGAACCCTCGAACTCTTGGACATGAGCCCAGTGCCCTACCAACCAGGCTACCCCGGACTGACAAAACAAATTTAACATGCACCAGTCACTATTTGCTAAATGGGGAGTCTTTGGACTGCTGGATTCGAACAGCTATTCTCATAAACGTGAGTCCAGCGCCCTGCCAACCAGGATATTCCGACCACTATAATTTCTACTAAATTCAGTAATTATTAAATGTCGTTAAGAAGCTATTTTCCGATCTATAATTTTTGCAGTTATCTGCCAACACTTTTACAAAATTAAAAAATAATATTAAAAAAAAACAATGAATTACTTTGTATAGATAATTGTGGGTAACATTAAAGGCTTTGTGTGAAGAGAGGCCAACATCGGGAAACTATTTTCTCTTGAGAGTTATGAATTATTATATATTTATATATATACTCTTTTATTGAATTTTTCAATATCTGTAGATCGCGAGGAATTGGAAGATGATTTTCCAGATATTGAAAGGAATGAAGAAGAAGAGGATGATCCATTGGACGATCTTAATTCCGAAGAGTGTAATGAAATCATCGATTCTGTCTTGCAAGAAAGCCCTTCAGAGCAGAACACCCCTCTCTTGAACGGACTTCAGAAAAAGAGAGACATTTTCGCCAAAAAGGATAATAAAGGTTGGGTGGAAAGTTTTATTGCCAATATTGAATGATTCTAAAAATTTATTTTAAAATCTCTGCTGCAAATTTTACTTATAAGTTTCAATTTATTGAAGCAAGGAATAAAACGCAAAATAAATGTAAATATCGTGATTTCAATTGAATTGTATTTTAACAATGTGTTATGTGTTACAAGATAGTTTTTAGAAAATAATTATTTTCCTTATTTATTTAAATAACAATGTTGAATAATGTTGAAAGCGAAAGAGTGAGAGCGAATTCAATTCCGTTTGAGGTACTAAGTTTGAGGTAGATTAATTTCGAAGTAAATCCACGACTTGTTTCTATTGCAAGATGATAAGAAATGCATTTCATAAACATCTTTAGCTTTGAAAAATTATTTATTATTTGCTGCTACTCGTTCCGAGTACGAAGGAAAAAAAGCGTAAATATAACATAAGCACTACTCTTTCAATCATGCACAAAGATGAAAGCTTACGCCGAAACAATTTTAAAAAATTGGAATAGTTTCATTTTTTATTATTATTTTTCAACTTTCTCGGTGACTTTTCATTATTAGAATAAGAAAACGCAGATTCAATATTATTTAGCACCAAAAAGGATCAACATTCTAAGCTTTTTAGTACAATTTTCCAATACAGCGACCCTAAAATCATAACGACCCAACACAAAGTCCCGTTTGCTATACCCAATATATACCTATACCCAATGTTATTTAGACGCCCATTAAAAAGTCCACGTTGAACCGGTTATTCAAGGAAGACACTAAAGTTCAATTTTTTCAATTTTCCAAAAAAAAAAAATAATAATAATAAATAAATCCGTTTGACGATGACTCGTCAAATTTATCACAGTTTTCTAAAAAATTGCTCAAGCTGGTATTTTTTTGTTTTTGCATACTAAATGTGAAATGATTTGAGTTTATTTGAATAAAGAAAATTCAAAATAAAAAGCAATATTTTTAAAAACCACGTTTTAGTAGTGGAGAATAATAATTAAGAAAAAAATTGAAAAACGAAAAACGTGGGGCGCATGAAATACATAACAGTAATGTTATATTAGTGTGTGTATGAGTGCTCTTGAGAATATGTGTATGTATATCAGTAATTGTAATTGTATCTGAATGTGGATGTGGAATATGCTTTTGTATATGCAAATGTATGTGGATGTATATGTGGCTGTGCATGTGTATGAGTAAGAAAATGTGTATATGTATGTGTATATGTACTGTTATGTATTTCATGCACCCCACGTTTTTCGTTTTTCAATTTTTTTCTTAATTATTATTCTCCACTACTAAAACGTGGTTTTTAAAAATATAACTTTTTATTTTGAATTTTTTTATTTTAAACTATGATTTTTTAATTTTTAATTTTTATTTTATATTTTTAAAAAATTATTATTTTTTAATTATTATTCTTCACTACAAAAAAAGTGGTTTTTAAAAATATGTATTTTTATTTAGATTATTTTTCTTAGTCAAGAGTAGTCAAGACTACTACAAGACCACTACTAAAGTAATAGAACTTTTATTTTAAATTAGGGATACAAAAATCTTTATAGAAAAACAATACCTTTACGACTTTCATTAGTTTTATGCTGATGACAACCAAAACGGAAATGAATGAGGAAAAACTGGATCCTACCACGTGATTTTTCAGCCAATAAAAATACTCCGACAACAAAAATCTTTTCATCTGACACGTAATAATTTGAAATAATGGAATCGACAACAAAAGACAATCTCGAAAATAATTTTTTTTTTAAAATTTAATTTTATTTTACTTTGCATGTCTTTTTTCTCTTCATTTTCATGCATTGTCATCCAATTCTGAACTGTGTGATAAATTTGAAGTTTGTAGCTAGTCGGGAAGTTAGTTTAAAATCGATTACAAAATTCCACCCGGACAGACATACACGAAGGCAAGTTTATATAAACGTGGTAAAAAGTTACGTGCTCTCAAGATTCAAATTCTAGATAGTCGTGATTTATCGTTACAAAATTAATGAAATACTGGTTACTTCATATCGATAATCAAAACTCCATTTCATCTCATCATGCAGAAATTGAGATAAACCCAGTGCATACGGTACGTAGCCTTTCATTAAATTAAAAATATTCAAACGGTTTTGGAGCTATGTGGCAAGTGCAAACTCTTCGTTTTTATTATTAATGATGACACTCTATTACAAAGTGTTTCGTAATTACAGCCCTTAATATATATTTTTTAGATTTTTCATCAAACTGAATATGAAAAACTATGCTAGTCTCAAACTAATATTTAAGTCAAAAGGAAAAAAAATTATAAATTCTGACACATCGTAATAAATGAAGGAAAGAACGAAAAACAGTAAAAGCCAGTTTATTTATTAAATGGCGGCATTAGAATAAAAAATACATTCGATAAAAATAACCAGTCTATGTTTGTCATTGTATGCATAAATAAAGTAGTCAGACTCAGTATTCTTAATGATTGTAGGTTGCTCAACGTTGTCAATTGAAGAAGAAGCTTGTTGGAAGCCTCTGACAAATACCAATATCATAGATGCTCTTCTGGCTGACCATTACATTATGGGAGACGAATTTGCCAGCCAATTGAGAAAATACCAGGTATAGATTAAAATTTATTTTCACTTGCGATTACTTATGTGATTTGTTACAAAGTAAGTTTCAAATGATGAGCACTTTTTCAGGAAGAAAAATGAATGAATGGTAAAAAAAAAAAAATATCTATTACAGATTTTTTTAAATTAAAGCCACACATATCAATATTTTGACGAATAAATATAAGGTCCATTCTATGTAGTCTACATATTTGAAACTACAGCATATCGCGATAACGTTTTCTCAATATAAAGCTGAACAATTCTGTATACAAGCTGTTGGAATAGTTGTTTAAAACATGTTTCTAGGGTTGAAAATGAGTGTATTTGTGGGACTTTATGGTCGGGGACGATAAAGCCAAGCTCGTCAACACTTAGAAACATTTTATTTTATTTTATAACCGTCGTTGGACAATTTCATGGTTATCCGTGAATTATTCCATGGTTACAATTTCCGGTCGAGGACAATTTCATGGCTATCTTATACTTTGTTGGGGAGCTGTGGCCGAAAACCACTTGTTGCTTAAAGTTTTGCACACCAGTGTATATTCGTAGATTTTCGGAATAGTGTAAGAAATGAGATCATGAGATCAAAAGCAATTTTTTGATTACATGAAATCAAACTTTTGCCCTAATATCGATATTAAATAACTTTTGATTTGATGCTTCAACTCTAGGATTTTTCTAAAACCGTAAGAATGAAATTGATTGTGTGGAATTTTTATAAAATTTTTAACAATACACAATTTATTAAATAAATAACAAGCCCATGAAACTAATGCGGTAAGATGCACTTAATAATATAAAAATTTAATTTGTTAAAAAAAAAAAAATATGAAGAGTTTAAGAAACGTCGATAAGTCTCGAGTGCTCAAAAATCGGCTTTCACTCTCAAGACTAGACCAGATTTTAATGAGGGAAACAAAAGTGATTTCAAACAAAAAACGAACTGCTTGAAAAAGATGGAAAATAAAGATAAAAAACATATCTAGAAGAGTCAAGGGGGGGGGGGAGAGAATAAAAATAAAAAATAAATAAATAAAAATAAAAAATAAAATTAGGAAAAGCTGGAAATTGGGAAATTGATATGGTGAACGCATATCATTACTGTCCATTTTTTGTGCGCAACTTTATGCTTTCTGTTTTAAATCACTTTTGTTTTCTTCATTCACGTTTGGCGATTCCTGACACTGGTCACCTATTATTGAGCACTCGAAACATGCCGATTTTTATAACCATCTTCATTATGTTTTTAGCAAATGAAGTTTTTATATCAGCAACAGCATATTTCATTTTAAATAATGATAAGATAATAATGTTTTTGTTTTATACTTTCAGCGTATGATGAATAACAGATCAAGTGTCTGGGATAAAATAGCGATGGAAGTTGATCCTGTTATTCTGTCAGCATTACTCTGGAGTTGGCTTGACCAGCTAAGAGTTAGTCCACATGCATTTATCTAAATTTCTTAAATACACAAGAAATATTTACTTCTTAGATGCAATAAACATTGGATGATTGTCATTTTTAAGTAAAATTAGGCATGCAATAGCATGAAAACTTGTTTGGTACCACTCATTTAATGAAAGCAAATTGTTTTAAATTAATTTTTGGTTTGTTAAAAATTAAAAAAAAGTTTAAACTCTCTATATTAAAAACTCGTAAACGTCGTCACCGATGTTTTGGGTGATCAACTTAACGTTTTGTTTCGGTGCTTAAAAACTGTCAAAACTTAGAATCTTGAAATTACGAAAATGTTTAGAAATATGTGCAGGAGTTCGTAAAAGTAAAAAAAAGTCAAATTAGATAATTAACAAATCTCAAGAATTACCTCCTGTTATACTTGTAAGCAAAAAATACCACGCGGAATGCTCTACAGGCCTCAGAAATACAACTACGGAATTGAAATCTATTTTTCAATATTTATGATATAGAAGAAAATAATTATTAAGAGAAATACGGTTTTTATTTTACAAAGTAGTTTGATAAAACAATATTGGGACCGGGATAGCCTGGTTGGCAGGACGCTGGACTCGCGTTCGTGAAAATGAGAGTTCGAATCCAGCCGGCCGAAGTCTCCCGTGTTGTAAATGGTGACTGGTGTTCCTTAAATTTGTCGGGTCACAAAGTCCTCCATGTTCCCATAACAAATTATATCTCTGGGTGTACTGAATTGGAGATTTATATTTCTCCGGTTCAGGTCAAAATTACAATTTGTGAATGAATGATGTGTGAAAATGAGTCCGCCCTATAAAACAGATGTGACGTATGGGTATGGCAAAAGTTGAATTCTTGGCCATAGATGGCGCCACTGGAAAACAAATGATACGGGGTGCTTTTACTACTGTTAATTAAACTGCAACATTTTGATTAAAGTAATTTAATGTTTCCTAAGTTAAGATTTTTAAAATATTTACCAAAATTAATTTGAAAATTTTTTCTAAATAAATGGAATTTAGAAGATAAAGTTTAAAATATCGAGAAAATGTTTTATATAAATTAATCATTAAAAAAATCAATCTAATTAGTAAATAAATGTCATGTATTTTTTTGTGTTAGTAATAAACTTATGTTAAATAGATTCACATTATTCTCATAACCCTGAGTCTACATTAGCTGAAATGAATTCAGTTTTAAGTTTAAGCTTATTATTGAATATAATTAAACGAAACTATACGTTGACTAATGTTAAAACACGCAAATTAAATATGTAACTACTTAAACATGCAATAAGTATTTTCCCGAATATTATGTGTTCCATTCGTTGAAAAAAACAAATAAAAATAATCTAAAGTAGCAATTAACAAGTAAATTAAGAACGTTTTCCACCATAATTTTTTTTTCTTATAATTTATAATTTAACAATCAAGTATTATTAAAAAATCGAGTATTATTTAGCAATCAAGTATTTCACAGGTGAACTACCTGTTAAAGTTCGTGAATTTTTAGAAAAATTATGACTGCCGTTATCATCGACCCCGTTTTCATTGTCTGATGTAAATGGTGTTTTACTGTAAAGACTGTTCTTTTTATAAAATATTTTTTTCATGTTATAGGAACCTGTATTAAACAGAAATGATTTGTCTGTGATTGTTATTAGAGCAGATCGACCGATGGAAATTTTGATGAAATTAGACAACGTAAGAAAAATATATTTTCTATTTTTGCATTAAATACCTAAAACTTTACTTACGTAAAATATTTTTATGTAGGGAGTTCTGTAAGGACCACTCTTAATGTGTGCTTTTAAAATACTTGTCAAAAAGGAAACGACAAAGTATACACAGTGGAGATCACTAATAATAAATATTTTAGTGAGAAAAGAGCAAATATATAATCGAATTCTGACAAATTACAGTAGAGGAGGCCGCAAGCGAGACTGGTTTGAGCGCAAGTGAAGACGAGTTGAAAGACGATTATCAGGAAGTTCTTCAAGTTTCAGTCTTCAATTAACCTGTTCATTATGTTCACTTCCTCAGCTATAATTTGACAGATTTCAACATCGTTTATGTTTTTATTTCCTCACCCAAATATTAATTTGCGACCAGCAATGTCCACACTTTTTTTCCTTTTTCCTTAGGATTCTAAAAATACATACTAAATACGTTTTTTTACAAAATATCCAGCACATATGATACATAATACTCAATCATAAAATATTTACCTTCGAATATTTTCCCCCCTTTTTTTTGTCAATTTAAAATGTTTAAAATTAAGCTTGAGAGTTGAAAATTTTTAAAGAAAATATTAGAAGGATTTTCATGCTTTGCCTTACTTCGAAAAGCTGTATATATTATAAAAACGTATTGTCTGTTATAAAAACAAATTTGAAATTTGTCAAATGGGCTTCTCTAAATTCGGGCTAGAGTAGTTTCAACTAGAAGTTAGGTAACAACTAAACCCTAGATATGACTCTCTTCTTCACGCGGTATCATATACACGACTTCTTCCTAACCCCTTGAGGACCTGCAGATGAAAAAAGCGCTTTCCTAGGCCAGATCGCATTTACGTATACGTACTAATACGAGATGTAATACTAGAGTACAGTATTGAGACAACATTTATGTGATCTTGGGACGCTAGACTCAGAAAGGATTATTTCACGTATGATACCGTGAAGTGCGAATCACGCTTTCAGATATCAAGACAGAAACTAACGTGCTTGCTTCTTCTATGACTCTCCACACGCTATTGGTGAAAGCATGCGAAGTGTTGCCATAGGTAGAGATTTCTTCTCTACGCCACCTGTTGTCCATTTCGATCACTAATGATAAGCCAATTATTGCGAAAATTTTGCTTCCAAAAATAATTTTCTTTAATACCAGTTTTCTGAAATTCTATTTCAGTGTTGATGGTATTAATAAGCGAAGAAAAATAGTTGAAAAACCTTTTTCCCGAAATATATCAGTAATACATTGTTTTGTCAACTGTACGGTATTATGATTGTAAATAAAAATGTAATTATGTAACAGTTTCACATATATTACGATTTTTTTCGTTAATTATATAATTTTTTGAAGTATTGAAACATGTTTTTTTTCGCAGGGTACTCGGTATACAACAGAATATTTAGTAAGATTTATCGCCAGATTACAGCCCAAATCCACTGCAATTCGAACGGACCTTTTAAGACGTTTAGTTGCGTCGCTCACCCACCAGTCCTTAGGTATACAAGGGACATTGAGGCCAGTTGGCATGGAATGGAATAAACTTCGCCAAGGCACAGCTGGTCAACTCATGTTGTTTATAGACAAGCTCTACGAAATGATTATCGGTGAATCAGGACAAAAATGTACTTTTTAGAGCTTCGAAGAATTGCTCATATCGACTTGCTTTTAATCGCCAGGTTAACAAAAGCTCTGTTTGAAAAATTTCCGTTTGTTTAATCAAACTATAACACGAAAGTAAAATGTAATTTTTTAATTTAGAATGATATAATGCTGCGAATTTAACCTTAAGAATTTTTTTTTAACACCAAAGCAACCGTATGCTTATGATTCCATAATAATCACCCTTATTATTAACAATTAAGTCCAAAAGTATGCATATTAAGTGTTATCAAATTACTCAAGGGAAAAAAAAAAAAAAAACTGCAACAAAATATAAAAAATCAATATTAATGAAGATTGAATAATTTATATTAAAATCAGCTTGACTGCCGGTAGATAGGGAAAGAGAGTGCAAACAATAAAAAATTCGTCTGGCAATTTAACTTTTTGTTGTTGATGTTTTTAATCTGGTACTCCCAGCTCATGCTGTCATATTTTGAAAATGTTGATTCTGAATATATATATATGTACACAGTACACTCTTGTTATCTCGAACTTCTATACCTCGAAACCCTTGTTATGTCAAATCGACGTAGTTTTTCGAAATAGAAATTGACTTTTTTTGGAAAAAACCACTTAGTAAGTTAATTGTAAACCACTTTTTTTCTATTTAATGCATAATTATTTTTGTCCTGCTTCTAGAAATAAGATTATCATTGTTGTATTTAGACGTATAGTTAGCTATCATTACAAACATATTTAATAGTAGTTATTCTTATGTTTCATGACTCTACTATTCAGAGTAATATTTTACAATATATTCTTTCTACTTTTAGTTCTGAACTTGTTATCTTGAAAACTGGCTATTTTGGAATTTTTTTAGCATCCCCTCAACTTTGAGATATCGAGAGTGTATATATATATATATATATATATATATATATATATATTAGAATAGCATATTTCCTTTTATAGGGTAATAATAACGTTTTGCCTCAAAGCAAAGTTATGAACGCAGTTTGGTAAAGCTTTTTTTAAATAATTAAAAAATGAATCCCACAAAATAGTTAATTTTAACCGAATTATAAGATTTTTGTTAACCTGGTGATTATTTAAACATTGTTGAAACCTGTGATTAATCTGTGATGTGTGACTGAGGTGAGCTGACTTCTTTTTAAACAAAAAATACTTTTCTTCAAAGTTTCATTTCCATGGCCAAAACAAAACTACAATCCCTTCCATAACAGGTGGTCTTTTTTTTACCTCAAGTGCCTACTTTTGAATCATAAAGTACCTACGACTTCCACAAGTTTCTCTTTCTCATTGTACATAAAAAATATCATATTTGTACTTGTTACTCGATGTACAGTTCATTGTTCTGAAATTTTAATACTATTTCAATAACAGATTTTCTAGTTGTTAAATGTGGTTGCCAACGACTTTGTAACTTCACATTATCCTGGTTTAGAAATTTAAAGAAGAAACATATTTACCCGGATAATGTTTAAAATATTTCTAGTATCAAAAAGATAATTTTTTTAATCATATAATATAATTATCTATCAATTTATGAAGTTTATAAACTTAAAGAAGCATTTCTCAGATATTGCTTGTAACAATTCTAGTATCAAAAAGGTAATTTTTTTAAGCATGTTATATAATGATCGATCAATTTATGAATAAGTTTATTAACTTAAAGAAGCATCATTTCCCAGATATTGTTCAAAATAAATTCTAGTATCAAAGGGACATTTTTTATTCAAGTGATAAAAATTATCCTCCAGTTAATGAATTACAAATTTAAAGAAGATACAATATTTTCGGGACGATGTTGAAAATTTAATAATTAAAATTCAATTCTAATATCAAAGTAAAATTCCATTTCAGTACAAAAAAAGAAATATATTGCTAAATATCTTAGCATATTTATAAGCTAAAATTATATTCCAATTTGCGATTTAAAAGAAGAAAAATTTTTTTCTGGATAGACTTAAAATGATTCGAGTATCAAAAAGAGAGAGTGTTTCATTCATATACTAAAATTTAAAAAAAAAAAAAATCAGTTTTAGAAATAAAAATTTAAAGAAGAAACATCGTTACCCGTTTAACGTTTAAAATAATTCTAATATCAAAAAGATAATTTTTTTTTAATTATATAATTATCTATCAATTTATGAATAAGTTCAGAAGCTTAAAGAAACATCATTTCCCAGATATTATTTAAATTAATTCCAGTTTCAAGAAGACATTTTTTATTCATGTGATAAAAATTATCTTCCAGTTAATGAATTAATGTTACAAAATTAAAGATGATACATTATTTCCGGGATGATAATAATTTAATAATTAAAATTCAATTCTAATATCAAAAAGTAAAACTCCACTCAAATAAAAGAGAAAGATATTGCTAAATATCTTAGCATATTTATATACTAAAATTATATTCCAATTTGTGATTTAAAAGTTTAAAGAAGAAACATCTTTTTCTGGATAGATTAAAAATGATTCAATTATCAAAAAGAGATAATATTTCATTCATATAAACTAAGGTAAACAACGTTAAAGAGCACAAAAAAATAAAATTTGTGCTCTTTAACGTTGTTTACCTTAGTTTGTATTTTAGCACAAAGGTCGCCCACTTGTGTATTTATTTCATTCATATATTAAAATTATCCATAAGTTTTTGAATTAGAAAATTAAAGAAAAACATTTCCAGATTGATGCTTAAAAAAAGTTTGAAAAAAGAAAAGTAATTTTTTAATACTCATGGGCTTAAATTATTTTTCAAATTAGGAATAGCAAATCTAAAGAAGAAACCTTATTTTTCTGACAATATTCAAAATAACTATTATTAAAAAGAGTACTCTTTTGACATTATAATACTCTCTTAGTTATCCTTTAATCATTGAATTACAAATTTAAAGAACAATAACTTTTTGGCAATATTAAAAATGATTAGAAAACTAAAACGAAAGTTTTCTTTGTAGTTAAGATTCTCCACGTATTTCTTAATTACAAATTTGTTTTATAACTACAAATTTTAAGAAATAGCGTAATTTTCGTATAATATTGAAATGGGTAGCAATATCGAAAAGTTTTTTTTTTCTTTTGTATCCATATGCAAAAACTATTCATCAATGTGCGAATTACAAATAATTTTTATCAATAACAAAACTTAAAAAAAATGCTATTCCTTAGTTAATACTTGTATTCTTGCATGAAAATATAAAAAAAACTTTCTCGAGCTAAAATTACCCTCTAAACACAATGTTTCTAAACGAAATAAAATTTATTAAATACGAATTTAGATTTTCTAAGCATAAATAAAACTTCTTGCAAAATAAAATGAAACATTGCCTAAATTTAATGAAAAACTTGACAAATAAAACAAAACTATATAGCTAATGAAACATTTTTGGAATTAAAAGAAATTTGTATTATAAAAATCCACTAAAAAACTTCGTAAATCAAATCTTTTATAATTTGAATTGTGCATTTTTTTAAAATTAAAACTATTTCAATAACAAAATATTTAGTTTGATTTATGAAAGAGTTAATAGAAAAAATAATTGATTCATAGAACGCTTGATTTAAAGCAAAAAATTCACTCATGCTAATTGAATATCAGATTTTAAAAAATAATTATGTACTTAATATAAATCATGCTTTAATAAAGGCTTACTTATTACTAAAAACGTATTACTGCTACCTTTAAGTATTTTACATTAATACTTTTTTAATATAAATAGTCTTTATAAAACATGCTTTAGCAGAACATATTTAAAAATGTTTAAATAAGGAAAAACTCAAAGGACTAACAAATTCCATTAGAATTCTTCTTAATTAGAAAAAAAAAATTTCAGTAAAATATATAACTTTTCTAATTATATTTATGTTCATGTAGCTTGCTTAGTTGAAATTCCGGTGTAGCAAATTCCAAAATTGGTCAAAATATGAAATTGTTAAATATCGCATTGATTGTATAACAATGCTATTTAATGTATAACAATCAACATTGTATAACAAACAGATAATATATAAAATTTAATTGTTGAAATGTTTACTTAGTATGATCTAGATTTATAAACATTAGGTGAAGTAATTTCTCGATAGAACAAGTAGTTTCATTTTTTTTCTTTAATAGAAAAGGCATACATTTTTAGTAATCACCATGTATTATTAATATGACCATTGACGCTACGAATATAACTAAATAATTGGAATAATAGCTCAGAAGGCCTAGTATTCCATTCCCTGATGTTTCTTAAGATAAGGCTTATTCATAACAACTTTTTTTTTTTTTTAATATTGACAAACTAGGTCGATTAAAGTAAAATTTGTTTCATAAAAATGATTAATTAAATAAAAGTTTTATTTTTCTTTGGTTATCATTATCATGGAAAAGATAAAATAGAAAGCGACAATGAAAATAATGGGATATTCCTTAAAGAAAATTTTTCACTGTAAACAATCCCTACGTAAATTATACAAGTGTCATCTTTCAATCTTTGCCTTAATGCAATGTATTGTATACAATGCTGGTAACGTATTTAAAAAAAATCGTAAAAACCCAGACACTATCTAAAATTACTTATACGTTTCTTTAAGATATTTAAAATTACCAAACAATGTCTGAAAATTGATGATATAATTGTATTCATACTAAGTAAAATAAGTACAGAAATATAATTTTTTCTCTGTATCACTCTTGTTTCATTTTAACTGTATAAATTAAATAGTTAGAAAATGATGTTTTTTTTTTAATTATGCATTTATTGTAAGAAATATATTATAAAAGTGCTTTTGAAATTATGTGTCTACTAAGTTGAAGTCCTGGGCAACCACAAATTAGAATTATTTTCTCATTTCTAAAATCTCTAATTCTTCAATTCCTTCCTCTAATCGCAAGTGTTTTTAATCTGACATTCAATTATTTTTACAAAGAATAAAAAACAATCATTTTTCTAAGCTTTGTCTGTTAAGAAACATTCTTCTGCTGTAAAAATAAAGCAAAATTTATGATTCTGTTAAGAATGTCTGTTCTGGTTTTTGAAAATGATCCACACACTAGAAATTTAGCCCAAGAAGTGTATAATAACAAGCTTTAAAAGAAGACAAGTATTATTGCACATTTTTATGCCATATTAACTTGATATTACTCATACTTGATAGAAACCTTACTTTTCAGTTTGAATTTTCAAAAATTTATTAAAATGAGATAAATTTTAGAGAGTATATATAACAATAGATGCATTTTTACAGTTTGGTTATGCTTACTCACAGATAAAAACTCATATTTTATCATTTTTTATTTATTTAAAAAACAGTAATATTGCATTTTAAATTAAATACACTACAATAGGCTATTTTTATAATTTGAACCTTTAATAAGCAGTTTGTTTCTTTCCTCTCCAAACATATAATCAAAACTTATTTTTATACATTTAATTTTAAAAATCGAACAATTTTATTGAAAGCATAATATTATAAAATTTTGCATGAAATATATAAAAATGGCTAAATTTGTATGTTTTTTATTTTATTAATTTACTATCTTTCTGGTATCAAACAAAGTAATGCATTTGCTTGCACTAATTTTATTGAAGGCTAAGCAAAGCTATGCGGTTGACGTAAATAAATTTCCTCGCAATGAAGATATCCGAGCAGTATTAACATTTATACAGAAATCAACAGTTGAGATTTTGTTGTGCTTTCTTACCAGAAGAAATAAAATGGGCAGAGACCGGCTGTTTTCTACAACACAGAATTTAAATTGATTGGATTTCTGAAAACAGATGCCATAAATTCATTTTCGAATAGCTGAGTAGAAGAATCAGGTAAGTGACATTTTAGTGTATATTTGAGTAAATGAGCGTTAAAGTTTTTCCTCGTTTTTATTTCCCTCAATCTTTAATGTTTTTAATATATTTGTGAAGACCTAACTCATAAAATATTTGCGGTATATTTATTTGACTAACTCTTTTATAAAGGAGGATTTTTAATGATCTTTCGAATATATTTTTGAATTTATAATTATTAAAAATTAAACCAAAAGATTTATTATACGTAAATTTAAAAACTTGCAATATTTATTCAATAAAAATTATATTAGTTTAAACTGAATTAGTCATGAATAATGTAAATAAATTAACAAGAAACAATGAACAAACTATAAGTCCAACAGCTTTATTTACAATTCAAAATATAAAGGCAAACAAAAAAATAAGAGGACATCAGCGATTTTTTGTGCACAGATCGAAGTTTAAAAAAAAAGACAAACAATAATTTATTTACATTTTTTTAAAATAAAAACAAAGATCTTGATGTCATTGTTATTTACATGGAATGTTTCAGTCTTACCAACAATGAAAGACGCTTCATGGAATGTCAAAATAAAACAATTAAATAAAGGCACACTGATTTAGCAATAAAGGAAGATTCAATTAGTTAAGCTATTTCAGAGAAGTACATTCAATAAATTAAAAATATTTTTATTTATACGAGAGGACACAGAATGTTAAGTACACTTTGGTAAAATGTTCTTGGTAAACATTGAGTAAATGCATGTAATTATTCCAAATTCTGAAATATATGCTAAATAAGCTATTTATGTATCATATATTCTGACTATGCTAATTTATCAAGTTTTTAAACTTTAAATATAATTATTTAGTCTTCAAAAATCAAAATTCCAGGTGAAAAAAATTAAATTATTTAATTGGTGTTTTTACAAGGGTACACTTTACAGTGTTTCAGGGAAATTTTGCCGTAGACACATTTACCGTACCAAAAATAATGAAATTAAAGAATTTCATATTTTGATGCTAGCAACAGAGAGATATCTGATATAAAGCTTCTTAAGCAGTAGATTATCTGATAAAATTTCCATTAAATAGCTTTATTTTTTGTTTCGATAAAAATTTTTTAAACTGTGAATTTTTTGATAAAAATTTTCCAGAACAATCTCTTATTTCTCCTAAATAGTAGTTTTTTTATGATAAAACTTCTATTAAACAGTGGATTTTTATTAAAATTTCTCTTAAACAGTGCATTCTTTGATAAAATTTTAACCAAACAAGTGGACTTGTCAATAAAATTTCCTCTAAACCAAGAGTTTTCTTTCACCAGTTTTAAACCCATAACAACCTATTGCTTATTATTGCTGAATTACATTAAATGTTTGCTAAAAATCTTTCAGAGTTAAAATTTAAATAATTTTTATAATTTTAAGAAAGTTGAATTATTAAAATTTTTTAGTAATAACATGATAAACATAATGATACAAAAATATAGAAACATAATTTCAACCAAAATACATGTTTGTGTTATACATACATATGTGTATATAAGATTTCTAAAAACAGTGCTGTCTTTAACCAATAAAGAACAAGATATTTAAATGCATGTATTTTTATTACATTGAGTTTATACAATACATGCAATTATTTTTTTAAGTGTTTTTCGGAATTTATAAAAATATTAATTCTGCTTTCATAGTTTTTTCTTTAACGTATACATTGCCTACAATGCTTAAAGTGAAGTTGATAAAGGTTAAAACTACTTTTAACATTATTTTTTAACTTACACAACCTGTCGCATTCCATTCATACAATATAATTCATTCATTTCACAACTATTGGTTGATTTGATTTTTATGACTACTTTAAAAATAAATTTAAATACCTTCAAGTACTTCATGAATACCATATTTTTTTCTCCAGGTAACAGTTAATGCAACTGAAAATAAATTACCTAACTCTGAAAAAAGTAACAATGAAAGAATATATTTTGAAAATTTAAGCAAAATGAAGAGATAAATAATAAATTATGTGTATAAAATATGTACAAATTAAAATCAACAAACACCAGAATTGTTGTATAAAAATAGGTTAACATACACAAAAAAAAAACACAAACATTTTGATTTTAAAGGATTTTGGCACTGAAGATGAGAAATGGAATGTAGTTTACCGTTTCAGTTAAAAATTGTAAGAACATTTTTTGAAAAAAATAACAGACATAATAAATAAAGTTAATTTAAAATTTTTTTAATATTCACAAACAAAGCTGCCAATATTATCTGCCATTTCTTAGTTATCATTTAATATTTATTGATGGTAAATTAATATTTATTCATCACAAATTTTTAATACTTCTCATTTAAACTTAGTAATGAATAATTCTAATTTGTTAAACATCAAATTGTCTTAAATAATGGGGGGAAAAAATTCAGACTCGTTACTTTAAATTTGGGTCAAAAATTATAAGAATATATTTAATTACAAGAATAAGAAATAACACAGTTATAATAAATAAATTTAATTTAAAAAAAGCAAAATTAACAAACAAAACTGATTATAACAACTGCCATCACTTATTATCACTAGTTACCCTTATTGTAGTATAAGAATATGAATTCATAACAAAATTTTACTTATTATTCAAATTTCATTATGCATACTTGTCAAAATCAGATTATCATAAATAACAAAAAAGTTCAGATTTCTTAACTTTAAATTGCGCTCATGAGAAGCTGCTTAATTCAAAAAATGTAAAATAAACAAAATTATTAAACTTATCTGATACTTATTATTTCTAAGGTTATCGTTTTGCAAAATAAGAATTTTGCACATTTTAAAGACTTATTGCGCAAACTTTATAATGAATCATTTTTATTATTATTCATTTCATCATAATCACTTAATAAAGTAATGTTTATTTTTTGACAAATAATAAGCTTTAAAGTAAGACCTTGTAAACTTAATAATGTAAGTTAATTATAATTATTTCAACATGTTTAGGCTTATTTTTAAATTGAACAGTTGAAATGGTTGTCAGAAAATTAAAAACTAATTTCAAAATTCGGCAGCTCTGAACACATCTCACAAAGCGATTACTACAAATTACCTCTCTCAGTTTTGCTGGAAAGCTAACTAAAAGAAAGCCTTCAGTATTCACAAAATATTCGAAAATTATTCTAAATGGAATGTCATTCATGAAGTAAATTAAGTAGAATGGAAGATGTCACAGTCACAAACAATTATTTACAGTATGAACAAAATAATTATGAACATCCTACGTGAAGGAGTAAGTGGATGAAAGTGCATTTAATATTCTAAACAATATATCAACATGCTGTGAAAAAAAAACTAGTGTTATTTTAATCTAGAAGTTCCATAATGACAGTCTTAGTAATATATTTTAGAAACTTTGCGAAAAATTCAAGTATAAACAGGGATGCCACCTAAATCTGGAAACAAAAACTTACTATACATAATACACAATATATTCAGAGGAAACACACAATCACTGTGGTCAGGTGTGAGTTATATTAGGCAATCTATACTCGTATCAATTGCTGGAGAAATTAAATAAATAAAGAACAGCTTAACACACTTAAAATTTAAAATGCTATAGTAAATGAAACATCCTTAAATATCCCATAAATTACACATTGAGAAGTCTTTTTTAAAAAAAAAAAAAAAATTAGAAATAAAATTCTCTGTATTTTCTCAGTTTGTAAGGAAAAACTCATAATTCCCTATTATTGCTTGTGATTTTTAAATTCCCTATATTTAATTTTCTCCCTGTATTATATATATTTCTTTTTGTGGAGTGGCAACCCAGACTTGGCTTAGAATCGTGAATCAATCTTTAAGTGATAAAAATATTATCTAACTCGGACTATTACAAAAATTATATACTAAGGGCAGTCATTATGGACCACTAGAAAACAAGATATTGGTTCAATGGAAAGTGTAGACATGGTGGGCTTTAATGTCAATCATCACAAAATCTTTTTAATGCTCACATATTTTCTTCATCCACTTATAAACAGAGTAAGCTTCAACATATGAAAAATTATCAGTAAAAATCCTTCTTTAAGTGATATCACACAGATGTCTCATTACTTTCCCTAAAAAAATATATATAATTTTTAATTAGAAAATTATTTTTATGGAATATGTTTACTTTTGTGACTTTACAATATAAGAAAACAATTAGAGTAAAAACTACATCACATGGAATTGAGAAGTTGATAAAAATATTTAAACAAAACTTGCTGCTTCTTTTTGTGAAATTCAATGGTAAGGCAATGGACTATATCCAGAGCAAGTTTATTGAAAGTGAGTTTTGTAATAAAATACATTAAATTCCTTCTCATTTTTTTAATGTTTATGTTGTTAATTATTGAATTTCTAGAATTTTGGAATGATCTGTTTGAGAAAGTTTGACAACTGTATATAAACACTCTTTGTATTCTTTCACTTATTTAATCTATGTTAAACAATGGAAGTTTTTCTTTTTTTAATTTATTGTAAGTTTTAAAACAAACATGAGTTAGAATTAATGTAAAAATTAATATTCATAAATAAATAAACAATTATAAATTAAACTAGATTAAAAAATTTTATTTTAAAAAACATATGGAGTCCTATGTTATGGCAATGTAAGAAAATAATCACATTTAAAATAAATAGCTAGAGTTTAATTTTCAGAGGGGAAAAAAATAAATTTCGAACTTTTAAAGCAAAACAATTATCATTAATAAAGATAAATATTGAATAATAAAAAAATTTAATGTTCATACAGTTTTTCAAGAAAAAGTAAAACTTTATTACAAAAGTAGACACTGTTTTCCCTGTCAATTCAAAATAAAAAAAGTTTAAAGAACTGGTTATTTATTTATCTTGAAAATAGCACCATAGATAAAGTTAAATTATAACTTACTTCACCTGTTATCCAAATGTAAGCATTTTGAAAGAAAAATTCATATTAGAATAAGTTTCGAGTAAAAGCACAAATTAGGAAATATAACATTGAAAAACAAATGAATCTGTTATTTTCAAAAGTTTGCCCTTTTTCAAATAATCAATTCAAATGTTTTCATCCAAAAAAAAAAGTGATTTACTTACTCAGATTCTGATGAAACTTCAGCAGTTGTCAACTGAGGCAAAACAACTTTCTTTCCTTCAACAGCAGAAGCGACATTGGTATTGGTCTCTTTCTCCGAGTCTTGGTCTCCCCCTGCAGAAGGGGTTGTCGGAATATTTAAGTCCTTATTTACATTATTCACACTTGAATGAAGACTGTCACATCGTTCAGGAACAGGTAGTTGTTCTGGGCTTGACACTTCATCTGAAAAATAGATGATAATTTAAATTTTTTTGTTATATTATGATGCAGTAAGTAACTCTATTCTGGCAAAGTTACAAAATATAAAGGTAACTCAAGTTAGTAGGTCAGCAATGGGATTTATTATTATAAATTTAGGAAGAAAACTAGTTTGTTTAAAGAAATTAAATTGAAATTAAAAGCGAAATGAATACCTACAATTTTTCAAAAATAAATTGGCTTTAAAAAGTGTTACAGTGAAAATTTAACAAAGTAATACTTTTAAATAATTCAATCTCTAATATTCCATAAGAACTCATAATTAATTATAAATGAGGATAATTTAAATCAAAATAAGTTATATGGGTTTTAAAGTAAACAATATGAAAATTGCTATTTCTTAAAAAAATTAAAAGGAAAAAATTGTTTTAAATTTGAATAGATCATTTATTAACTATCACACTGTTCAATTTTATTTTCTTCGACTGTCCTCGAAAAAATTCTAACTCAGCTTTTAAAAAAGTTTTATATTTTTGCTTTTAAAATAAAATGTCCCTGCTAAAGTAAACAAATATAGTTTAAACTATTAGCTCGGAACATGTAAATAATAAATCAATCAATGTTCAAGACAGAATTATATTTTAATTTCAATTCTACTTAAAATTATGACCAAATTATTACATACTTCACAGATTTGGTTTTTGTCATTAAATAGAATTAAAAAAAAAAAAATTCTTACCTAGAAGTTCTGGAGTGAAATTAGGATCAAGGTATGAGGATATATCTTGCAGTCTTTGGGGAACAATTCCTCCTTTTTCCCTATTTGTGTTCCCTCTGCCCCAAGGCACTATGGGATCTCTTGTAGGAAGACCTACGGTTAAACCTATTCCCTCACTTGGTCCCACAGGAGTTGAAGGGATAATGTTGCGAGGTAATCCCCAGGAACTTGTGTATTGTGAATAGGGAGAAATGTTACTCCCTATGCTCCCTGGTGTAAGAGGTGGAAGATTAAAACCCTTCGTTGGAACTGAAAAATAATAAATCACACAATTAGTATTGATATTGATTTTTTAAAAAATATTTTTAATGAATAATAATTTTTTTAGAATATTTTTTGAATAACAAAACTTATTTTTGAAATTCAAATTTTTACTTTGAAATTTTTTTTACAGTGATATTATAGTTACCAAAATTTTTAGGTCTTCTAGAAGAAGTCTAAAATTCATTCAGGGAGAGGGGGTTAAAATCAAATTTTAGTTTCTTTTGAAAAACATAAATATAAAAAACTTTCAGTTTTATAATTCCAGGGGTGATTGTGAGCCCAAGTCAAAATTCCGGAAAATTTCGTGAGTTAAAAAGAAAGAAAACAGAAGAAAAAAAAACAGTTTAAATTGAAAAAAATTTAAACAAGGCTTTTTCCTTTTTCTCAATATTTCTTAGTTTACTTAAAATATATTTAAAATTTTACACATACCAATACCATTTACACATACCTAGGATGACCAGGAGAAGCAATTAAAATTTACAAATATGTCTTTCTTTCTTGAGTTTATGATTATAACAACTATTCACTCATAAAAAATGAATATTAATCGTGAATATAAGCTTATAAAGTATCTCTCTGGCTCTCCCTTACAAACAAATAAAATAAACTGTGTTTTTAAGTTCCACCTCTGAAAATTTGATTTCCAGAAACTTCTGTGATCAATGATTTTTTGAAACGTCTGGACCTTCGATCTCCGGAAACTTGCGGGTCACTATTAGCGAAAATTCCGGAAATCCGGATTTTTTCCGGAGCACAATCAGCCCTGTGATTAAAAACTGCAATATTTCAAATGTAAGGTAACAGTGAACAAATAAAGATATGAAAGGTATTATTACTAGGAAGCTTAGCTTTCCAGAAACTTACATAAAAACTTTAATCTAACTTGGAAACTTCAAGTAGGTCACTTAAAGTTGGTGCAGAAAATTGAAAATATGTTTATTTGTTAATTAAGCTTAAAGTTTTTATGAAGACTTAAAATTTTTTATGCAAGGTATCCATAAGTAAAGTTTTCATGCAACATTATAATTTTTTTACACTGTCTTTTTACATTTAAAAATTTCACATTATTTTATCCAAAAGGAGAAAGAGTAAACCCTGTGCTGTGTAGACTAAAGCAAAAAACAATGTTAAAGCACGAAAATGGACAGACTACAGTTTTTATTCTTTAAAACAAGAACCTTTCTCAGCATCAGAACACCGAATGACAGTAAAAAAGTAAAGAGATAAACATATGCAAAGCAGTTTAACCAATCTGGATAGAGGAACAAGTTTGAACAAAATAATAAAAAGAGTGAAACAGGTGTGAGGAGATTTTACAGAAACCCCAGAGAGCAAAAGATTAAAATATAATATATTTCCAAACATTAGGAAAGGGTAGGATACAGGGAAGATGATTAATAAAATTATTAGAATTTTTCAAAATATGGATTGATTTTCAGAAATCAAGCTTGGTAGATGAAGAGCAGTATTAAATAATTTTAGTAGAAAAAAATTCAAACCTCTGATTAGGATTCTAACTATGTAAGGCAGTGGTAGATCATTTAATATCACGATTTTGGACTATTCCAGCTATTTAAGATTTTTAATTTATTCAAAATCTTAGCAATTTGGTGATTGATTTTCAGATAAGGTAAAACAATCAAATAGCTAAAATTTGAATTCGAGAGTTAACTGGATCATTTTGCTAATTTTCCGTCATTTGGTGTTAAGACACCAAGGAAGGTCCCTCATGTTAGAGATCCTAAACCATAAGAGCACCTAATCTACCAAAGTTTGTCTATTTCTGTAGTTTTGCACTTAATTTATGCTTTTTGCTTTATCAAACAGTTTAATATTTGTGGTTCTAAAATTTAAATTTATGGCCTCAAAAAATGATACATAAGGTAAAAATCAAGAAACATAAAAGATTTTTAATTTAACTAAAATAATTTTTTTGATACGTGGATATAAAATTTAAAAAACAAAAGTTGTGAGGGGATTGTTTGAGAAAAAATTTCCTTACCTATGTTAGTTCCATAAATATTTGTTTCAATAGTTATATTAGGTTTCGGTGGCACTTCTGTCAAAATATAAATAATCAAATATTAATTTTTTTTGGATACACATAAATAATAAATAAAAATTATTTTTCATTAAACATTAAAAAAGAAGAAAGTAAAAAATATAGTATTATTAAAAATTTTGCAATAGAATATTACATTAAAATTATACTCTAGCAAAGTAAGAATAGAATTTCCTTCAGATTTTTTCATTATATCACATTTAATGTATTAACATACTACTGTAATGGTTCAAATAATGAATTTTAAATATGCCTATATTTTCTGAAATAAAACACAAAAATACACTTCCTCTGATAAGAGCTTTTGAGAGATAAGGATTTTTGATTCTCAAATTGTAAAGCGTAATAAAAATTTTAATGTAGCAAAATTAACATTACGGGACTCAATTTTCCATTTCACGTTCGCCTTATTTTCATGTAATCTTTGTATCGATTTTTAGATTCAAAAATTTCTAAATGCATCAAGAAGGTATGTTTATCAGGGATGAGATTAGCCAAAACGCAAAAAAGCTGAATTTCCACGATAGTAAATTTTACGCAAGAGCAACCCTTTAATAATAAATTTAATAATAACAGTTTAAGGTAATAAATAATGTGTTGACATACAATTGTGTACTGATCTATTATTATAAAAACGATTACATTGATTCTTAACATTTAGTGAAGAAAAAAAATTACCAATTGAAAAAATAAAGCTGGAAATTATATTTTTCCTCAGTTCACATAAGAGACAATTACTACTTGAAAAACTACCTGGTTTAGAAAATTAAAACTACTGAGAATATTTATTAATATTTCATTTCTTTTAATAAATACTGTTATGTGATTTATAGCAAATATATCAGTAATATTACTTTTTAAATTATATTGGGGGAAAAAAACTTTAACAATGGAACGAATCATTATATTCATATTATAGTTTAATCTAACTACATCACTCTGAAGCATATCAATAACAGTGAAGTAGAAATATATAGTAACTCCTTAACATACAAAAATTCCTAATTTAGTTTGAAAAATTACATGACAATCAGCAACTGCTTAGATAATTGTTTTTTTATTTGATAAGAATTTTGCATTTTATAGCATAAATAACAGCAATTATAAATAAAATTATGATGAGTTAATTAACTCTTTTTCCCCCCCAATTTTTTTTTTAATTCAATCCCTTTCTAAGTGATTGCTCTTGTTTGCTGTATCTTTTATATTTGCTATATTTAGTCGTTAGTCCATCTTCAAACATCTTGTGACAAGTCCTATTTTTTCTTCTTTGCAAGCACAGAATGTAAGTTTTGAATATATTCCCTTCCAGTTTCTCTGATGTTGTAACACTTATATATACTAATAATCGTCATTAGAAAAACAGTCACCTTTATAGTAACTAATTAAAAAAAAAAAACTTCTTACAAGGATCGCGATAGTTTATCTTAAAATTGCGTCGCTTGAACTACGAAAATCGGATCTATCTGGAGAGCGGGTAAAAAATTCGAAAAATCTTATCTGCTGCACGTAAAAGGGGAGATAATAGGTAAAATAAGTAAAAATGAGAAAGGATTGGTAGCTATGTAGTTTGAATTTTCTGTTTCTCTTTGAAAATCGGTGAATTTTCTGAAAAAGCGGAATACTTATAAAAAAAATGAAATTTTTAGAAAATCTGAATTTTTGATAAAAAAAAGCCGAAATTTAAGAGATAAAAGTGAAAAGAGCGGAAATCCGCTAAAAAGCGGAAAAATCTCATCCCTGGTTTATTCAAAGTAGATTTGTGCTTTAGATTTTGTAATTAAAAATGTATCCAAATGCTATGTACATTTAATAAAAAGTTGACGGAAAAATATTTCAAGATTTTGTCTCAATGAAATTATACTTATTCAGGAGTTTTTGTCCCTAGGTTTTATTCATCTGAGATTTTGTTTTAGAACTTAATAGACTGATTAGTTAAAAACTAAAGAATTAGATGTCAAAATCTTGCAAAAGAAGTTTCATAATATATAAAAGCACTTAAAATATGAAAACCTTAAAAAATAGATTTGTTTGCATAAATATGTAAAAATGCATTGTTTTTCTTGCAAGGAAATTCGTACAGAAGTTGATTGTCAGGACTTTCCAAAATAAAATCTAGCAAGGCTGTCAAAATCAAGGAGTCTCCAGGTAAAAGTGGGAGGGTTTCCTCTCCATATAATGTAAATGCGGGTTAGTTCCATAAAAAAAAATCCTCCATGATGGCAAATTTCTCCCAATACTTGATTCAGGAGTTCCCTTGTCTTCTGGATTGGGCTCAAAATTACAATGCTACAGAGTAGACCATTAGTAATCATAAACCCAAAATTGGGTCAGATGTTCAAATATGTTAATAAAATAAAAAACAAAATCTTCAAAAACAAATACCCATTTTGTTCCTTTCTAAAAATAAATTTAAAAAAAATTCACATGCAACGTTTATTGATATTGTCTTTTCTCATTTTACCATTTTCCTTGCATTTCTCAGTTATTTGATTTTATTCTTAAAAGTCCTGACACAGACATTAGCATTTTGGACAAAGATGCTATATTTATATTGAATACATATTAACAAATATGCACATACCTGGTGGTGTTTTGGAAGATTTCTTTTTCCAAGTATCTCTACTATATTCATCTTCATCAGAAGAATGACTGGATGCTAAATCTAGGGAAGCATGATCCAGTGACAGATCACTTTCTGAATCAGAATCTTTTGCTCGTCGTCTGTTAATTTCACCAGTATCAGGATCTTGAAAGTTAAAAAATAAAAATCAATCATGAGAAAAAATTCACACTGTTTTTGTAAATTAACATTATAGTAAATTAACCTCCTTTAGAGCAATATGCCAATATTATTCTCAGATTTACAATTGTTATAATTATACTGAATGGGTAGTAAACTAGAACTTCCTTCAAACCATTAAGAGTTAACATTTTTTAATGTCAACTTTTCAAATATTTTTTAATTAACTAATGTTATATGTTGAAATCATGAATTTTTAAATCATAATATGTATAATATTGAAGATAATCATAGGGATAGTAATTTGTAATCATACAATTAATACCTACATTTTAGAAAGAATTTACATTTATATAAGGTATGTAATCAACAAAAAATTTTCATGTTCAGCATATTGAAATGTATGCAGTCTAATTTGTGTCAAAGAAATGTTAAAATAAATGAAATCTAATAATTAACTAGAGATAATTAGTGTGACATAAACATGGTGCATAGTCAGATTTTTAAACAAAAAATAAGCACCTTTTAAGTACTCTTTAAGTACTCAAAAAATATTTTTAATCACTTTCCAAAAAAAAAGCATAATTAGGATCTGTGCAGTAAGAAAAAATATTTTTTCTATCGTTTAAAGTTCTTAATTTATTAACATAAAATCAATAAAAATTCAAAAACTTTACATAATCATGATAAAATAACTAGTTTCCAATAAATATTGCAGAAAATATTGTGAAAAATGCATTTTTTGTAATTTAGAATGAAAATCGATACAACAAGGAAAAAACCTTTTTTTTTTTATAGAAAATTAAGCACTTTTTACAAACCCCAAACAAAAAAAGCACCTTTAAGGGCTTTTAAAAAACGTGAATTAAAAATAAGCACCTTTAAGCACTTTTTAAAAACACTATGCACCCTGATAAATAGCTAAGCTAAGGAACATCTCGTAATAAATAAAATCAAGATTTCAAATCTTTAGAATCATTACATCAAAGTTACACTCTCAGTAACTCAAAGCTAGAATCTATTTCAACCATAAAGACAGCTTTTGAGATATTAACATCTTAACTTAAAACAAATGAAATTGAAGAGTGTTAGGAGTCATTATACTAATTACCATCTGCAACTCGATGCTTGTGTCTATGTCGACCATAGAGATAGCCTTTACGAGATGATCTCCTCCTGGGTTCAGATCCAGCGACAGAAGTCGAAGTGGAAGTGTTTTTAAGATGAGAGTCAGAGCGGTAAGGACTGCTTGAGGTCTTGGTGGTAGAGCGGCTAGTGGTGGAGGATGTTGATATCCCCATGTTACGTTGCAAAACATCAAAGGAAGAATTCTGGTATGCAAGTGCTGACCGCTACAAAAAGCAAGAACATTTATATTTTATTTAATGAGGAAAAACAAATTAAATATTTATCGATGAATTTAATATAAAATGCCAATGATTGAAAACTGATGAGAAAAAGTGAACTATTTTAGATTTAAAAAAAAGATACCAAGATTCAGAAAAGGCAATATTAATCAAAAAGCTTGATAAATTGGCTCGGATGTTTTAAATGTTGACATGACAGATATGCAAAATTTTATTGATTAAAATATTTGTAAGACGCCCGGTGGCTGAGCGGTAGTTCTTCGCGCTGTCGTGCCACAGGTCCTTGGTTCGATCCTCGGGCTGGGCAAGGTTGACTCAGCCTTTCATCCCTTCAGTGGGTCGATAAATGAGTACCAAGCATGCTTGGGGACTAAACACTGGGGGTTCCACGTTCGGCTGACCACCTGACCGGAACATCTGCTCCTGCACCCAAGAGCCCAAGGTCAAGAAAACTGAGATGGGCACAGTAGGCCTTGGCCCTCTATGGGCTGTCGCACCACTGAGTTTAGTTTAAAATATTTGTAAAGGTTTATCTTTATTTCGCAACAATGAGTAATAAAAAATGTGATAAATATACACAAATATGTTGAATATAATTTTTTTTTTTAAATTCAGAGTTTTTTCTTTCAACAAGAAAAAATAATTACCAAACATGATGCAACTAAGTAAATAAAATTTGTTATAATAAAAAAAGCAAAAATTTTAGGATGGCTCGTTATCACAGAATTTATACATTTTAAGTTTTAGTCTAAACCTTGATTGGAAATATTATTTCTTTTGAACTTTGAAACATGATTTTGGTAGTTAATAATTTAAGTTTTTACATTTATTCTTGATACATATAGTAACAATAGTATTATAAAAATTACTACAAACCGAAACCACTGTAGTTCTTGTACCACTCAGGCTCTCATCGTAAGGCACCTTCTTTCCTCTCATGCGAGCCCATGTGTGGTGCAGCTGTTGCCTCACCTAGCAATTCAAAACAAATACATAAATAAAAAGTAAATTTTTAATACTGTGTAAACATTGAATTACTATTGTAAATAACACTGTATTTAATTTAGTTTATCAAATTATAATTTCATTGTTGCAGACAAGAATTGAGACATCAATGAAATTCATAATTTGCTGACATTTCATTGTCAAAAGAAATTTTAAAAAAAAGAAAAGGGATTGCATATTTAATGAAAGAATGTGTACATAAAGGTTTTTATTCCTTTTTTTATTATCAAAAAACTTATTAGTCATTAACAAACAGCATTTTTACTGGTTAATTTATTTAAAAAAACTAATTTAAAGTAATGTGTTTCAAATTCATGGTAAAATTGTAAAGGTTGTACAAATTTATTTTGCTATGAAAAGTTACATAGCAATATTCAAGTGCGAGAAAAAAGTTAAAGCACAGTACAGAACCCGTTATCCGGAAAACCAAAAAACCGGAACGAAATTCAATAAATTTTCCCGCCATTTTTAAAATAAAATATTTTTTTTCTCATAAGATTTTGGGATTTTTCTTTCTTTTTTGAAAGATGTTTACCTTACCATCATCTTGGAAATAATCATTAGTGTATTACTCCATCGTTTTTTTTTTTTTTTTAAGACTATTTCCAAAAAAAAAATTTTTTTTTTAGTTGGGTTCAACAATAAAAAAAACTGCTTTTTGTAGCGATTCAGAAAACCGGAAAAATCAGTTATCCGGAATTTCGATAGTCCCGATCCTTCCAGATAATCGGTTCCCTACTGTATATGTCAAATGAAGCGCACATACATTCTGCAAATGGCAGTTATAGAGTAGTAGTTCATAGTTCAGTTTATATGTTGCAGAGTTAGTCACAGAATAATTGAGCACATGAACTTTAACGTAAAATAAGAAGTATAACGAACACCATGCATTAAATAAAAAAAATCTTACCTTCTTGTTAATGATACAGTATCCTACAAATATGTATATTCCAGTGACACATGAAAATATAGAGAATATATAGTGAAGCACTTCCAGTGATTCGTTGACAGAGAGTATAGCAAGAACCCATGTAGCTCCAAGAAGAGGCAGAAGGACAATGCCCAACCACAACACTGTCCTAAAAACAATTTATAAAAACATCTTGTAATTATTTAGAGAAAACAAAGACAGACATAAAAGAAGGAATGGCAATAACATTGATTACAAAAAATTATATACAGACTACTATGTACTTAAGGTATTGGCACTGAAAACAAATTTGTATTTCAATTTAATTTTAGGACTTTAATAAAATTGTTGATATAGGGAAATTAAAAAAAAAAAAAAACAGAAATTTTTTATCATATTAAGAACTATGTAAATAAATTTATCAATTCTTAAGACTTATATAATAGATATATTATAAAATAAAAATTTTTTTTAAAAAATTAATTTTTTTAATTTTAAACTTGGTAAAAAAGTTTCAAATTTTTTAATTTTTCTAAACAAAAATAAAATGTTTTTAATGGAATCCTTTTTAACCTTTATGACATTGGTAAACACCAGATTAATCTAAACGTAAAACTTGAAAATGTACTAATGCAGTATTATGTATGTAAAGTAAAAACTTGTACTATATCCAAGCATTAATGCTCAATTTAAATAAAGCACTAAATTAACATAAAAAAAATCTATGCACACAACATTTATTTTATTCATGCATGTCAAAGTATTTTAATGTTGAAATAAATGATTCTTACATAACATTAACTTCACAAAAATTTCATGCAGTAATTAAATGTTAAAACAGTAGCTGATTAAAACAAATGTAAAGAAAAAACTAACACAAAAATATTTAGAGCATACAAAATACTACTATGAGTTCACGAAATAAACATGAATTATTTACCTCAAGTTTCCAAAATCCATGACAGTGTCTTTAATTTGTACACTAGCTCGAATAGCCATAGCAAAAACTCCAAGATTCAACTGTAATTGTAAATTGAAATAAAAATTAATAAAGAAATATAAAAGTTATTTAAAAAAAAAAAAAAATTAAAAAAAAAAGTTTTTTCAATTAAAGTTAATAATAATAATACAGTTAATAAATATAATAAAGTGATTCTAAGCAAAAGACATAATCTTATTATAAAATTTTTTTATAGATAAAGATTTTTTTAAATAGTTTCATATTAAATGCCTAATTTTGTTACAATATTCCACATGAAGTAAAATGGTACAAAAAAAAATAATGTGGTAGAAAATTTGTGTGATAAGTTTACCCTTTTAGCTATCACTTTAATTTGAAGTAGTCATCGCATCAAGAGAGAATCTAACTAAAATCTTACAATTTTAAGCTATAATTATTTTGGGTCATTATTATTATCAGTAACAGATTATAAATGGATTTTCTCTATAACAATTATTGCAAATATAAAACGTGTAAAAAATATTATAATGCCTTTCTGTGAAAGAAGAAACTGAAGAAATATTATAATAAATAGAAGTTTTGAAAAATATATTTGTTTCAATTTATAAATGACTTCTTAAAATAACAGTGACAGTTATCTTAAACTTTTAGGACCATTTTTATTATTTTGAGATTTAAAAAAAGCTATAAATAACTTACCAAAACTACAAAACAAATAGGACCAACAAGACTCCAAACAACACTTTCATAAATGGATAACCAGCAGCTGTAAATAAGTTGATTCAAATATTTAAAAAATACCCAATAATTTTGAAAATATGTGAATACATTCTTTAATACATTTCTTTAAAGCAATACTACTTTAAAGAAAAGTTAAACATAAACTACTTTAAAGAAAAGTTAAACATAAACTTACAAAAAGTAATTTCCATATTGATCTGCTCTTACGCCAACAGACAAGCCTACGACAATTGCAGGAGCACCTAAAATAATAATTAAGAAAATATTAATTAAAATATAGCAATAAAATTAGCAAACATTACGATTTTTAATATCACACACATATTAATGAAAGCAGAACAAAAGAAGGTAATTACAATTCATTCTTACTATATAAATACACAGAGGGTTTTGTAATCGCCATTCTTAATGTACAGTTTCAGAAATATTCTCAAAAATTATACCTACTTTATAAAAATAATAATAATATAAAATTATATAGTCACAAATTAATGCTTAAGCATAGAAAAATAAAAATATAATCTGTTTAATCGCTGTTTCAAGAAGGGCAGATTTCACACCTGCAAATCTGTTTTATTTCTGGAGAAAACTGAAAGCAGAAAAAACACTTTCATATTTTACAAAGCAATTAAAATAGTTCAGTTGTTATTAATCATTTTTCTTAAAATAATGATTTTTAGTAAAATTTTTGTTTTCTCCTTTATATACACTATATATAAATTATATATAAGAGATATATGGCATAAAGAGATGTTTTAAACCTTAAAATTCTACCCAGGTTACACCTATTAAAGAAAATGCAATTTTATCAGACAGCCAATCTTTATTATGGGGCATGAAACCCCAACCAAAACCATGGAAAGCAAATACTCCTTCCACTTTGCTGGCAGATTAATCATTTAGTGACAATAATAAAACACAAGAGTTTAATAAAAAGTAATAACTCACCATATCCTATAGAATAATAAAATCTCATTTGCCCATGATTGATGTCCCTCATTTCCGTCAGCATCCTATAGAGATGAACAGCCTCAAGGAACATCCACGAAAACACACAGAGAAACATATAATGAAGCATTATGGCCATCACTTTACACGGGAACTGTAAACCATCAAACAAACACATATTAGTAACCAACTTCGATGAATTACATATCAATAACACAAGAGATCAAGTTGTTAGTTTCGAAGACTGATTTATTGAATCCTGAAAATATTTTGCTAATTAAAGAACCATTTTATATGTCTTGAAGTAAATACCACCTAAGGAAATGCACTTCTGTAGACCAATGAAGTTGTAGAAAAAACTTTGTCTCTTTTTTTTTTTGGAATGTTCTTCAAATTTGATATTTTTAAGGGTGTTGAATGAAGGGTCTGCCATAGAATGAAATAACACTTTTTAGTGAATAATATGCTAATTTTAAAATTACTGTGAGTCTGCAATAGTTATTTATAATTTTTGTTTAAATTTCGACAGTGACACTATTTAGACACTATCTTTAAACAGTGCCTTTTATACTAATTCTTAAAATCTATTCAAAAGGACAATAGGAAGAAAGGCTTAATATTTAAAAAAATGAAAAGCAACTGTGTTTTAAAATTTTTATTTTTAAAAAAATTACTCGTATGATGCATTACCTAGTCTTATAAAATATTTCAAAAAAAAAAAAAAAAAGAATTATTTATTTATTTAATTTTCAAATTTGCAATTTTTAAAAAGTTTAATAAATAAACATACTTAAGTTATCTGTCTATTCTAAAGCTCAGATAATTCTCCATAGCTAGATGTTGTATATAGATTAAAATTATTGTTTTGTGACTAAAACATTTAAAATTTTTCATTGGTGAAGGAGCGTTATTATTTTATACAGCCTAAAACCTTGTTTTCGAATCGAAATTTTGAATATGGCCAGTAAAAAGTGCATAACAGATTTGTATAAGAAGTATAGCGAATGATTCATCTCCACAACCTCTCAGACCAAAAATTTCCCTAACGAAACAAGGTCAAAGGTTTCTCAAAGCATGAAACAGCATTCTGAACAAGGATTTTAAAAGTTATTTCAGAAACCTTAGCATTTAAGTACCGAATTACATTACAGCAGGTGGAAGTTACTTCGAAAAACCTTGATTGTAATTGACAAGTTTTCAAGAGCTAGTAAATAAGTCCTTGAGATTAAAAACTGAAACTTATGCATCACTATTCAATGATAAAACTTACTTCTCTCTGCACTAAAGGACGTCTTAACTTGAGTGCAATAAGAAACAGAAGCTGTGCAAGAAAGATGCAGGCGACAAGATTTTTATGAATGTTGTTGCTGTTTGTCTGGGGTCCCCTTAAAAGGCAGAAGATAAGGAAAGCAGCTAAAAGCATTAAGAGTGATATCACAATGCCCAAATAGGAAACTACATCTTGAGCTGTTGACTCTTCCATAAAATACTGAAAATAATAAAATACATAATTAACAATAAATAATTAACATAACTAACAATAAATTCAAAAATATATAAAACTTCAGCCCCTGGATGTTGGAATCAACAAGTCATTCAAGTCCAAAGTCAGAAAATATTGGGAAGAATGGATGGTTGCAACGTTTAGTGGCAATAAAAAAGTACGACAAGCTTCGTATAAAGAAGTGTGTGAGTGGGTCATTAAGGCGTGGAATGATGTGTCCGTTGAAACAATAAACAACGGTTTCAAAAAAAGCGGCATCATACCCCTTTGTTTCAAATCTGAGGAACTTAAAAAAAATGATATCACATATTCTGATGACGATATCAGTGATACTGAGGACGATAGTGACGCAGACGATATTTTGGACGCTAATCTTTTAGAATTATTCAATTCTGACTCTGACATGTCCGATTTTGAAGGGTTTTAAAATTATTTCTATATTATTGCTTTAAAATTATTTCTATGTTAAATAAAAATTTTTTTTCCATTTACGTTGTGTATATTTGTTATTTACCTATTAAACTGATTCTTTTTGTTTTCATATATATAACGTAGTTAATTATAGTACCTAATTTTATTAATTTTGTTTTAATTTGCTCTTTTATTAATATATTTTGCAATTCGCATGCGGGTTATACAGGGTTCCCACTCTATGATGAGATTGAAATTCAAGGACTTTCCAGGACTTTTCAAGGACCTCAACAAAATTTTCAAGGACCTTAATCTAAGACCAATTTTAAAAATTATTCTCTTCTATTTTACTAGAAGCAACAATGCTTGTTGTGGCAATAATTAATTTCAAATATAATACCTAAATGTTTTGCCTATATAGAGAGAAGAGAGTATATGTATTATGGACTAAAATTTATATTTTTTTAAAAACAACCCTACTGGTTTTACATATTAATTCACAAAATCATTTTCAGCACAATCTATAACTAATGGTAATGAGGTGTTAATGGTGAAATCCTTTAATCCTGTGTATTTCCATGTGAAGGCTGCATGAAAGACAGAGCTAAATCTTAGGTATTCCATAACCTCCCCCCCCCTCCTCTATTAAACATAGTTTCTGAAATTATTCATCCATAATTATTTACACAACCTTCTCTAAATGTTATGCAGCAACAATTCTTTCTGAAAATAAAAATTAGAAGGAACATATCCCATTTTCACCATCTTTAAAAGTATTATTCGTTATGTGTAATCCACAACTGCCAATGAATATGACCTGGTGGGAATATTTCTCTTTTAATTCACACTGAAGCTTCTAATAGAATTTCCAATTGACATAGGGTCCATCCATGGATAATTGAAGTATTTTAGAGAGCTTTTAACCATCATCCATGCATTTGTAAAAAGAGGACAAAATATTTTCTGCAGTTCCATGACCCATAAATTGGGAGGTAAGATACTTAGTGCAAACTTTATTATCAATTCCTTACCATAATGTCCATCTGCTTAGATTGTAGAGACTGATTTAACGTCTCATCAAAGAGTACAGTGTAGCAATCAACATTCTTCAGCTCATTTATAAGAATCCCTTTGAAGTATAGTGCCAATCCAAAGGAGCCCAAATAGGCTCACTTTGTGGCACTACAAAAAAATTGTCTCGCTATACAGCTATCAGCAAACATTTTGGAGAACAATTTACTAATCCCTTCACAGGAGTTACATGAATAATTACTAGTGATACACTTCAGACTCCAGAGAATTTCAGTATCAAGCACATTCCTTTTGACCAGATAAGACAATGTTACCTCGGCCACTAAAGTTTCTGTTTTACATGGGGCACACGATGTTGAAGGAGTATTTACACCAGATGAATTAGACGTTAATGTCTTTGGAAAAAGAAAACTCAAGGCATGAGACTGCTCTTTTGTTTTACCTTTCTTTCATGTGTGATTTCAGAGCAGATTCTTCCATTTTCGCGATATCGATCTCCTTCATGCATAATTGGCACTTGGCTCTGAACTTCTTTTCGGGCATCGATAAAATCCATTCTTTATAAGCTTGATTATCCATCCATTGGGGATTAAAATAGCACTTCCCAGGCATAACTAGTCTAAACTACATAACACAAATACGAAGCCGTGCCTTTGCGAATACGCTTTACAATAAAGTTTTGAAATGACGCAAACGTAAGGACAAGTGCGGATGGTAAAACGGCAAATTTATTGAAAACTACAAGGTACATATTGTTACGAAATTCGAGAGTATTCCAGTTTCGATAAGAAAAAAGATCTAAGCATATGCGACAGAAGATGAAGTGGAGTCTCGCCCCGAACGCATTGATTGTCTGCTGTGCTCCGCGCGCTTGGCAGATACCAAGACGCTAGGCCCGGTTAGAAACGGTGGCGTTAAAAAACACGTGAGAGAGCTCGGGAACAAAACAGAAAGAACGAGAAAGATCCGCGGGTGTTTTATAAAAAGGGCCGTCGGCAGTATTGGACAAATTCAAGGACCTATCAAGTTTTTCAAGGACCTAAGACGTTTTTCAAGCACTTTCAAGGACCTAAATTTAGCACCAAAAAATTCAAGGACTTTCAAGGATTCTCAAGGACCGTGGGAACCCTGTTATAGGCCGATGCGGATTATAGGCCGCCGATTTTTCCGCCTTCCCAAAAACGAGGGGTGCGGATTATAGACCGCTGCGGATAATGGGTCGGAAAATACGGTACATTTGATTTTTCCTACGCAACAAACTAATTTTGAATTTAAAATAAATTTAAAAAAATTTTACACTATGCACATGGAAACTCAAAAATTTATAAACATTTGATTTTACACACACTACATACTTATTTTAAACTTATTGTAAATTATGATTATCATAAACTATGCACAAAAAAAAAACTTTATTTACTCTTTTTTCCAGATTTTGAATTTACAGTAAAGATTCAAAAAAGTGAAATTTGGTTTTACCTCTTTATCTGTTATATCCATCAAAACACCAAATGTTGATAAGTGAGAACAGGAACAATTCACATAGGGTTGCATGCCCCGCCCACTTATCAAGTTCATACCCAATGTGGTACAACCTTCTGAAGACCATTTGCCTCTAGGTCTGAAAGAAAAAGAAAAATGTAACCCATTTAAAATATTACTTAAAAAAAGTGTGTAAAATGATTCTGCACAAAAGGCAAAATTATTTTCCCTTAACTGTTATAGTAGCTTATTACACACAAGCAATCATTTTTACCAAGGGGAAAAAAATGGATAATAGTAAAGTATAACTAGTAAAAGATTTTAATTATAATATTCAGTAATAAAGATTTAAGCCTAGCAACAATGTTTCTTTTTGCTTTGCAAAATTGCAATAGTTTTAATTCTGTATTATTCAACTTACATAACAAGCACAGATAAATTTTTAGTATTGGTAATTATCTAATAAATTTTGATGTTGAAAATAATTCAAACAGAGCATTTTAAAGAAGTTGAACTTAACTTATTATGGCTTGCACAATATAGAACTCAAAAAGTAAATAATAAGGGTAAGTACAGTAAGTACAGTAAGTTTTAGTACCGAGCTAGTACTATATTTAGCTAAGACGAGTAGATTTATAATTAAAAATAACAGCGTCCTTGCAATAGAAAAGTTATTAAATGGTCTTCAAAACTACATGAATGTAAATACATTCAACTGAAATTATACTTTGAAGATAATTTGTATGGTAGCTATTAAATAACTATTTTTTGAATAATGTATTTTATTTCAATAAAAATATGGCATAGGAGCCACTCTAAAAAAATTTAAAAATTTAACTAATTTTTTGGACAAATTAATAAGGAACAGCAGTGTTTATAGGAATTTTCAGAAATAACTAACACCAGAATTTACTCTTTTGTGGATAATGGCCTACATACTAAATCAATCATTTTGTTTTATTAAAATTTGTTTCGTTAATTAATTTTTGGTAAGCAAAACAAAGTAGCAGCTAATCTTGTATAGCTAATTAATAAAGTCACTAAACATGTCATGAAACCATTCATATCTTCAGTTATTTTTCAGTAGTTTTTGCCTTAGCACTATAATTTTTCTTTAAAAATATCATGATTTAACTTCACCTAGCTTGCTAACACCTTGGGAGAGGGAATGCTAACTCAAGTAGATTTAGATTCAGCAATTGTAGGAATCCTATTCATTCATTGCAGTGCGACATCATTACTTGATCATTTTGCAATAATAGTGAAAAATAACAATGTTTTAAATAAAATGTAAGTTTTAAAATTTTTATCAGAAAATATGTTACATTTTTTAGGGGGAAAAAGGAATTTAATTTTAATTTAAGTCAACAAATGGGAAAGAGCTATTGATGGAATTTATTCCACTGATTTTTTTCCAAGACTGATTTCAGTCCCAGGACTGAAGAGTGACACCCATGATATAGGGATTGTAATCCATAGACAAGTGGTTAGATATTAAATAGCACCGTGGCAGAATCGCAGCGACATGGCGACATTGTCGCAGAACGTTATAGAGTTATTACAGAAAAATTTTTCTTTTGAAAATTAAGAAAAATTTACTTTTCTTTTCTACAAAAATTTTCGCGTTTTATTTGAATCATGCATTTAGATAATCACTTTTTGACACTCTCAAGTTAAGCCGATAGTATCGTAAATCGATGTAATGTTTCGATTGTATTTTCGGCAGTTATTGATATTGATTTTCACGTGGATTTTAAATATCCCAATACATTAAAAAAAATATGGAATATTCGAATCATGTATTTGAGTACTTATTTTTTAAGGCTATGATTCTATCGAATTTTTCGCATTTATTGCTATTAATTTCTGCATAGCTTTTAAATTCGATATTTTTTATACATTATTTATTGCAACAACCTAATCTCGAAACAAAACACGTATTTGAGGAGTCCGATTTGCATGATTTCATCGTCGATCTTTATTTCGGCTGTTACTACTACGAATTTCATAATTTTTAATTTTTTTATTATTGTGATATTTATTTACAAAATGCGAAGAAGGTAATAATTTGTGCCTCCCCCCGCCAATAAAATGCGAAAATATCACCTCCAATATTAGAATAAAAAATTATTACATGTTCAATTAAAAAAATTATACTCCTTTTGTTACTTTTAAATTAGTAACATATATGTTTGCTATTATTAAAAGTATCTTGCAGAAAGATATTAGTGTTAGAGAGTTATGTCGCAGGTAGCTCGACAAAATTCTGCCACAGGGTTAAATAGTGTATGCTACTTCACTGTAGCATATCTTGCATAATATACTTTGTATAAAAATTTAAACTTAAACTCTAAAAATGAGATAAAACTTTTTGAAAAACAAAAAAACTCACCCTATTGTGTAATCCCAAAAGACACATTGTGGACTTGAATGATCTGAAGTGTCATGAATTCTGAATTGGAAATTTATATCTGATGATAACTCTTGTTTTATAATTTCTGTAGAATTTGCAGGTTGGATAACTATAGACATCATTGGTGTGTTAGCAGATAGAGTTATACCAAATCTTTGTCTAAATGAAGTTAAAGATATTAATGAGTCAAAAATTTAACATGTTTAAAAAATAGTAAAAATGTATATTAAAAAATAATTTTATTTGAAAATTTTTTTGAAAAGAAATTTTATTTTGGAAAAAATTTGCATTATTTTCTATATTGCATTAAAATATTTTATGATATATGATAGTTTTACATGATAAAAAAATTCATTTTACAGTAAAAATGTAAAATTTTATTGAATTTATTTGTTATATAAAACTATTTTTACATAAAAAAATGTAAATCTATCATAATACATTGCAAATATTAAACACAAACATTTAATATTAGTACATATACAATTGAAAACATAAGTGGAAAATGGTTCTAACTCATATTTTCAAAGCAATTGAGATTTCTCCCCTGCGCAGAAAGATTTTTATCTTATTGAACTAATAAACTTTGATTTATTTGTCAAATCATCAAATTTTTGGGATTCTGTGATTTGAGAATTTTGAGATTTCAGTGGCTGAGTGTATTAAGTGACAGACTTAGTGTTTTTGGAGTAAAAGAGAATAGAAGTGCATATGGGGGAAAAAACAACAGACAAAGGCTGACCATTTTAACTTACAGTGGTGGCCAAAAGTGTGGACACTTTTTGAAAGTTTCATGTTTTTCAACTTTGTGTGCTTGTAGAATATATTAATTTTCACTTAAATACAAATGTTTATATATCAAATTGAAGGTAATTTAATGTAGAATTTAATAATAAATACAGTATTACAATATCTATATTATAAAAAAAGTTACGCAACTAATAGTAAGATCTATCTTAGATTTGGATTTTTTTAAAGTGATACTAACACAATCAATACTTAGTAGGATAACCCTTATTTTTTAAGACAGCTTCACAGCGTCTTTTCATCGAGTGAACGAGTGTTTGGAGTTCATCTTTCATGATCACATGGTGCCAAGAATCAATTATAGCTTCAATAAGTTGTCTTTTATTGGATGGACCTTTTTTTCGTACAAGAATTTTCAAACGTCGCCACAAATTTTCAATTGGATTGAGATCAGGGCTGTTTCCTGGCCATGGTAATATATCTATGCCTTTATTTTGAAACCATGCTTTGCATACTTTTGCTGTATGGCATGGAGCTGAATCCTGCTGAAAATAAATGGTGCATTGATGGGGAAGTTCTGGTGTACAAAAGTTCTGTTTACGTTATGAAAAAACGAAATCAGTGGAAAATAAAGCCAAATCAGGCCGAAAAAATGCACAAGTGCTACTGCCGATAGCAAAATTATATGGCTATGCCTACAAGATAGAAGAATTTCATCAGATGCCATTAGATGTGAAATGAATGCAGCAGGTATTGCAGTAAGTTCAAGAACAATAAGAAGAAGGTTATCAGGATTTGGACTACAAGCTAGAATTCCAAGGAAAAAAACCATATTTAAATCAAAAGCAACGCGAGAAACGAGTTAAGTGGGCAAAAGAACGCATTAAATGGTCAGAAAATCAATGGAAGCAAGTAATCTGGAGCGATGAGAGTAAAATATCGCTCTTTGGTAGTAATGGTAGAAAATACGTGAGACGTAGAGTAGGTGAAGCACTTCATCCTAATTGCATTGAAGCAACTACAAAGAACTCAACAAATGTCATGATTTGGGCATGTATGTCTGCAGATGGTGTGGGCTGAATTCAAGTGATTGATGGCATCCTGAATGCCAAAAAATACATCGAAACTGTCCTGAAACCAAAATTAATGCCTTCCATCAGGGATGTCTTCCCAAACAACGCACCATTTATTTTTCAGCAGGATTCAGCTCCATGCCACACAGCAAAAGTATGCAAAGCATGGTTTTAAAATAAAGGCATAGATATATTACCATGGCCAGGAAACAGCCCTGATCTCAATCCAATTGAAAATTTGTAGCGACGTTTGAAAATTCTTGTACTAAAAAAAGGCCCATCCAATAAAAGACAACTTATTGAAGCTATAATTGATTCTTGGCACCATGTGATCACGAAAGATAAACTCCAAACACTCGTTCACTCGATGAAAAGACGCTATGAAGCTGTCTTAAAAAATAAGGGTTATCCTACTAAGTATTGATTGTGTAAGTATCACTTTAAAAAAATCCAAATCTAAGATAGATCTTACTATTAGTTGCGTAACTTTTTTTGTAACATAGATATTGTAATACTGTATTTATTATTAAATTCTACATTAAATTACCTTCAATTTGATATATAAACGTTTGTATTTAAGTGAAAATTAATATATTATACAAGCACACAAAGTCGAAAAACATGAAACTTTCAAAAAGTGTCCACACTTTTGGCCACCACTGTAAATGAGAGTTGGGGAATTATAAATTTTTCAAATTAGTATAGGCAAGATTTTTACTATTTAGCAAATATCATTTAATATTAAACACATGTAATACAATTAATATTAAAAACATACATTACAATAAATAAAAAAAAATTGATATTATAACACAATATATAATACCATTGATAATAAAAAAGGATAGAAACTAAAATCAAAATACCTTATGGATAAATCATAACCAGGAGGAAGCATTTGTCCTGCAGTTGGATAGATGGCGTAAGCAATCACAGCAGAATCACGGGAGAGTAGCATGACTCTTTGCTTATTGGGTTTTTTCTCTAAGGAAAAAAAATCAAGAATTAATTTCTTTTTTAAGATGATGTGCTTTGAAATTTACCATATCTTGCTTCAAATATAGATATAAGAAATCCAATTTTGTTATAGTATAAGAATTTAAAACAAATAAATGCATGATAATTGTCAAAGATAACAATATTAGTTGAACATTAAGTAATTAATTGAAGGAGAGATAATATAACGCTAAGACACATTTTTGAACTATACAGAAGGTTTTCGGAAAATTTCCATGAAGGTAATAAATTGGTTCTATGTATCTTCTAAAGCAAGATTTTGTAAAGTAGCTATTTGGAAACAATACCAAGGAAGAATCTGTAACTGAACTCTTTTACAGCATACAGTTTATTACTAGACTAGTATGTTAAGGATTGTATTCATAATGAATTGCGGTAGCGTTGCTCGCCTCCGTGACTTTGGTTCACAGGTGCCCACTGGGTAACGATAAATGAGCAACACTTCCGGCATCTTCTATGGCGGAGAACGAAAGTTCAGTGCCTGCCGTTATTAAAAAAAAAAAAAAAAAAAAGAATTTTCTGATTTATTAATTAAAACAAAAACAAACAATTAATTGGCATATAGTTTAATCGATATTATATTTAATAATATTTTGGCCTTGTATGGCCCCATAACAGTTTTGTTAGCATTATTTTAAGACCATTTTCTTTCTCATTGTCAAACATTTATTTACTAACAGAGATGCGCAGAACCTCACCAGACACGAGAAGGGTTACACCTGTTGTGCAATTCATGACAGAGTCTAAAACAAAAAGGTCATGCTTGGAATGGAAAAGGTTCGGCTTATCAGTATATCACCTAAAGCTTTTAGATTATATTTTTAGAAAATTTTTTTAATGCATGTTATATCTAATTAGTATGAATTTTATTCCTCCATAGTAATTCTGTTTTCAGGTTTGAACTAACATCAGATTTTAATTAACTTTTTATTAACTATTAAGAAGCTATTTTTTCCAAAAGATAATTGACAAAAAAAAAATAAAAAAATTCAACAATTTTCTCTATTTGAAATTTGTATTATTACTCGACATTTTTTTAAAAGAATTACTGCATACATTCAAAGCAAAAAATTTTTTTTATTTAATACATAATGACAAAAAAAAAAACATTCAAATTGAAGAAAAAGATAAACTTTTAAAAACTTATAAAAAAATAACAAAACTTACATAGAAGCAAATAAATTGCTATATTAATATAAAAAAAAGCACAAAAATTAAGGTTATAGTAATTAAATTAATAAATTTACAACAGAAAATTGATTCTGTTAAAAAAAAAAGTGCAAAATTAGATAGCCATTTGTATTTAAAGGATAGGATATAATTGTTCATTAACAAGCAAAGAACACTATAAGGAAGAGTTTAGACTAAAATTAAAAATTGCATTTTATTTCAAAAGGAAAAAAAAGAATAAATAACACAAGGAAAAACTAAATACCTTCAATCGACTTTACATTCAAAATTTTTAGTGGAATTTTTGCTTTTGTGACATCATCCAAAAAGCTTTTACGTCTAGGAAAATTATTGTATTTTGGTATCAAAACAGCAGGGCCAATTTCAAAATCACTTATATCCATATACTGTGAAGTTTCTGGAGAAAGTGACAGATTATTTGAAGTAAAACCATCTGAAGGCAATGACCACAGTTCTGAGGCAGATATTGTATCTAATCCAAACACTGGAAAGAGAGAGAAAAAAATTAAAAACTAAGTTTCTTATTTTTTAAATGTTAACCCTTTGCTTACGGCATACTATGTTATACTAACACATGTGGTCCACATGTTGTACCAGTCGTATGCAAAAAGTTAATTAGGACAATTAGGAAATGCAAGAAAATTAAAATGTAATTTTTTAAACAAAAACTTCCCTTTTTTTATTAATTAAGAATTTTAGGTGTAAGAGGAATGCAGAATTTAATGAAGGATGCAAATAAAGAATTCGATTCAGTAAAATCAATATAGATTACATTAAAGTTCAAAATTGTGTATTATAGTTAGTTAAAAACAAATAAATTTTTTATATACCGTTTAACTTTGCCTTTTAAGTTTGAAAAAAAAAATCATATACAAAATTCATTTAGACTAAACGTTTTTCATAAAATATAGATAAAATAAATATAACAATATTAACTATTACAAATTATGTAATAAAAATAGTAACTATTATAATATTAGGTAATAAAACTAAACAATATATTAGTTATGTAAAAGCACAATATTAGATACAGATTAGGTAATAAATTATACGTCTTTAATGATAGAATTTAATAGTGTATTACGTAATCCATAAACAGCATAGTACACAAAAAAATTTTGTTTTTGAACTTGTTTACTAGCTAAATTACTGATAGAACAAAAACAATATAAATATTTATATATTTAAACCACTCACAGATTTTTACCTGCATTTTTCAAATTTATTATTGTTTGAACTATTTATTGATAAAAGTGCAATTTTTACAAGAAACAATAGTTAAAACTTATACATTATCAAAAGTACAATAATTTAAAGTTTTATAACTCATTAAAGGTTATATTAAAAAGTAAAAATAAAAATATATTATTAAAAGCTTAAAATTACCTTAAAGATTAACAAAATTTCTAAAAAAGAAATCATTTAAACAAGCAATAAAAATTAACAATAAGTTTATTTAAGAAAAAAATTATCTGTCATTACAAGATTTAAAGCAAATATAATTTTCGTAAACAATATCAAAAATTACATAAAATATTGGATAACAATAAATATTTAACAGTATGATAAAGTGGTAATTGTGAGCCCAACTCAAAAATCCTGAAAATTTCTTGAGTAAAAGCATTAAGGACGCATCTAAAAAAAATTTATGTCTTTATAAATTTAAATGATTGACATTTTCACAACATAAAATTCTAAATAAATTGCATGCAGCATAATTTAAATTAATAATTATGTATAAGTTTACTTTTATCTCTTATCATATTTATTATTCTACCAGAAAAAATATTCACAAATGAAAGAGATGTCAAGCATAAATTCTAGTTTTAATATTTTTAAATAAAATATACAAAAATGTTTATACATTAATGTAATCGATGATTTCTTTTAACTTCTGGACCTTGAATTTCTGGATCGCGGTTGAGGAAAAATCAGGAAATCCAGATTTTTTCCGGAGCACAATTATCTCTGATGATAAGAATTGCACAGATTTCTGTTTTGTTTAAATTAAAACAGATAAAATAATTAATTTGAATTAAAATAGCAATAGATACCCATATTCTTAGCAGCTACTTCGAATGGTTCAGTAAATGTGTCTTCCTGGTTTTGAATCAAAGTTTTTGCATAATCTTCAAACATGCGAATCAGGTTTTCAGGTCCTGCATCAGTAAATGTAGCAATTCTTTCCCACATGGATGTATATCTCGGTTCAAGAATTTTACTGGCAGATTCAACTAGACCCTTTAAAATAGAGTTGAATTTAAAATAAGGTAATTAACTCATAATTCCAATTATTCATTTGCTAATCAAAAGTGCAATTATTTTAATTGAAACTAAGCAAGTTGCATAATAATGACAATAAAAAAGTGAACATATGTGTTGGTTAGTTCCTTAAATTAATATACAATAATCTTGAGAAAAATTACTTTTAACTGTTCTCTATATGACTTCAGAGTAGTTATGTGACTAACTTTTAGCATGAATGTATAAAAACATTTTCACAGCTTGTAATTTGTTAAACAGTTTACGATAATTTCAGTGACACATAAAAACATTAAAAAAATTTTTTTTGTACAAATCAGTACAATTAATTTTTAAAGAAACAATAACATACAGGTTGCAGAAAAGTATTTTCATAGTTTTTATTGAATGTGCTTGGTTTTGATTTTTACAGTCATTTTTGGTTTTTATTGTCATCCTCAACTATTTTCATAGCATCATAAAATAATTATTACACATTGAAATTTTGAAAAAAGTTTTTAATAACAGAATTCAGACAAAACTACTGTTGTGATCTATAACCTAGTATATAGATTTGCGTTGTATAGACAATGTTGAGCTGCATCTAGTTTTGTAAAAGACAGTGATAAACACAATCCTCCTAAGGTTAGATTATTACAACATTTGTCAATAAGTTGTAAGAGATTTATGTTAAATTAACACAAGCCTGATAGTCTAAGTTGAAAAATTGACACTTAGAATCCCAAAAGCAATTCTATATGTTAATTTTGTTTCGATTATTATAAAAATATTTTTTGATGTGGAGATATAAAATATTTTTTGCAATCTTCTTTATTTAAATTTATAAGTAAAGAAAATAGTAGAAAAAAAAAGATAATGAAATAGAAACTTTGCACATTTTATATAACAAAATTAATAAAGATGTAACTTAATATTTTGCTTCAAAATTGAAAATGGGTTATACTGAAAACGAGAGATAAACTGTTAGAAAATAAATTTAATTTAATGACTAAGATTGTTTAATGACTAACTTTTAATAATTATACAAATTATTAATCAATGAGATTTACTTGTATGAAATCTTTATCTTGACGATGCGTCAAATTGAGACCTCCCTGTTCAGTTTCATAATTAAGAACATGATTCAGCATTCTGTCAACAATAAGTATATCACTACCATACAGACTCTTAGTTGAGTTTGTAGCCTTTCTTAGATCAGATGATATTTTTACAGCAAAATAAGTACTTAAAGGAAGCTTGTCTCTCTCAATCACAGCCAGCTGGAATAAAACAAAAAACATTTCAAAATTTTATTTTTTACAAAAGAAGTGCTGCATTCTTTAAAGGATCATGATATGAAATACTAATTTTTCCTAACAAATAATATGCACTTTTTATATTATTTTTGAGTTCGAACTGTTATTATCGTTTAAGATTTGCCAATCTCAAGCCAGTGATGTCTATTTTTATTATAAAAAAGGTACAAAATGTCAATATGAAGCAAGTCTGTGGCAGCCCTGTATTATATATCTATAAATATGAAAGTCAAAAAGGCATGACATAAAACAGTACAGATAAAAAAATATTATTTATTTTTATCTGAAAAAAAAAAGGAATTTTAATTATTATATGCATAAAATCGAACAGAAGAAATCTCACTGATTCCGGCATTTTTTCTGACAAGAAACAATTCAGCAAGAAATCATTTTTGTTTCTTAATTATAAACGGAAGTAGCCTTCTATATTTAACAAAAAGTAACATTTTAAAAACAGTTAAGAAAAACAAACAATAGAAATATAGTTTGGATTATGAATGGTCTTGAAACCAACAACAATATGAACAGGATTAAGAACAATAAGAGTATGAAAAGAGTTAAAAACAATACAAATGTGAATACTGTTAGAAATAGCAAAAGTAATTACTTGATCAGCTAATTCTAAAAATGTTTCTGAAGTGCACTTGAATAAGTCTGGGTCTTCCCATCCTGTGTCTGGGGCACAATACCTAGTGGCTTTACCTACAGCACAAAATAATATTAATATTTTTTATATGATTTGATAAAACCTTATAAATACAAAAAATTTTAAAACTTGAAAACAAGCATACTACCATGCAATTAAAAAAAACAAACAATGTAAGTGCTTAACAATAAATTTTGAGAAAATCATTAAAATAATTTTTCATGTGAATAAATAATACCTGATAAATACAGAAAATTTTAAAACTTCTAAACAAGAATATTACCATACAATAAAAAAAAATGTAATTTCTTCATGATAAATTTTGAGAAAATTATAAATGCAATTCTTTATATGAATAAATAATGCCTGATAAATACAGAAAACAAGTAACATACTATCATTCTAAACTAGTATACATACTATCATTCAATTAAAGGAAAAAAAAACAATGCAAGTGCTTTATAAATTTTGCTTGAAAATTACTTTTATTTATTTATTTATTATTAATTATTTATTACAGTAAATGCTAAAATAGAATTTCAAATAATTGATAAAAAAAATAATTATAGAAAAAAAAATGGACAATGTGTAGCTAACCATAGAAAAATGCCAAATACATAAAAATCTTGATTTTGAAATTTTTGTCGCTTACATGGATTTTTCTATTGCATGGCAACATACCCTTTTACAAACCATGGATCATCAATATTAGTCACACATCATGATATGCAAAAGTAAAACATTTTAGGCTTCAAAAATATTAGTTGTACAATAGTCACTCATTTTATAAACCATATAAAATATTTAGTTTTAGTCTTTGAAATTACGATTAGTCTTCGAAATTACTAACAACGGCTAATCATGATACATGAACTTACCCACTGCCCCTTTAGGACATGGATGTGAGGCTTCCTGGTCAAAGAGTGTTCTATCCCACCATATACCCATACTGAAAGACTGAGGACATCCATCATACACAACTAAAAAAAAAAAAAAGATGACAAACTATATTAAAGACAAAGATAAAGAAAACAGCTATGATACTTTAAAATTGTTTTTCCCCAAAAACTAAAAATCATAATTATTTTGCAGCAAAATTTATGACAGGTAAACCTGGTTTAAATGATTGAGACCATATCATTAATCATATATATTTATTTTAATTTTTCATCTCTTGTCAAGTGGAGAAGCAATGGAGGCTATGTAATTTAAAGGCCAAACAATTGACATTTGAAAATAATAATTATCCATATTTAATAATTAAGAAAACTGTAAAAAGTAATATATTATAATGCATGTATTATAAATAAAATAATCAAATATAATTTTAAAGAGATTAGTCATTTTACAACAATAGTTATCAAGCTTATTGTAAAATTTAAAAATTTATTTTAATAACATATTATTAGTAAAGATAATACAGTAAAACACCTCTATAGTGAACACGGTTTATAGTGAACTCCCGGATATAGTGAACGAAATGTTAGGTCCCGTGCCTTGCTATACACGCATAATGTTATTTTTTTGTGGATATAGTGAACCAAAAAAGTGAGAAAGTTGGATATAATGAACTTTTTTCTGTCCTCAACTGATTTCTTTCCTCATTTTTTTTGTGAATAATTTTGAAACTTTTACTTTAAAATAAATACAAATACCGATTTTTAAAACCATATATAGAGGGGAAACCAAACAGATATTTCCAACCCTGGCAGATAATGCACCTGTAAGGTGTCAGTGGGATCAATATGCATTTTTTGTCAGGATTGCTCATCAACTAAAGATTACTAAATTTTCTTTTTTGGAAGCAAGACGAAGAGTAATGAAAATTAACACATTTTTCGCTACTAAATAATATTTTTCAGTCATTTATTTAAATAATGTGTAATAAAAGGGAAGAGTTTGGGAACCATTAGTTAAATTACCTGCGTAACGGATATAGTGAACTCCCGGTTATAGTGAATCAAAATTTCGGTCTCTTGCAGGCTCACTATAGCGGGGTTTGACTGTATTAAGTTTCAATACAGTGGGTTTTAGAATGAATATATAATATAGAATATAATTGATAATTTTTTTTAATTATCTTTAATATAGTGATTATCAACTTCTTCATTCTTTACCACCACAGTATTCATTACTAAATCAAGGAGACTATATATATGTAGTTAAATGAATGAAAACCAACCTTATCAATACTTAAAAATAAGCTTTGTAAATAATTAAATGTAATATTGTTCATTAAATATCTCAAGAAAAATTATAAAAAAGTGAAATGAAGAAATCAAGTATGAAAAAGAAATTAACTCACCTTCACAACCTCTAAGAGTTACTTCTGCAAATGGATTGGAACATGAATCACATCGGCGACCAATCACACCTGCTCTACACTTACACTGACCTGTGATTGGGTCACAACGGTTTCCAAAAGAGCCAGTTGCATAACAATCACAATCAAAACAGATGTCACTATGCAGGGGTTGAAAATGTTTGTCCTACAATATAAAGTTCACAAACTTAAAAGAAACTTGCAAATTATAGAAAACATATAAAAACCCAAAGTATGTATTAAACTTAATATCATTGTAACACTACACTTTTCTTAATAGCAGGCTTGCAATTTTAAATACTGTAAGCTAAGTAATTATCAGTGCATAAAAATATTTTAACCTACTCTCTTCAAACAAAAAATTTCGCCTTTATTGCAAAAATTGTTTATGTTGCAGTAATGGACATTAAGTCTGAAACTCATCCAGGGTTACTACTCAAATGTGGAAAAAAAATTCCCTGTGTTTTCCCTGTATGCATAAAACACAATATATTAAGAGGAAAAACACAATCAGTATGTTCTTATGTGAGCTGTATTGTGCTAACTATACTAGTTATAATTGCAGAAAAAACTTAGAAAAAAAAGGAACAGCTGAACATACTTAAATAGAGCTATAATAAATGAACTAGTTCAGGGTAAGTAGCCAGAATTTACAAAAAGTAAGCACCTTTTAAGTACTTTTTAAGCCTTCAAGAAATATTTTTAATCACTTTCCAAAAAAAAAAAAATCAAAATTAAGATCCGTGCAGTCATAAAAATTATTATTTTTCAATCATTTAAAGTTTTTAATTTATAAACATGTAACCAATAAAATTAAAATAAGTTTGCATAATCATTATAAAGTGACTAGTTACTGATAAACATTGCGTAGAAAATTGTAAAAATCATACATTTTTTGTAATTTAGAACGACAATCGACACAGCAAAGAAAAAATCTTATTCTGAAAGATAGGAAATTAAGCACTTTTTACAAACCCCAAATAAAAAAAGCACCTCCAAGGGCATTTAAAAAACGTAAATCAAAAATAAGCATCTTTAAGCACTTTTTAAAAATGCTATGTACCCTGTAGTTTAATATAACTGAAATATCATCCTCAAATATCCCATAGATTACACTTTAAACAGTTACCATTCTTTAAAAGGCAAAAATACAAAACAACATTCCCAGTTTCTAAAGAAAAACTCAAAATTCCTTGTATTTTCCAGGTTTTCCCTGTGGAGTGGCAATCTTGTCATCTCTACTAATGATTCAAAAGAACTTAAATTACCTCACATGTGCATGCACCATTTGTCTTGTTACAGTTTGCATCATATCCTTTATTGGTGTCGCAATGACATGGTCCACAGATTGGATACCCCCACCAGTTAGAAGGACAGGGGTGGTCCAGAGGCACTTCACAATACTCTCCAGTGTGCAAACCATCGCATTCACAAGTGTATCCGTATTTATGATTATCATGCAGTGAAAACTTTGAAGAAGATCTACAGGTAGATCCAGGAGCACAAGGATTTACTTCACAGACAGGAAGGCAGTTTTTACCCACAAATCCTAAAAAAAAGTAAGATTATTAATAAAAGCTGTATTTGGTATAAGAAGATTAGAGTAAAATAATAATTATGAATTTAATTAAAATAATTTTTTTTTATTAATTTTCTATTTGCAATCTTAAGTTTGATTAAAGAACTCTTCTTAAGCTTGACTAAACAGTCATGCGGAAAAGAATGTTAAATGTTCACGAAATATTACATTTTCAATGTTGAGTCTTAATAAGGTGAGTGGTCAGATTTTTCAACAAAAAAAATTACCTTTTAAGCACTCAAAATTTTTTTAATCACTTTCTAAAAAAAAAAAAAATCATACTTAGGATTGTGCAGTAATAAAAATTATTTTTTCTATCATTTAAAGTTCCTAATATGAACATAAAATTAACAAAATTCAAAAACATTTTCGCAAATTTCACATAATCATGGTAAAATAACTAGTCTCTGATAAATTCACAGTGAAAATCATGTATTTTTTGAAATTTACAACGACAATCCACACAGCAAAAAAAAAAAAAAATCTCTTTTTACAAGATAGAAAATTAAGCACTTTTTACAAACCCAGAAAAAAAAGCACCTTTAAAGGCTTTTAAAAAATGTAAATCAAAAATAAGCACTTTTTAAAAATGCTACGTGCCTGTCGAATGGAGATTATAAACAAAGTTTGTCCATTCACATAATCTAATGCAAATGTAAATATAATTGTTTTGTAAATACTAAATGATTTGGGGAGGGGGGCGGTAAACAGAGATAATTCATGCATTAATTTGTTGGCAGAATATATTTAATTTCTAAAAAATATTGCAGAGAAAACTAACCCATATCACACTGGCATTCATATTTGTCCCAAAGGTCAATGCATGTGCTGTTCAATGGACATGGATTGGCATGGCATGGATTTTGTGTTCTGCAACCCTCCCTTACATTGCTCTCAAGAGAGGGTCTCAACCAGGCATCTTTGTTCATGTCTATTCTTACATCCTGCAAAAATCAGAATACAATCAGAACAAATAAAAAAGAAGAAAAAAAACAGAAACAACTATTATTTAATTTTAAGAAACATGTATTGGTTTGAGTTTGTTATCTAAAATACACAAAAAATAGTTTTATCTGATGTAGGTGGATATTATAATAGACTTTAAAATAGAAGGCAGAATTAGGTAGAAGGAAACGAAAGATATGCAATTTGAATGATATGGAGATAAATATTAATTAGTTTGGAATTTTTGCTGAGAACAAAGCCAAATAATTGGGGAAGAAAGTTTTCATGAATCAGTATTGTACAAGGCAGGAAGTAAAAAGACATTTCAAAACTAATTTGATTCAAAAAAAATAATAACTGAAATAAGATTATTAGAAACGCCAACCATGTTTCAAGTTATCAAACTGGTTTTGTTGTTTTTTAAAACCATTTTTTTAAATACCATTTTATCTGGATCTAATAATTTTTTTAAAACAAATAATAATTTACAACCCATAATTAGCACTCTGGCAAGTGCTTTAAAAATATATGAAGATCACTGATTATACAATACTTTTATCTGAAAAACATTAAAATATTAATGAACTCCAAATTTTAAAGATGCATTATTTTACATTATGCTGTACTGAAGTGGTTTTTTATTTTTGTATTCCTCCTTTTTTTTGTATTCTTTTAATTTATTTTGTTTCCTCTTTTTTGCATATTTGTTGGCTTTTAAACGTATGGGAACTCATTGTTTTCTTAGTTTTTTTCTAATTATTTAAATATTCTAATTTGCTTGATTCCTAAATGAACACCAGCAATTATCTTCAAAAAATAATATAAAACTGATATAAGATCAGAAAATATGTTTCTAAAATTTAAAATCTAATTTCTACATTTATCTGCTGCTTTCAGTGCAATTTAAATTCTTGTTTTCTTATTTACTCATTGTTTTCTTAGTTTTTTTCTAATTATTTAAATATTCTAATTTGCTTGATTCCTAAATGAACACCAGCAATTATCTTCAAAAAATAATATAAAACTGATATAAGATCAGAAAATATGTTTCTAAAATTTAAAATCTAATTTCTACATTTATCTGCTGCTTTCAGTGCAATTTAAATTCTTGCAGTTTAGATTGCTTTACATCCTACTCAAATTTATTATTATTTTTATAATAAAATTGATAATAACATTTGCATATGAGGAAAAATATTAAAAGAATATACAAAAAATTATAAAAGTTTGTTTACTTGGATGCATCCATTGAAGAACACCAAATTTTCTGGACCTTCTGAAGGTTGTACACCACCGACTGATACTTTCCCAACATACAAACCTCTGATGTGACCTTCTAGATGCTGAACCGACTGCAACAGAATAGAAAAGGTATCAAAATCATTGGCTATAACAACTGTATAAGTTATCAAAATCAGTCTACAATGATTACAAAAGTTATCGAAATCAGGATCATCATTCATAAAAGTTATCATCATTCATATGATCAAATAATTGCTACAGCAATCTATAATGATCATAAAAAAGTTGAAAAATAATAAAATCAAAGCAACAGCATTGTTAAAGTGTTAAATTTGACAACTAATCACATGAGTAAATTTGTAGCTGTTCCAAAAAAAAAAATAATAATAATAAATAAATAAAATAAGAAAACTGTCTCACATTAGATCTTTCATGAATTTTTCTTAGACTTCTCTTTCTTGTTTCAATAATTTTTAATTATTTATTATTATATATGCAACAGTACAATTCTAAATCAACAGTAAGTGCATCAATAATGCAAAGATATTATGAGTAAAATATAAAATAGTGAAAGTTCTGTCCATGCTCTAATCTTAAAAAGTATAAACCACAACAAACTTTAGAGGCGTTAATTTCAATATCATTAATCATACAAATTTAAGCAATCCTATTTTCAAATTATATTATATTAAAATAAATGCTAATATTAAAATTACACCCTCTTCGTTTTTAACAAATGATTTGATTCAGAAATAAAATTTTCTATTTTCATAAGATTATATAAATAAATGAGTGGATATTTTAACTACTGATTTTTTAAGATGAGTTAATAACAGAAATTTGGATAGACTAAACAAAATATTTTCAACTAATTAACTATTCAGAATCTCACACATTTTTTATCTTCAAGGAAAGGTTAATAATTTTTTTCTTAAGCAGCAGTTAGAAACATTTGATTCTATGTTACAATTTATACACAACCTATGAATTCCAAATAAATAAAAAAATTTAAGCAAATGTTTTTCTGCAAACTAAGCAGTCTTAAAATAAAAAATGCATCTCCGCATTAAGTGAACAACCTTCACCCTAAAAATTTTACAAACTCAATTTAAAACCAAAGGTTTAAATTTTATTTTACTTCATATTGGCCATAATCCAAATTGAGCCAAACTCCAGCAGGCATCCATTTTGCTTCAACATTGTGCCATATGCCATCATTCACAGCCACATCCTTCAACATGAAGGACTGATCGTTGAATGTATACTTCAAAAATCCATCTGATAACTACAAAATAATTCATATGAGTTAAAACAGTTCAATTCCAAATAATAAGTTAAAAAATTTCTAGCAAAAAAATAATTTTAACTTAGCATGCATACAAGCTTTAATTAAAACTGGAAAAGGCAAAAAACAAATCCTCAATAATATTATTTATAAAAACCTCTTCAAAACACAATGCTGAAAACCAGATAGAAATATTGTAATAGAGCAATAGATTCTTTAACAATACAAAAGATTAAAAAAGCAAAAAAATTAGTTGTTTTAACTGGGAGTTAAAAAAAATTACTTAGATTATTCATATACATTAATTTTTGATGCATTAATTGAAACATTAATTTCTTAAAAATTGATGATTTTTAAAAAAATTAAAATGAACACATCACCCAACGAATTGTATCCATTATGCATTAGTGTAAGTTATTTAAATATTCAAGTAAGCAATAATTTGCACAAAAATTCTATTTCAATAGGGATTTAAGGAAACTTACTTAATTTTAGGGAATTTTCTAAAATGTACAAAAACTGTATAAATGTATGTGTGTGTAATATGTAAAAATATGTAAATGTACAGAATTTTTATTAAACCAGTAGACCAGGAGAAACTGACAAAATCCAGTAGTCTACTGGAAAATCCAGCATAGTTGGCAACTATGCATTGTGCTTATTACATAGTTCTCAGGTAATTGCATGGATCAAGTTTTTAACAAGTAAAAAAATGCTAAAATTTCAATAATCTACCTCAAGCTGTACAAAACTGGTCTGACCAAGTTGCGCCTTAATTAATAGACCATCTTTCTGCCGAGTTCTGAACGATGCACTGATTGGCCATTCTGTCTGAATGGGTCGAAGATGAGGGGTAAAAATAAGGAATCCATCACCCGTAAAATGTCTCACAGGTTCAATGTCTGAAATGAGAAAAACAATATAATTAAAAGTAGTAAGATACTAAGTTAAAATCAGGGAATAAGTGATTAAAGTAAATTAGATAGATTATTGACTTATGGATCCTCACCTCTATCCAGTTGCTTCCAGAAATCTGAGAAAGATGAAAAGAAAAAAAAAAGGATGCATGTTAACCATTGAAATAATTAAGTAGTATCCCAAAAAATTCAATAGTGTTTGATAAAATCCATTAAAAAATGTGCCCTTTTAATTTAATTTCATCTATTGCTATTTTGCTATTGACCTTTATAGTAATTAAATAAAGTTATTAACAATTTGATTTTCTTTCCAACATTATATATTTATTTAAACCTCCTAACTTATAAATACTTTAAAATTCAATTTTAAAAGAGCCCTAAACATATAAAGGCTGGCAAAATAGTATCTATCTTCTTCAAGTCTTGTCTAGGTATAGTAAAGTGACTTTGTGTAGTGTAACAGATTAAAAGCCTTAATACTTAGGTTGTGTTCTTATTCCTACAACCTCAACTTGATTTAAAATTAATTTTAATAAGATAGTAAATCATATTACTTAACAACATTTGTATAAACTTGCATTCAACACGAGAAAAAAAAATTCTAAAGAGATGGGTTATTTTGGAGTCAAGGAGAAAAAAAGATGTAACTAATAAGTAAAGTTAAAGATAAAAAATATGGATTTTATCAGATAATTAGGACAAGTGTATATGTAGGATACTGTGTACTTTGACGGTTTAGAATTTTTATAAAAACTAATTTCTTATATTCTTTGAAACCTTGATTTATTAAAAATCAATTTTTAATTTTCAAAAAAAGGGGTTTTAAATTTTAAATAGTTATATGAATGGAGTAAAAAACTTATGATATTAGTATCTTTAAAAAAAAACAACAAAAAAAAAAAACAGAAGACAAACATAGGTTAGCTGATAGATTGCTAAAGGTTAAAAATGAAGGTCAGCCTGATAAGGGTCTCTAAATGATACATATTGGTCAAAGAATAAAACACATACTCGCACTACAATCTTTGTCGCCAAATCCTGGTGGGCAATGGCACACAAAAGAGCCCCAGCCTTCTTCACAAGTTCCTCCATTCAGGCAAGGCTGTGAATGACAAAATCCCTTCTTTTGGGGACAACCAATCAACGTTCCATTATCAGCAACAAACCTGTTAAAAGATAATTTGGGACATTTGAGTAAATAATACAATAGAGAGAAATAGTTTATGCAAGCAGTTTGATCATGGCCAGCTCTAGAAATACGGGGGCCCTAGGCACAGAACTGTCAAGGGCCCTACTTTAAACAAAATTTAACAACTTTTAAATGATACATTAGTAACTTTGAGCTTATATTTATTTCCATTTTTGTAAAGTCATAATTTTAACAGATAGTTCTTAAGCACAAACATAAAAAAAAAAATGTATTTGTATCATTTAGGGGGTCCCCAGAAATGTGAGGGCCCTATGCTTCTCAGGTCTTATAATAAATCAGGCACTGAGTTTGATAGCCTCTGAAACAAATTTCTAGACTCTTAATCAAAAAAAAAAAAAAAAAAAAAAAAAAAAAAAAAAAAATTACACAGTGTTTTATATTCAGCATCTACATATACAAGAATCCTAGACGAAAGAAAAATTTAAATATAAGGGAGCGTAAATTAATGTAATAAAAAACGAAAATGTTACCAAGGCCTAAGAATCATAACGGAAGGCAATAATTTATAAAATATCAAAATCTCGGATTGTTGGAGGAAACTGAACGAAGGTAAAAAGCCATTGCTAGGAACAAATTCAAATCTTATCCAACAAACAAATTGGTTTCAATACTTTTAATTATAGGTTATAAGTAAGGTATATATTATAGGTATATACAAGGTTATAAGTAAGATACTTTCAAAAAGTATTTATTTCATTTATTCTTAAAATAGTCAAGTATTCATCTCATCATTGTTTAAACCAAATAATTCAATTAATCTGCTGCAAATAAGAATATTAGAGGATCATTTTATTTTTATTGCCCTGGGAGTCACACTGATAGAAACTTTTATGCATCATTTTCAGTCAGTATAGCGATAAATAAATACATAAATAAGCAGAAGAAAATGAAGTAATGAGGAAAAAATTTCCCATACTATTAGATCATAACAGGTCTTGTGAACGAATAAGTAAGGTCCGGTTATGAAATCATTTAGTAACCAACATTGTATTAATTACTATGTTGAAAAAAAAAAATAGAGGAAAAGAGAGTATTTCTAATACATAATACATATATAGCGAGCGACATCAAAAACAGAATTGAAACTCAAAATAAAACAAAACTAAAGAGTTTAGTTGTTCATTAGCTACGCAATGAAAGAGACTGAGATATAGCTTAAAATATTTAACATACAGTGTTTGTTAATGGTAAGCAAAAATAGGTTTACTGAAAACGGAATAAATTTAGAATACTTCCGGTGCGGAATACTTCCGGTGCTTTCCGGTGCGGTCCGGAAAGGTAAAAGTATTTAAGAAAGGTAGATCAACCATCCCTAAAATAACGCTGTTTTCGCTAATATAACATTATATTCAAAAAAGCTGAGAGTTTGTAACATTAGTAGTACGTTATTTTCTTCGCACTATAGCTGCACAATGTGCTACTGGCCATTGGAAACTATCCCTTAGGATGACCCGAAATCATGCGATCACAATTTTGATCCTCTCTAGAGGGAATGGCTCCTCCTTTTTGGTAGCTCGACAACCTGTCGAGCCCTTCACAATAGAACAATTTAACGAGGAACGACACTGCGCATTCTCGGTTCTTACGCAAGCAGATCGAAGTGGCCACCCATCAACACACTGACCACAGCCAGTAAATGCTTGACTTCCGCTTGAAAACTGGGAACTATGTTCTTACGATCAGTCTACTGCGGGACTGATAGGTAGGTACTTTATTTGCGTCATGCTAGTATGCACAATGGGGTATTGGCGACGCTCTGGGGAACATCCTTGGGGATGATCCAAAGATATGCCATCGCAATTTCAATCTTCTAAAGAGAGGGGATGGCTCCTCTGTTTTGGTAGCCTGAAGACCTGCGCGTGAAATCGAGCACTATATGGTAGAGCAGTTTAACGAGGGCCGATACCGCACACTCTCGGTCCTTACACAGGCTTATCAAAGTAATCACCCACCCGCTTACTGATCGCAGCCAGTCATGCTTGACTTCGGTGTTTTACTAAGAAAAGTGTCTTCACGATTAGTCCACCGCATAAGCCGCACCAGAACTGAAAAAATTCATTGATTTTTATAATTTTTGTCTGGGTGGGAAATCATTGCCAAACTGTCGAATTTTTAAAATGGTTTATTAACTTTTGAGATCTTTAAGTAATTTGTCCATTCTAAAGCCTTCGCCTAAAGAATTCTTTTCCGCAAGATGGGTTTTTTTTTTCCGTTGAAAATTATAGCTTTGCCTCCAACGTAAGGTACTTAAACTGCGACTCTTTCATTTTCTTGACGAAAAGGCTATTAAAAAGAAAGTAAAAAGAGAGAAAAAAAAACTATGAAATAAGGATATTTGTATGGCTGAAGGAGAGTGGGGATTTTTTTAAAAGCTTGAAGTAAAGATAAACTTACGAATTAAGATCAACCATTTTATGATCAATGTATAAGTCCATGATGCATCCAATGAAATCCTTATTTTTTATCTGAAAATCTGATGGCAAAGCAGGCAATCCACCGATTTGCAATGGCCCAGTTAAGTCAAGGAATCTGTAACAAGTTTGCATCAAATCGGCACACCTGCAATGGAAAAGAATTGTTTTTAAAATAGAAACGATAGAATTGTATAGTTCGCTGTTTTAACAAAAATTATTTCGCAAAATAGTGCATGTTATATGCACGAAAATATAAAATCATGATTTTAATAAACGCTTATTAAATGAATGAAAAATGTTCTGTAATGACAAACCTTAATGTATACGATGTTTCTTAAAATACATATCACCTTCCACATATACGATTTCCAAAATGCTTGAAAAAAATGCCCACATATAAGGATTTCCTAATTATTATGGAAACGAAGAAAAGGCAAAACCGCCATCGTAATCTAATGAGAATCACTTCAAAGGAAAGTAGAAATGAAAACATCAAAAATAATGTCTTGGGAAAACAGAGTCGATGTGAAAGGTATTATTAGTAAGTTTCTGCAAATCAAATTGGTTTTGCTGTTAACATTCTTGCCTTCTCCAGTGATTCGTTAAATTTTGAGAGCGCTTTTGTATTTTTTCCTAGATTAAATATTAATTTGCGACTTCTAATAAGTGCACGCTATAAACTAACTGTTAAGGATTCTTAAAACAAACACATAGATAGGGTTTATTCAAAATGCGATTGCCCTAGACCCGCGTACGAATGTTTAGAAACGAACTGCTCGCGTTTGCATGAATTACATTGACGTGCGATTGTATATGCAAATCGCATGCAGTTAGGATGCCCCATTATGAGCTGTGATTACGGAAAACTAGGTGTATTTTTAGAATTGTTCTAAAAATACACCTAAAAATAAATGAAGTTAAAAAAATTGTGTCAGGGGTCTCAAATTGATAATAAATAAAAAAGAACAAAGACGCGGCCAAATTCTAACCAATCATTAATCCTTAGAGGGATTATTATAAGAGGAAATAATTATTGAGATATAAGAGAGATCAAAGCAGAGAGTGAAATAATATAAAATCAGATAATTTTAGAATAAAGTATTTCGGTTTCACTAACCGAATTAACTGATGTTGATAATTTTACCACCATAAAATTACCATCATTTGCATCAACGACATGATGCAGTTCAAAGACAAAATTAATGGACGTCCGTGTCAGCCTTCAAATGGAAGGGTTTGACATATGGACGAAATGTAATTTTTTCATTCAGCAGCAGCGTCATCTGTGGATTTTGAAATTTTGAAGAATAAAACTGGCTTCTGAAGTAGAATGCAGCAACCCTCAAATTTTTTTTTTATCCTCTACCATTTCATTAAAATAGTTTTTTCGAGTCTATGGTCATTTTTGAGATACCAGGATTATGTTTTTTAGGTTCCAGTAATTTGAGTTCAGTTCATTCAGTTATGTGCAATAATGACTAAAAGGGAAATAAAAAGTGTATAATTATATTACCTAGGCTCCAATGTATGAGTAACAGAATTCGCACATTTGTAGCTTAGTTCTTCGCCATATTTCACGGCAACACCAGTATCACAGCCATCCACACTCAAGATTGCAGTCTATAGAGACACAGGAGATAAAATATTGTGAGTTTTAATAAGTAATGAAGCTGTTTATTTTAAATTAATATAAACTTACACTGAAGAGCCATTACATTATGACCACCCTCCATCTATAATAATGGCCACGCCCAGGTTTTCATGGTTTCTCGCCCAGGAACAATGTTTTCATGGGGCACATTAGGACCCATAATCCTCATAGAACAATCCCTGACGTCTGTAAGTTACTTGAACATAGTTGCAGACCAGGTTCACTAATTCATGGCAACAGTTTTTCCAGCGGGGGATGGTGTTTACCAACAGGATAATTCACCATGTCATAAGGGTCGAATCGTCGAGGAACATTCCAGAGACTTTCAAGTCATGTCTTGGCCCCCAAATTCACCTGACCTTAATCCAATAGAGCACTTGTGGTCCTACTTGGAAAACCAAATTCGTGCTGCTAGGCTATCCCCTCGCAATGTGAGGGAATTGCAGGACCAGATACCTCAGACTACCGATCAGCAACTCGTGGAATCATTGCCACGGTGGGTGCTAGCAGTTTTGAGGGCTAAAGGTGGTCCTACATGTTATTAGCAGGGTGGTCATAATGTAATGGCTCTTCGATGTATACTATAATAATATAACTTATTACTTACCCTGTTGAGGTATGTGAGATCTGCCTCATGCCACTGACCGTCGCTCAACCCTCCGGGTATTCGGGCAGATACTTCTGAGACATTGGAGCCCAGTGAAAAGGAAACAACCAATTGACTGTCAATGATCTCCATTGCAATAAAGTCGTGCTTGTCGTTGTAACGTCCATTGTAAAGGATTAGAGCATTCTTTTGACGTGTCGCAAACCTAACACACAAATTTTAATTGATGAATGATTACTAACAGTCACATAACTTCTATAAACGAAACAGAACTAAATGAATGAAATAGTATCATAAATTGAATAAAATGTGAAAAAAATAACTTACAAAAATGGAAAAGAACAAATGGAAAGAATTGTGCTGCCCATTTTATTTGAATTAGTCAGGGGAAAAAATAAAACATGAAATAAATCTGTTTAAAGAATTATTTTTTTACCATTTTATCCCGCAATCCATTTTTATCGTAAATAAACAAATTTCGTTTACCTATTTATTTATATTAATCATCTTCCCATTTCCTTTTTAATAAATAAATGAATTACATTTTCCCTCGTTATGCTATCGAATTTCGTTATTCTATCTTCTCCTTATATTTCATAAATAAACTTTATTTTAATTTTAAATTATCTTCCCATTTTTTTTTTCGTAAATAAAGTAATTCCGTTACATTAGTTATACTATCAAATTTCGTTATACTATCTTCTACTTGTTCCTTATAAATAAACTTTATTAAACATTTGAAATTATCATCCCATTTTTTTATAAAGTAAATTTCGCAACAAAATTGAGTTATTTACTCGTTTTTTTTTTTAATGAACAAGTTTCTTTTACTTTCAGTATTACCATTCAATCTTTTTTTAAATAAAAAAAAAAAGATTTTTACTAAATTTTTTTTAAAAAAATTACTATCATTTTTACATCAAATATAAAAACGAACAGATAAAACTATCAAAAATAATGCACTGAGATATTAAATATTCCAATAATATACCGAGATATTAAATAATAAATACTTTTATTGTATAAATCTATTCATAAGCAAATTAGTTATAATTTTAAGCAATTGGTCCTATCATGACAAAGAATTAAATGGGAACAATCAAAACGAATAAAATGTGAAGCATCAAAATGAAACCCTGAGAGCTTTACCATTATAGAATTAAATGTAGCTATGGCCTCACATTAATCAACTAGTGAAAAATAAAAATGAATAAGCTGCCACAACATATATTGATAACAGTTAAATCGCATTATCAAGTTTATTATCTTGTTGATCAAGCCAGATTGAACTATTCGCAAGCAAATATCAAATTATTTGACATTCGAATTCAATCGACTGTATCCTAGATTCTATCAAACGGAAACTCAACAAGTCAAACAATTTCCGAGACAACAGAATTACAAAAGCACTCGGGATGACTCATTAATTGATGGACTAAGCTTGTTACCTGAGCCTGATGTGGAGCCTGTGCCTTTGCCTGAGAGACGGGAAGGTCAGGAATGATCCTCTAGAGAAACTCCTAGCTCGCAATTCACACAATCGAGTACTCCAGGATGCTTGGGAGCAATTCTCGCATCCGAAACCTCCATCTCCTAGATTCATGCAGTGGGAATCGCCGTGACATACAGAACGAGATATCTCCCCGCACCTGTCCTCCCACAAATTGATCTCACAGTTCTTACCTGTAAGAAAAGAGGTAATTGGTTGAATAATATTCCTTTTAAATGGCAAAAATCAAATTAAGACATATTTTAAAGGTTTATTCGTCACATTAAATAATATGAATTCAAGTAATATGAATAATGTATAAACTAAATAATATGAATAATTATAATAATACACACCCTTTAGTGAATAATATGTGCTATTTTTAGAGCTATTGTATTTATAACAATTAATCACGATTGTTAGGTTAAGTTTTATCTATATATTTAGCCATTGTCCTCTAAGTTAAAAAATGGTTTGCAATGATTATTCATAACTTTTAGATGAAGTTTTGTCTATCCTTAGCCAGTTCCTTCGGAACTAATTATACTTAGCAATTGCTATTTATTCATAACTTTTAGTTTAAGTTTTGTCTTTCCTGATTGTAAAAACTCTTACCTAATTATAATATGAAAGAAATCTATAGTTTTTAGAAATGAAATAGATTGCATTGTTCGAGCAATAAGGTTATGAAAACCGCATCATAACTTATTCATTTTAGACATAAGAAATAACGATTAAAAATAAACACTAGAAAGTAGATTCTCTTCTCAAATGACCAAAAAAATAAGTAAAAAAGAAGAATAAGAGTTAGTTACTTAGTGTTTCCCAAAGTGTGGTACGCGTACCCCCAGGGGCACGGGAACAGTTTAGAGGGGGTACGCGTTCTTATGCAAAATATCTAGCAACAAACAAAAATTTCAAAATTTTTTTTTAAATAAAAAGCTAGCCATGAAAATTTACGATTACGTATTTTTCTATTGACTATTTTTTGCAGAATCAACACTTAATAATTTTTGGTGTCAACAGCCAGTTGTGATTTTTAACTTTTGTGCAATTTTTTGTTGTAAAAAAATATATTCATTTTTCTATTAGTGGTTAACAGCGCTACGAAAAATTTAGAAAGGGTACACAAAAGTCATAAGTTTGGGAAACACTGAGTTACATGAACATTTCGCCTCATAGGTCAAAAATTCTGTACAAATGTTCTGAAATATACGCCATTTAGAGAAAACTTATCGCTAGATATTTTTATTGCCTAATTTAAAAATATATCGTATTTGTGATAAGGGTCATTAGCATATAGAACAAAGACTTTACTAATGTCAGTAATTTCCACTCATTTTCTTGTCGACAAAATGTATCGATTTGTAAGGGCTAAATATTTATCTTTATCATCTAAGTGATTCCAGTGTTCGTTTTATAATGGATATGTACCAATGGATTACGCATAAATTAACAGATTCGAATAAATCATTCTAGTAAACTTATTCAATTTATATTCAACTCAGAACCAACCGCTTTGGTTTTATTAACCCATTCCAATTAAATTATTCAAAGTTATGTACTTAAATTTTAAATTAACAGATTTGATCAATTGATTTAAACTAACTGACTCGGATCACATATATAAATATAATGATTCAAATTAACTTATTTGATTTAGTATAAAGTGATTCAATTTATTTTTAAAATGATGGTTTGAACGAAAAAATTACTCAATAAGTTTTACACCAGTACCAATTAAGTACACAAATCTAAAATTAAACTAACACTACCATCAGTGTATAAAATCAGTGATTTGAACTAACTTATCGGATTTTGATCATTATTGAAACGATGTTTTGAATCTATGAATCACTTCGGTGATTTAATCCTGATTAAATGTCTTATTTGATATCTAATTTTGAAACTAAACTGTAACCAATATTAATAAATCAATCAATGATTTGAATTAATTATTGAATTCGGTACAAATTGATTTCATTTAATATTAAAACGATAATCTGAAATAAGGAATCACTACCGTAATCTAAATAACCAAAAGCGTCAAAATTCTTCAAATGATGAAATCAACGTCAGTTAATAAAATTAATGATTCGAATTAATGTTTCACAGAATCGTTTTAATAATGAATCGAACTGAATTTTACTGAATCCTTAGGAAATTATTGTTCGGTTCCTTAAAAACTAATTAGATTCGTAATTAAAACAATGATCTGTGCCAATTAATGACTTTGGTGATTTAAATTACTAGTCAATGTCTAGCTTTAAAACTAAATCGACATCAGCAGGAAAGAAGACATCTGAAATAAATATTATACTCTAAACAAATTCCAAATATATTTTATCTATTTAGAATAAACGTTTTATTTCTGATGTGACCGATAAAATTCCAGTTGACAAATTTTTCTTAACGAACACTTGGCGACAACAAACTATTACACGCAAGGGAAGAAAAATTGGAAAAACCTTTCTTCCAAAATGACATATATTATTAATCGACTAAAAACACTCCGGCGCAGTTTTTCTTTTACCCTTTTTTTTTTACCCGTTTCCTACCCTAACAAGCACGCAGGCTCAGTTGGAAACGTGTTCTTTCAGCACTCCGAAAATGGGGGGAAAAAAATTCTTTAACGTGGAGCCCATAAAAAGGATTTCCTCTTTTTTTCCCCCTCTGAAACCAACAGTAGAATTCGTTATACCCTCCCCTTCTAAGGGAACAAATTGCCTGTGATGCCAAAAAAGGGAAAAAATCTGGAAAAAAAAAAGCAAAGGAAAACTTTCTAATTCTCTCTTCGAAAATGTCAACTTTTATATAAAAGTTTATTCTAAAAAAGTGAACCGGAATAAGAAGATTTAAGGAAAATGGGTGTCCAAGCAATTACACTAATCTGGATTTCCAAATAGTTTAAACTTTTGAAAAAAAGAAGAAAAAAAAAAGGCTTTTCGGATGAAATGTTATGCTATTTTTTTAATTCCATTTTGACGTGTATCTAACAGCGAATTGTCTTATAAAAGAAGAATGTCTTATAACTTTGACGATCAGAATTTTGTATTTAGTTTTTTTGTTTGGATATTGTTTAAGACACAAAAGTTTGCTGCTACTATACTACACCAAATGAGCGTTTAAACAAATACACAATTCTGATTTTCCAAATGGTTTAAACTTCTTTTTTTAAGCTTTTTTTTTGTGTGGATGGAATGTAATCTCATTTCTTAATGTCTATTAGACATGCTTCAAATTACAAAACGGATTGCCATTTCTCTGAACAAAGGTTATAACAGAACACTTTATAACTTTGACAATCAGAATTTTGTATTTGATTTGTTGGTTGGATAATGTAAACGACACAAAAATATAATGAAATTATGCTACACCAAATGCGATTCATTTGCTCGATAAGTATAAACTGTTAGTGACTTTTATAACTTAGTAATTTACTCTTATTAATTTCACTTAGCAATTTTACTTATAGATGGTTCTTAGTGACGTCAAAAATGTATTTTAAAAAATAAATAATTTTGAGTATCGTAGGACGTGTGTTTAGATGTTTACAAATTTTGTACAAATAATTAATACTTTTGATCTCATTGATGGATATTTTTCACCTCAACTTTTTCAATGAATTTATACCAAAACTTTTTAATAACAATGAATTCGCCAAACCAGTTGGATGTCACCATTGCGTATCATGTTTTACGAAGCTCTTTCACCAAGAAAAATGGAAAAAGCTCCAGTTAAGAGCTTTAGAGTTGAGTCAAAGCTATTACTTTAAACTATATGTAACATCTTGACGTAAAGAATTATTTGGGCTTTAGAATAGACACATAACTAAAATATTTCAGAAGTTATTAAACTTTTTTGAAAATATTACAAAAATTGCCAAATTTAAATGCCTGGTTTAATTTAATTGCCCGGTTGAAAATTATTAAAATCAATGAACAATTTTGAATTTTTTCGTATTTTTGTGAGCTCAGATAATGCAGCGTTGACTTGACTTTTTTAACATTAAGAAATTGGGACAACAAACGTTTTTCATTTTTACCAAACTGTGGCTTTTCTTCATATTGGCATCTAGTGTTATTTTCATAATTACTGTTGAGAAGCGCAGCTCTGGTTAAAGATTGGCAAAAATTGTATCAGTTATTCATGGCTATTATGTCAAACTCACAACAGTAAGGAAAATAACATATTATTGGCAAAAAAGAGTTACTTTTTTTTAAAATGCTTAAGAATCATTTTATAATAATAATAATAATAATAATATATATATATATATATATATATAATATGTGTGTGCGCAGTTTTAGGAAAATGTCAGATACGTTGTTCGCATTCTAAACCTCAAAAACAGAAGTCCTGCAAAAGACAATAAAGAGCCCCCACATTCATTTAATATCGTAGCAATAAATGCAGGACAACATAAAAAAAAAAAAACATGTATAAAGAAGAAATCAGGTATCACGAAAACGAATCCTTCGGCAGCTGGAATGGCTGTCACACACAATGTCGCTTGGGACGTCAGAAAAGCTGACGTTATTAGATCCGATTCCGTTTTAGTAAAACAAGAAGGCGTTTGTTTTGGGTAGACGACACTGAGTCCAGATGTTATTTGTCCCTTCCTCCCTCGGGGATGCTGGAGGGGACGAAAAAAGGAGAGCCAGCAGCATCGAAAAACGACAGTGGACGAAAGAGAGTATTTTGTCAAGGAGGAGCCATCTAATGGAATAGGCTCCGTTTCGGAAGAGGTAGTTTCGAGTCACATTATCCAAATAGTTTGTTGTCCTAATGCAATTCCGATGGGCAAAAGAAATGGGCGTTAGATGAAAGTTGCCACACTCTTTGAAATGGACAGTAGTTAAGAAAGTGTAAGAATAAAACACAGCTAGACGGTTGTTAATTTAATTGGAAATACTACCACTTTCTCCCAGTGGAATTACAAAAGCTACTATTGGAGACAATTCTTTTTACAATTCTACCACATAAACCAATCTACAAATAAGTAAATATTATACTATCATACTCGTTTTAGTTGTTAAACTTATTACTCTTTTTAATAGTTAGTTCTACATCGTAATAATTCTTAAAAGTACTAGATTTTATTTATTTGCTATTTAAGTATATGTAAGCTGTAAGCTAGATTATGATTCATTTTTTATTTTAGTATATGTAAGCTGTAAGTTAGAGTTTGAATCATCGGTTACTATGGTGATATTATAGAACAAACTTTTGAGTTAAAATAAAGTGTTATGTTTCTTGTTCTTTAGTAAAAATGGTGTCAGAATAATTTTATTTTAGTTATGTAGTAGTTTCTAGTAAAGAACGACAAAATATTGCACTTTCTGGTAAAGTCTCTTAACATTTATGTTGACCCGGACGTGATTTTACGAAGAATTAATACTATAATTTATGGAATTCAGAAACAACGGAAGATTGTTCGAAGCTCTTTCATTCGATTAAGTAATCAGATTTTAAATGAAATAAATAAAAATCCAGCTTACAGCTTACATATACTTAAATAGCAAATAAACAAAATTAAGTACTTTTAACAATAATTTTATCCTTTAGAAACAAACTTCTACATAGTTACTTAAAAATGAAACTATTGGATATCAGGTCAAACTGAGGTATTTTATGCTTTTTTTGTAGTTAGTTCCAAATTGTTATATTTAATTATTCAGAAACAAACTTCCCATTCTTAAAAATGCCGTTCTTTGAAATCAGACCAAACAAAATATGATTTATGATTTTTATTGCAATTAATTCCACATTGTCATTATTTTATCATCCAGAAACAAACTTTCAACTCAATAATTTTCCAATAAATATAGATGTCTAAAATCAGACCAAACTAAGTATAATTTATGTGTTTGTTTGTTTTTTCTAGCTAGATCTATATTGCAATCATTTTATCATCCAGTCACGAATTTCCCACTCGGCAATTTTTCAATAAATGCGATCTTCTGAAATTTAATCCCACAAAATATGTCTTACGATAATTTTTATTTAATTTATTTTATTACTTCTCGTAATAATTTTTTCAGTCAGATAACAACTTCCAACTCAGTAATTTTCCAATAAACGCAATCTCCTAAAGTCCGATCAAACTAAACGTATTTTACATTTATTTGAAGTTAGTTCAATATAATTCTTTAACCATCTAGACAGAAATTTCCAAATCAATAAGTTTTCAATAAAGATCTCTGAAATTTAAATTCTAATCCTGTCTGAAATCAGACACTACATATGCTTTTTGATTATTATTATTATTTTCTTAAATTTTACATCGCAAGTATTTTGTCATCTAACAAACAAAAATTGAATTAAATAAATACAGTTCTCTGAAATCAGGTAAAAATATATGTGATTTATTATTTTTTTGTAGTTAGTTCTACTTTGCAAGCATTTTATCACCCAGAAACGTCCGACAAGGTCATTTTTGCCTTGTTTATATCAACTTGCCTTCGTGTATGTCTGTTCGGGTGGAATTTTGTAATCGATTTTAAAATAACTTCCCGACTAGCTAGACTTCAAATTTGGCACACAGCTCAGAATTGGATGACAATGTATGAAAATGAAGAGAAAAAAGACATACAAAGTAAAATAAAATTAAAGAAAAATTAATATTTTCGCGATTGTCTTTTGTTGTCGATTCGATTATTTCAAATTAGTGTCACATGTCAGTTGAAAAGTTGTGTGTACAGTGAATGAATAAATTAAGATTTTGGAAGTAAGTAAAAAAAAAAAAAAGTAAATAAATAAATAAAAATAATATTTTAAAAAACCATGTTTTTGTAGTGGAGAATAATAATTAAAAAACAAAAATTTGAAAAACGAAAAACGTGGGGCGCATGAAATACATAACAGTACATATACACATTTTCTTACTCATACACATGCACAACCACATACACAAACATATTCCACATACTGATCCACATTCAGATACAATTACAGATATACAGTTGACAAAAAAAGTATTAGCACACTAAGCTAATTTAAAATTCTTGCAAGATAAAATAACCAAACTAATCCAAACTAGGATTTTCTTTACCTTTATTACAGTAAAAACAAAAGTAAGTGAAAATGAAAAGCACACTTGCTTTTACAGAATTTAAAACAAAAAAACATTATTATATTTTTGCAAAAAAAGTATTAGCACACTTAGTGAAACAAATAAAAACATTTTTCATTATCGGTGATTTGCTTTTTAATATCTTGTATGCCATCCATTGGCCTTAATGACTGCTTCTAATCTTCGTGGCATAGATTCTACTAACTTTTTGGTAATATCTGAGGAAATATTATTCCAGGAATGAATCAATATAGATTCTAAAGAATCTCTTCCCGTAATGTGGTTATTCCTTACTTCTTGATCTAGATGGTGCCAAAGATGTTCGATCGGGTTCAGATCAGGAGATTGGGGGGGGGGGGAGTGCGTAGCCTTCTTGGTGCATTATAAAGCAACCATTCCCTTGTTACACTCGCGGAATGTTTAGGAACATTATCTTGCTGGAATATATAGGTGTCTTGGAGGCCTAATTTTCTAGCACTGCTTTTCAAGCTACGGCGCAAAACCTCTCTATACGATAAAGCTGTCATCCTACCATTAATAACTTCCAAATTTCCAACCCCATTTTGCGCCATACAGCCCCAAACCATCACATTTCCCCCTCCATGCTTAATTGTTGACAAGACATTTTTCTGATCAAGAGTAGTACCTTTTTTCCTCCAAATAGTTAAAATGCTTTTTGGCCGAAATATTTCAAACTTACTCTCATCAGAAAAAATATCTTGCTTCCAAAACTCCATTGGCTTATTTCGATAGGTCAGAGCAAACTCAAGTCTCTTTTTCCTATTAACCTCGCTAATAAAAGGTTTCTTCCTTGGCCTCCTACCCCGAAGACCACTCATATGGAGAACATTTCTAATAGTTTGTGGCGTCACTGACTTGCCAGAAGTTGACGCAAAGTTGTTGGCTAAATTTCGAGCACTTTGAGTTGGATTTCTAAGGGCCATTTTAACAACATGCCTCCTTTCCCTGTCATTTACTTTGACTGGGCGACCAGATCGGGGTTTATTTTTCGTGGATCTTGTTTCTTCCACTTTTTTAATAATGGAATGAATTGTTGAAAAGCTCAATTTTAACTTTTTTCCAATATCCCGATAACTTTTTCCTAACTCACGGAGACATATTATCTTTTCTCGAGTGGAGCCTGGAATTTCACACTTCTTCGGACTCATACTTAATGAATAGAGAAATTCAAAATAACACTGAACGTAACTTAATACTCTAGTCTTAGTACAAGCTATGAATCAGTTTCAGTAAGTGAATATAAGGTTTTATTCTTCTTTTATCTGCAGTGGTAGTAATGCAATTCGAGTGTGCCAATATTTTTTTTGTAAAATAAAATGCGTTTTTCCTATGGAAATATTTTGTTAACAATGACGGGAATTTTATATTTTGCGATTTAGTTTTCATTTGAAAATTGAGTGTAATATAGTTTAATTGGTAAAGTTAGAACTTTTCGTTGCGTAAATATTTGAAACTATATTGATGTGCCAATACTTTTTTTACCGACTGTACATACACATATTCTCATGAGCACACATACTGAAACTGTTATGTATTTCATGCGCCCCACGTTTTTCGTTTTTCAAATTTTTGTTTTTTAATTATTATTCTCCACCACAAAAACGTGGTTTTTAAGAATATTATTTTTATTTTGATTTTTTTCTAAAATCTCATCTCTTAAGTTCTGATCAAACTAAATATGTTTTATGTATTTTTTTTACTTAGTTCTATTTCGTAATAGTTTGTGACTTTAAAAAAATTAACTTAAAACTAGTCAGAGGCTGAACTATATCACTCAGTGATCATATAAATCAATTTTCATAATTTTGTGGCTGTGAATGGCAACTAGTTGCTTGCACTAATCTTGTTGGAAGATAAATTCCATTCCAATAGAAGGGTATTGCTTTGCTATTGGTTCATCTGTAACTGAATGACCATTACAGGTTTGCCAGTGGACAGGAATGGGAAGTAACATCCTACACATCTCTATAATGAATAATAAGCCCGAATGTGTACGAAAAGCTGAAATCAAAACACACTGTGTTTTACGATTTTTTGTACTTAGTTTCATTAGCGTTGAAACATTGAAAAAAATTAAATTATTTGTCCAAACAAAATACTGAAACTATTAAATAATACCTATATTTAATCTACTTTGATGATATTGTATAAAATAAGTACATTATAGACTTTTCCATTAATAAAAAACCATTACAATCTCCGTCATCAATTTGAGCACACAAAGAAACATCTCACCCAAAATGATTTTTGTTCAAACAAAGTCCAAAATCTAATCTTCCTCGACATAATGCGATATTATTTCTGTCTCTATATCCTAACATCTAGAGTAAATATTATGTGAGAGCAAATAATAACAACCATACAAAGAAAGACAGAACGAGAAAAAAAATGTTCGGGTGATATATTTCTACCAAAGCAAAACCAGAAGAAAAGAAAGTAAAGAAAAACATACCACAGAATGATAAGTTAGAAACTGACCACTTTTTTTTCTTCCTAAAGAATGATTACAATCCCTTTTCTCTCCTACCCCTTCGGCCAATGGCTAATCTGACACGAGCTTTGGAAAAATAAAACATCTAATAACATGATCTGATAGTTTCGAGAACACAAAAGAGAAGTATCTATACTACTCCCTGTCCAAATTGATATTGAACAAAGTAACGGTTTCATTTCCAACTTGCAGATTCATAATAGATGCAAGACGTAAAAAATTAAATAAGTAAATATGCCTAGTATTTTCTGTAACAGTTATTTTGGATCTGTTACGTAAACGTATCTTTTTCTCGAAGGGAGCCGTGTTATACTCTGAGTTTTTTTATTTGAAAATTATGAATTAATCGTGGTGTCAACAGTTTTTTTTGGAACTATTTCGTTCAATTATTACTAAGTCTTAAGAAATCATAAATGAATAAAAAACTTAACATAAAAAGCTTGCTACTTAACTTTACTTAAAAACTTCAAGTCACTTAAAAACAAATGGTACGATAGGAAATGAACAGCTTAATAATCAATAGGACATGAACAAAGTTTGGTTGGTTGAAGGCTGATAAAGGGAAAGAAAACACTTAGGAATTTTTTTTGAAAAATGTCATTAACATCATATTATAAAATATCTTAATAAAACAAAGTAATTTCACATGTCAGATTTGACGACAATGTACGAAGCTGGTAGTGGAATAAAACAATGATTTTCTTTCTAACTTACAGATACGTTAGGTATATTTATCCATATCATAACAACGTACCAAACTACATAATTTACACGATTTTTAAAAACGTAACCAAGATTTTTGCAACTATAAGCTAAAGATAAATGGCAACATATAAAAATGACAAACTACATTTCCCAATAGAAATTTCCAAAACCAAACTACAGTGACTTTTGCAGACATCAGATATCATAACAATTTGTGTAAATAGCTCTAAAGTCCTGGATACGTAGATTAAGTAGTGACACTCCGCCATTTTGGTGACTGCAACTCTCAATGTAGAATTATGAAGTTTCTTTTCTTAAGCACCACTTTTTATTGATCATTATTTTCATATTCTGCTTAAATAATTACTATTTATTTTTTTAATTCTTTTTTTCTCTCTGAAATAAGTAGCCCATAGTGCAGCTCTAGTGCAACGTAAATATAGTACCTACCTACCACTCTGAAATATCACGTTTTCTATTCAGTGAAAATAATACCTTATTTATAAGTAAGGCCCGGATTTTGATGACATTTGCATTTTTTTGCATTTTTTGCATTTTTGGACATTTTTTGCCCTTTAGAGCATTTTTTTAGATTTATAGGGCATTTTTCATTAAATTTGTTGGCTTTTTTTGCATTTTAAAACATTTTTTAAATTTTCTGTTAATTTTTTTAATTTTTTTATCATTTTTTATTATTACACTGGCTTCCAAACAGTGAAGAAAATCTCTAGGATATTAACAGGTGAAGTAACATCTTTTCAAATTGAAGAAAAATTGTCAGTAAGTGAGACCGTCTTTTTCAAGTACGCACCAGTAACATCAGTAAACGTTGAAAGAAGCTTCTCCAGGTATAAAATTTTACTTTCAGACAAGAGACGCTCGTTTACATTTCAAAATATCAAAAAAATTTAATAATCCAATGTAATTCTGATATTTTGTAATATTATGAGATGGAAGTTGTTATATTCATTAAAGTTTCCATACAAAATGAAAATGTTTTGGAGTCAATATATTTTTCTTTTTTTTTGTTATTTTAGGATATAAAACATATTTTTCAAACTTTAATGAACGTAGAACAAGTATTGTATTGCTTTATATTTTTTGAAATGACTCATAATAATTTTAAAGAGTAAAACATTGCTTTAGTTCAATATTTTTACTTTATTTAAGTCATGTCATAAGGCATTTATAGCGCAATTTCCGCATTTTTAAGGGCATTTTTAGCACTTTTTAAGGGCATTTTTTGCACTTTTTAAGGACATTAATTGGGATTTTTTAGGTCATCAAAATCCGGGCTCTATTTATAAGTTAAAACATTCTCATTTCGTCTTTCTTAACTTTTTTTTTCTAAACCCTATCGAATTTTTTGCAGTCGGTTTCAAAGGGTGGTTAGAATTTAAATCATTATGGGCATTATTATCAGTGTTCAAAAAAAAAGTTTTTTTTTCCAATGGTTATCTTTTTCTTCTTAATCAATAAATATTGTTATTTAGTCTTTTATAATAAAGTATTGCTAAAACTTTAAGAACAATTAATTAATTTTAAAATGAAATCCTAATTAAAATTTAAATGCATTAACAAAATAAAAAAATATTTTAAAATAGACTTTTTATTTTTATAATACTTTATTATGAAAATATGTTTGTCAATTTAAATATAAAACATATTATAAATATTAAACCAATAAATTCGCTTGAAAAGCATTAATATTTTCGGAAAAATTTCAAATTTTTTCAAAACACAATAATTTTGTCTTTAATTGTATTATCTTATCTGCATCTTATCGGTATAACAAAATATGAACTAAAAAGTTATTTAATTTATAGATTCACTATGATTGAGATATATTATTTGAGTATTTATAATATTGCATGGTAAATGATATTAATAAATAATGCTTGAAATTTCAAAAAACAAGCTGAGAGGTATTTAAAATAAAAAATAAATATATATTTTGTAAAATTAGAACAAAGACATTTAAATTGTATTCAATTTGATTTTTTAATAATTTTATATTTTATTAATGAGTAATGTTAACATAACTTTAAAGAGAAAAATACTTGCTACAGTTGTTAGTTTACTGAAATCGATACATTTTTCCTTACTAAAATAAAACATAGCTATTAAAATCTTCAATATAGACATTTCTAGAAACATTTCTTTAAAACTAAAAAGGCAAAATTCCACATAAGCAAACAAAATAATGAGCTATTTAAAATATAACGGGATAATTATTTTTTTTGCATTTACTTAATATAAAATTTTATCGTACTTAGTATCGTTTGGAGCATGCATCGTTTGGTTTGTCATTTGGACTCAGTGTTTATCTCTGCAAATTCTATGCAGCCATACTTTCCGTCGCTATATATATTCCGTTAAGCTATATAATTTGAAGCCTAATTTTGACTTATTAGAACACTTAAGTGAGCAACAACTTGCTATTATTAAATTAAAAGTATGAAACAAATAAAGTGAAACGAAAACTAGAAATAACAGATCAAGTGCAATGATACTTCACCATCCAAGCTAGTCAACAAAATGGCGACTGTTTACCCATGTGATCAGCGACAACCAATCAAACTTGTAAGAGACACTAAAGTCGCAAGGAAAAGAGTGACGCTCCGCATGCTAGGTAATCTAGGACATAAAGCAGCTCAAGTGTCACTATCATTTGATATGGAACAAACTTAAGTAAATTATGGCTGTTATAAGCACAAACTTTGAATTAGACAGAATCGGATCGCTATAAAGAGTTTTAAAGGTATTCCAATTTAAATATGAATTCGAAATAGTAAATAATTAAACTACTAAACTACGGTAAAAAATTGTTTTTAAGAGGCCTATCTCCTGCCGATTAAACTCAACTGTCGAAGGTGTGCAAACGTAGAGGGAAAATTTTAAATATGCTTTTTATTTCACAAATAAATTATTGATATATTTGTGATTTATTTATTGATGGATATTTACTCTATTTGGTAAAATCTTTAAAAAACGATCATATTTGAGATATAAAGTTGTTCTGCATTTTAGATCATAAATTTTTTTCTGACCATTGTAGTTCAGCAATCAGCAGTTTTTAAAAAGTAGTTTAATAGGTTGTCTGTCTCAAGATTTTTGATAAATAGTTTTCTTTTTGGGCAATTGAAGGTAGAAGAATTTTTAGCACCATCCAAATCAGATTTAACTGTAACGTTATTACAGTTTAAAAATCTAAAAACTGACAAAAGTGCAATTTTAAATTACTTACTCAAAACTACAAATCGCATAAATTTATTGCTCTTAAATTTTGAGTAAAAATTCATAGAAGTTCTACAAACTATCCTGCATTATTTCTCCTAATTTAATAAACCTTTCTACCTTTTTTAAAACTTATTATATTATCAAATAATACTATATTATCAATTTTGCAAAGTACAAAATAAAATCAAGAAAACATAAGTTAAAAATTTAACCCGAAATTTAAGATGGCGAGGGTAGATGCTTCTTAAACATTAAAAGTGAATTATATTTACTATAAATTCTCACTCACAGCTATTTAACATAATAATGTGTTACAAATGACAAATAATACGTGTAATAAATACATTCTGTCTAAAATAAATAGGAAATAAGAAACTTAAGATGTTTTTCAGCCTTTTTCGGTTCAACTCTTGTTTTAAATTGTCGCTTCAATTACTATTTATTCCTTAAAATACATTGTAACGATTTAACAAACTACTTAATTTACACGATTTTTAAAAAACACAACCACAATTTTCGCCATTACAAGCAAAGATAAATCACAACACGAGAAAATGGCAAACATTATTTTCCAACAGAAATTATCCAAAAGAGAACTAACAAATCTTTTAATTACAGTGACTTCTACAGTTATCGTAACAATGTCATTTCGATATTTGAATTAACTTCGTTAATTTGCTGTCGAGTGCAAAGGAACAAAAAGAGACAGTTACCGCCCGAGGGAAGGAAGGATTCAGAAAATCTTTGAATCGTTCCCTTTACAGCTAGGATAAAATTTAGAATAAAAGTTGTACAAGAGAAGAATAGATTTCATTTTGTTTATTTAACAGAGCGAGAGTTTATGTAAGTGTACTATGTTGTTCTAAATACATAAATTACTGGCGTGGTTTTATTTAAGGAAGAAACATAGTTTATTCAGATTTATAATGTAAATAATATTATTTGATCAGAAAATGTGAGTTCAGGGTTAATGTGGATTATCATAACATTTTATAAAAACTTTTATTTGAACTAATTTGCTATAATCTATTAAAATTTCAAAATATTTCAACGTTTTTATGATTTTAAAGCTAGATTTGTTGTCGTTCTATTGGCGCACGGATTATTACTAACAGAACAAAATATATTAAAAATGCTGCTTGTTTACCTGTCAAAAAAAACTTAGGGAAACCAATCCAGAAGATAAGGGAACTTTTGGATCATGTAGGGAGAAATTTCCCTTCGTGGAAGATTTTTTTTTTTTGATGGAATTAACCCGCATTTGCGTTACACGAGGAAAAACACGAAAACCTCCCACGATTAGTTTGACGGCAAGGCGACTCTAACCCATGATTCGTCCACCACTGAATATATACTTTACGCCAGCACTGTGGTCAGTGCGAGCCGTGTGCGGAATGCATATCAACCAGTCATCGCTGGGATTTGAACAAGGCGAACGCTTTATCTCCTCAGCCACCACGGCTCACCTCGACTCCTTTGTAGATTTATTTGTCACTAAATAAAGATAGTTTTAACAGGGAAACTTATCAGTTATGACGATAGTTACAAGCAACAACAAGTAAAGGACAGGATAGCCTGGCTGTTAGGGCACTGGGCCCATGTCCAAGAGGTCGTGGGTTCGATCTCCGCCAGCCGAAGACGCCACGTGTAGTAAATGGAGACTGATGCCCGTTAAATTTGTCGAGTTAAAAAATCCTCCATGTTTCCATAACAAACCATTCCTCAAGGGAGTACTCATCCAGGAGTTTCCTTGTCTTCTGGATTGGTTCAAAACTGAACAATAGTAGTCGTAAACAAAAAATTTTGTCGGCTGTTTAACGACGGTTATAAAATAAAGTAACAACAAGTAACGCGATATTAATATTAATAGTCTAATTAATGAGACTTAATGCTAGATATTACTTCGTCGTGAAATGTTTTTTAAATTTCAGAGCAAATATTTTTATTTTGAAGAAATATTTTGCTTAACTTATTCCAATTCAGGAAGATTACATTTAAAATAGAATAAAATTTAAAACAAAATAAAAAAATAATATGTCATTTTATAATAGAAAAAAAAACATGTTATGTTTTATTATTATATTTTTATTATAACTATATATGCTACAAAAATCTATTTTCGACCTTTCAATTAATTTATTGGAAATAATTAAACAATTTACATGACAAAAAACCATTTTCAAATTTATGCAGAATGCTTCGTAATCTCTCCTTCGTATATATTTTTAGAATCATTGACAAAATTAAATAAAAAATATTTACACTAGAGATCGCAATTAAAATTTAATTTATTACTCCTATTGTGTGTACTTTTTTTCCTCATATTTTACAAGAATTTTAAAAATAAGCAAAAAGGGGAATACTTAAGAAGCACTCTGAACAATTAAAATATTTTCTCAAAAAATAATTATAATTAATAATTAATTATAGTAATTATTAATTTTAATTTATTAATTATATTTTGTAGTTTTTTTTTCCCATCAGAGATTAGAAATATTAAATACAACTCACTAGTTAATAAAGTGAAATTACTCATATAATGGATTATATGTGTTTTAATGTATAAACACTGTAGTAATTAATTTTAAGCATGTTCCTTTGTACAAGCTCCATAGAATCTTCAGCAATTTATTAAATAAGTCAACAACTCCGGAAAAATATCAGTTTAAAAAAGTTTATTTTCTACAATTTTCTATGCTTTTATTAGTGAATCTGAATAAAAGAAATGGAAAACCATTATAAAATAAAGATGAATTACTTATTCAATGCATAGTATACCTTTCCACGTGATATCATCCGATGTCCTTAACGTTTAGATAAATCAAATGGATATCTTAAAAGGCAATTAATGTTTGCGTTTAAGCGATGCTGAAAAAAATATTGATGGAATTTACTTAAATCCCCATGCCATCAATTTCGAACGCAGAATAAAAGAAATCCAACGATGAAGTTGAAAGAGTATTTTTCCGTAACGGTTCTTTAAAGCGCACTTTTTTAACCGAAGAAAGCATATAAAAGCCATTAAATTAATCTGTTTTTATAACGGTTGAAAAACAAGATGAAAGCCTGAGTTATTACAGTCCATTGAGCGATAGCATAATAAAGAGCAAACTTTAATTACATGAAGAATGTTTCTTATTGAGAAAAAAAATTTAAAAGGATAAAAAAAACTTAAGTAAAGCCAGATGTGTATTTAGTGAAGATACGGTACGAAAAAAGTATTCACACAACTTAGAGATATAAAATCCAACTAATAAAACAAGTATTTTTGAGGTTAAAATCTCAGTTTCATAATTTAATGTCTGGAAAAACCTGAAATAAACTAATAGAAAAACTTATATTTGTGCAGCTAATTTCTTTATAGTAGTAATTTTATTATTTTTTTTCATTTTAAAGTTAAGAGATGAGGTAAGTTAAAAATACTCCGAATAATTTATCGAAATATTTCAAACAACTAAAAGTTTTTAAATTTTTATACCTGGATTTTCTTATTTAAGGTTGTTTTTCGAAGGCTCTGTCGTTACACAAACTAACCCCCCCCCTTTTTTTTTGGCAAATAATATGCCGATTTCTTAAATGGCATGTTACTCATGACTAAGGTCAAATTATTCTTTAATCAGCGCCCTCTATGCTAAATCTGAAAATGGCGCAAAACGTCAATATGTAGAAAAGTTATGTAAAAGCGTTTTTTTAATGTTCTTCAATGCTTCTTTATCTCGGACTCACAAAAAAATTTGAAAAATTAAGAGGTAGCTAAATTGGTCACGATTTTTTAAAAAAAGTTTAATAACTTTTAAAATATTTAAGTTATTTGACCGGTCTAAAGTCAAGAACATTTTGTCAAGAACAATTTAAGATGGAATGTATAGTTTAAATATTAGCTTCGGTTAAGAAAACTCCATGTCACGGGAGAGACTTTACAAAACAAATTCTCTTTTACCTCCATTACAAGTTTAAAAGGAAAAAAAAAATGAGTAACCTAGAAAAGTTTAAACCAAGAATAAGCCACCAGTTTCAATTATTGAAAAAATATCAAAGTGCAAACGAATTTTTGAAAGAGAACTTCTCCATTGCGCAATCTTAATTTATCTTTTCATAATTTCATTTTCATTCGGATATTTTAAAAATTTCTTTTCAATATTTGAAACTTCATGGCTTAATTTAGGTTTGTCCGAACTTACTTTTTCTATGCTTTAAAGTTTAAATTAGTTTTGGAAGAGAAAGATAAATTGTGACAACAAGTTTCTCCCGTGGTATGCTGTTTTCTTAAGTAACAGAGAAGTAAATTTATATTTATTTGACAGATTAAATCTGGGGTTTAAATGGTTAATTAAGGAGATAAATTGCATTCAATGTAATATCTAATAGTTAGGAAAGTTTAACCGTATGATAATGCTCCTCTAAGAATGACGAGAAAGTCTATGCGAGACTTCGTCATCGAGTTTTCATGTCCCCTTCGATTTAATAATGGCATGTTATATGGGGCATTCTCACTGCATACGATTCACATATGCGATCGTACGTCGATGTGATTCATGCATGCGCGAGCAGTTTGTCTTACATATAATTTCTAAGTATTCACAGGCACTTCTAGGGCAATCACCTGCAGTGCAAATGTTGTGTCTTAATGTTAACATAGCGGAAATGCATATATAATTTTTTTTTTTTTTATCCATTGGCAAAATGGGTCTTGGTTTGAATTTGATGGCGTCCACACTTTTCAACTGTGTACAAGAGTAATAGTAAACAGTGCGCATGCGTCGTCACTGCATGCGTTGCTATGGCGACCGTTGTTGTTTTTCTTTTTATTTTCACTAGCAGGCATTTTTGATGTATTTACATAATAATAAATTAAAATATTTTTATATTCTTTTTATTATTAACGTATATATGCTGAAGAAGGAAATGTATTTTGTGACGCCTTGAAACACGTACATAGGCAGGATTTCAAAACCAATCCTAGGACAAACATCCATTGAGACAGTTTTTGCAACCCATGATTTGAAATGTTGTGGCGTTTGACGAAGTCAATCCAGAAAGAAAAAGCATTTGACCAATGGGTAACCAGTGATCGAAATAAGGCAATCACAACTTATTATATGTTTTTTTTTTTTTTTTTTTTTTTTTTTTAATTTTTCTTTTTAACATTGTGTCTATTTCATTACGTACATGAGATTTTCTACCTGTGACCATTTCCTCGAAATGTCGACGCGAGACTTGATCGTCGTGATATTACGTGTTTCACAAAATAGCATCAACTTGAAACTTTAAAAAGCTGTGAAATTACGTATCGATTTAGTTATCGATGTTATGATTTATCGCTGGTGAGGGCGATGTAAAGAGGTTTGAATTTTATTTTTATAGCCGTTATCACATGATCCCTAAATATTATATCTATAGGAGGTTTATATCATTTATTAAAATTCGGTCTTTTTTTGTCGATAATCTTGACTTTCTGTTCTTATCAAGATGATAACATCTTGTCCCCGTGTTCCCTTCAAAATAATATCTAATGTGTAAGATTTTATCTTTTTGAAATTATGATTTCTACAAAATAAAGTCAACGTGAGATTTGGCATCGTGACATTGTGCCCCATTGAAAGTTATATCTATATTTTGCTTAACTTATTAAAACATATACGAAATTTTGTTGCTTAGAAAATATAATAGCCATCGAAATGGGCTACAGGTGGCGTAGAGCAGAACTCTCTACCTATAGCAACACTTTACTTGTTTTCACCATTAGCGTGTGGAGAGTCATAGGAGAAGGAAGTATGTTAGTTTCTGTCCTGGTCTTCAAACAGATTAAAAACTTTGAAGTTAGGAAACTATACGGAACTAAAAACTACATTAAACATATTTCTAAAAGAAAATGACACGGAAATTAAAAAAAAAATATTTTTGACATTTAAATACGAAAACTATTGAGATAGGGGAAAATATTGTTGTATATTCCTATACAACTTAGAAGAGGAGGAGAAGGAAGGGAGAGGGTCAAGACATGGGATCAGTTTTCCCCCCAGCTGGTACATTAGAGAGTTGCGATCACGAATTCCCCACGAAAAAATGACCCCGTAATACAGTAAAACTTGTGTAAGTCGACCACTTGTAGTGCATTGTTTTAGTGGTCAACTTAGACAAGTGGTCAACTTATAGAGGGGTTGGGTCATTGTTTACTTTTTCGTTTCCTATATCCTGTTGCTATACATTTACATTTTTTTTTTTTTTACTTGACTTAAAAATTTTATTCAGAAAATATGCAAATGAATATCTTAAGAAATGTGTTTAAACCTGAATGAACTTCAATTTGATACATATAATTCTAATATTTAACTAATTTTTTTTTTAAAAATTATTTCGTTAGTTATGCATGTAAAGTGTTTAATAAGTATAATTTCTTAAAATATCAGAACACGAAAACATGTAATTTGAAAACTTTAACAAAATAAAATTATTTGAACACTTTAAAATTTATTTACTACGCTTAAAGATCAAAGACCATAAATAAAGGATCAAAGCATATTTCAGAGCATTCACTTATTCAAATGCTCACTATTGCAACTGGAAGAGCAACTTTTCAACTAACACATCTGTTTTCAATGAACGGATGAAAGAAATGGTCAAAAGCTGACCCCTTACAGTTTCCCCTGAGGGTCAACTCACAAAAGGGTTTAGATTAGCTTTTTACACTATTTCACCCAACAAGTGAAATTTTAACATACATTGCAAAAATGACAGAAAATTTTCTGAATTTTTTTTTCCTGGTCAACTTATGAGGGTTTTAGAATAGAATTTCATAATACTCCTAGATAAAATTGATTTATTTCAGTGGTCAACATACAGGATAGACAGGTGGTCAAGCTACAAAGGTTTTGCTTCTGTATATTATATAGGAAAAATTCCGTTCTTGATAATTGAGGTCAACTTATGCAGGTGCCCAACTTACAAGGGTGGTCAATTTGGCAGGTTTCAGTGTATTATTTTCTACAAGAAATAGTTTCTACGTAATAATTAGAGAGATTTTGCAAAGCGTAGTCTTCCTTTCACCGTAACGCTAACCTTATTTTCTATTCCTAGACAAATCAGCGGTTTATATTTTACGCACATGCTGCGTAGCTCAAATAGCCTTTTTAGAGTTGTTACCTATGCAAAATCTTTCGATTACGTCTTAGAAACTAGTGTATTTTCGTGCATTTAATGGTTTTGAGAAGTCATCTTGTTAAAGTTTAGTCATTGTTTACTGAAATTTTGCTTAACTTTTAAGCATCAATGAATTAAATTAATTCCAGTAAAAATAAAAAAGATTTATTGAATTAAAATAAGATTGTAAAAATGCAGAAAATGTGGTATTTCAGTAAAAATATTTTTCTCTACAAAAAAAACCCACTCTGAAACAAGTCAAGACTCAAGAATACATCAAGGGGAATGATTTCTTAGAAAAGTACGTAAGGGAAGTTCCTTTTTTCTTTTCAAAATTTTAGTAAAGAAGTTTCCTTCATCAAAATCTCAAGCTTTACTTATTGATCTCCGATATAGTTAATTGTTAGATGCGAAGAGTTTTTCGATACTTTTCTCCAAGACTATGTATATTTTTTTTTTAAAGAAAAGTTTCTGGGGAATATTTGACACTGTTCTTGACATTTGACAGGTTCATAAATTGCAATTCAGTGGTGCTGCAGTTTAAATAATTATTAATGAAAGATAGGTTGCGAAGAACATGAAGATAATGAAAAAAAAAATAATTGAAAATTAACTTCGGGAAAAAGGGAATACAAATTATAGTGCTGAATAACACGCACTAAAAAAAGCATGAGTATTTTTTTAATGAAAAAGAATACCCTTCTCTTAAAATAATCTGTAGTTAAAATATTTTTAAGTTGTTTTTTTCGAGATTATTTTTAAATTTCATGGTCTATATTTCTTTATTTTTTAATGAAGTATTATGACGTTTTAATTACGGAATAACGTTATTCATGGAAAAATAATTTAAAAAGTCTGTTTGTTTTTTAAATTAAATAGCATAACACTATTTATGGAACAATAATTTTAAAAAAAATGTTCTTTCTTTTTAATACAGTTTAAGGTTATTCATGGAACAATAGTTTTAAATAGAATTTTGTTTTAATTAATAGAATTTGTTTTGTTATTTGTTGGTTTCTTTTTTGTTCTTTTTAATTAGTGATCTTTTTTTTAATTAAATAGTATAACGTTATTAATGGAAGAGTAGCTTTAAGGTCCATAGCTATTTATTTTGCACGTAATTATTTTTAATTTGGATCTTTTTTTTATTTTAAGAGCACATTAATAAATTATTTTTTTTAATTAAAACTGTACTTTTAATTTGATTTTTTCCTACGTGAGTTTGTTATCAAGACTTTTACTTTACGATTAGTTATGAGGTTGAAATCGTTTAGTTATGATTTTAAAATAAATATTTTATGCTCATATTTATAAAACTAAGTAGTTTTTATTTCTAAATTTTTTGATAAAATTTATGATAAAGCATTATGGGAGTTTATGAGGGACTAATTAAGTAAATGAAAGGTTCAAGGAAAAAAACCCAACTCATCATTGAATGGGCAAACCAGTAAATGGGCGAACTAGTAAATGGGCGAATCAGTAAATAGGCAAAATAGTGAATTGGAATATCAGTATTTCAGCAAATGGGTGATTCAATGAGCTAATAAATAGGTATTTTAAATAATTGAATCAGTTTATAACCAAACTTGACACAAACTTAATGGATCAAAATAACAGAAACAGCCTAAAATTTAATCTAAATACTGTTCAAAACATTAATGAATATTTAGAGAACACATTTCTAGTGTGTGTCTTTAAAAATTACCAACAGTTTTAAAAATCAATTCTAGAAAAATAAAAGGAGAAAGTTTTACGGTTTGCTGAATTTAACTTAGGTAAATAATGCTTATTCAGAGCAAATTTCAAAATAACTCACTGAGTTAGGCAAACACATAGAGTTTCTAAATAAAAAAAATAATAAAGTAATGTTTTCAAAGCCATCATCATGTGCGTCAATAACGTGATGCATCCTGTGGACACATTTAACTGACACCTATGCAAAGATTTCAGTTGGAATGGTCTGTAAATGTTATCTTATAGTTTTTCTAATCAGAAGCGCCATCTCTTAACGAACTTTGTAACTAGTTCAGAAACTTTGTAAGAAAAACGGAGTTGCCTAAGTAGATCACAGCAAACCGTACATTTATGCTTCTTCCGTTTCTTATACAGATCATTCTTTTAATATCCAGCATTTTCATAAATTCATCATTACTTTTTTGGTATCTAATGTTCTGTTTATAAGCAGAAAATACAGCAAATCAAATTTAACTGCCGCCATTTGCAACTTCTATACTATTAGTTTATGCAAATAGAAAAAGGGAAAAAATAACTTATAGAATAAACTTGATTTGTAAATTATTTTAATCTCAAAAGTACAGTTAATAATGAAACCATCGAGATGTGGAACGACTTATACGAATAATATGATTGAAGAATATATTTCCCGGCAGTTGGAGACGAAATTTAAAATTTCCAGGAAGAGCACACGAAAATTCAATTTCATCCGAGAGAAGAAATTTCAATCTCCGGAACAGGAGAGCAAACGGAAATGAACCGTGAAAGGAATTCGGGAAAAATTTCAGATTAATCCCGAAAGATAAATATGAACGGAATTCGAGTGGAATTAATCCAATGAAACGAATTATATCTTCGACAGAACACAATTGGAAAAGTTAAGCACACTGGTAGAATACATTGGGGGAGAGATAACAATGGATTGAGAGTAAAATGGGATGCTTTCAAGTAGCGAATCCATAAATGTCGCCTCCCGACTAGATTTACAAGACGTTATTATCTAGCTGAAGAATAGAAAGGGGATTATGTAGCGAATATGAAAGAGAGGCTTTAAGTTCACAATGACAGAAGATTAAACGATAGAACTAAGAAACCTTCCAAATCTTAATTATAAACAGGGAATACCAGCGTCAGTTTCAAGCAATTTAATCGGGAGAAAATGATAAATAAACTGCTGTTTGTAGAAAATGCAACACCATGAAGGAATCATCAGAATCAAATGAAATTCGCAGCAACTGTCAATTATAGGATATTATGCAAATTAATAAAGTTTCAGAGCCATCGCGCGTGCGTGGCGCGCGCAGCGCCCTCTGAATTGATGCTGAAAGCGTATAAATAAAGTGCTGTAGCGGGACGTTGAAAATAGTCTATGATTATTTGTTAGTGGCAAACGTTTAGTGAGACCTGAGTATGCCTCCACGACGGAAGAATAAGAAATTCAAGCAACTTACGGAGTTTGAACGAGGGAGGATAATCGGCCTTCGAGAAGGAGGATTTTCCTATCGCGCAATAGCAGCTCGTATGCAGCGGAACAGTTCCACAGTGATGCGAGTTTGGAAGCAGTGGACCGACGAGCACCGAACAACTCGAAAAACAGGCACTGGACGACAGAAGGTGACGTCAGAGCGCGATGATCGACACCTGCTCCGCATGGCGGTGAATGATCGCACAGCTTCCTCCAGGCAGCTGGCAGCACATTGGTCTACTGCTACAGGTGTACAATTGTCGGCTTCGTTAATTCGTCGTCGTCTGCTGCGCCGTGGATTGCGTGCAAGGGTGCCATTATACAGGATTCCCCTCACGGCGGATCATCGACGGCTGCGTCGGCAGTGGGCTCTTGAGCACAGAGACTGGCGAGCTGATTGGCACCAAGTTGTCTTTTCAGATGAATCACGCTTCAATTTGTGGACCCATGATGGCCGTGTTCGTGTTAGACGTTATGCCGGTCAACGCTGCCTTCCTGAGTGTATTATTGAACGACATAGTGGTCGAACACCCGGAGTTATGGTCTGGGGTGCGATTTCGTATCATGGACGATCCAATTTGATACGAATTGAGGGTAATCTCAATAGCAACAGATACGTCCGTGAAGTGCTACAGCCCGAAGTCGTTCCTTTCCTTCAAGGCATCCCTGGAGCTATCTTTCAGCAGGATAATGCACGCCCACATGTTGCGCGGACTGTTAGAGACTTCTGTTCAGCACAACGCATGCAACTTCTTCCTTGGCCTGCTTATTCGCCGGATATGTCGCCTATTGAGCACGTGTGGGATATGGTTGGTCGGCGTCTCACTCGTGATCCGCGTCCTGCAGTTTCCAAAGACGAACTTTGGTTGCGCATACAAGCGATATGGAATTCTCTTCCTCAAGCAGATATTCAACATCTGTTTGACTCCATGCCACGTCGTATAGCAGCACTTATTGCAGCGCGTAGTGCCTGCACCAAATACTGATTTCGGACGCTTGATTTGTTTCTTTTGTTTTGAAAATTTCATCATTTATTTGTATCAGTACAAGTCGTTTCTGCATTAAATTTCATTTGATTCTGATGATTCTTTCATGGTGTTGCATTTTCTACAAACAGCAGTTTATTATTAGCGACGTTTAAGAGGACGACGTCATACCACGGAAGAAAATTTTCGTAGCAAATTCTTTTTCTCTTTCATTACTAATTTAAAATTTGAAAGAAAGAAAAAGTAAGTATAGACAAATATAGAGTTTTTCACAGAGTTTCAATTGCTGAAAGAAAAAAAAATTCGTAATCCTAAGCTATTATCTCATAATTTATTTTTATTTGTCTATTTTAAAATTTTCTTTTCAGTATTTGAAATTTTATGACTTACTCTAGATTTGTCTGAACGCACTTTTTCTACACTTTAAATTTGTTGTTGTTCATTTACGTCGCGCTAGAGCTGCACAATGGGCTATTGGCGACGGTCTGGGAAACATCCCTGAGGATGATCCGAAGACATGCCATCACAATTTTGATCCTCTGCAGAGGGGATAGCACCCCCGCTTCGGTAGCCCGACGACCTGCACGCGAACTTTGAATTTGTAATGAAGGCCAAAGAGAATTTCTGACGAAAATTTTCTTTCGCGGTATGGTGTCCTCTTAAGATAACTGGCCCTTGGCGTTTCATTTATATGAGGATGTTTTTCTTTTTTAAAAAATATCAATTTGATTCAAAAATAATCATAATTATAGATGGAATTTTGTATCGACATGATTTTCTGTAAGCAAAATGTTGGACAACCAAAATCTGGCAGATATACAATCTGGTGCAGATAAAATGTAAAACAGAATTTTGCACAGAATACAGAAATTTGAATGAACATGATAGTGCAGGCATGAAAGGTCTATCTGAATTTCGCACAGACAGAAACTTGCATAGGCATAGTTTTGTGCAGACGAAATTTTGTCGAACAGATCTGCTCACACATTAAACCTTGTATACGAGTAATCTTGGGTAGAATAATGTTGGACTTTCACTAAGCTCTATGAGAATGTTTTAGAAAGTGAAACAACTATGTGATAAAAAATAATAAAAAAGATAAGAATCTCACTCAGACAAAAAAACTTTTATAATTTTTTTACTTTCATGATTGTAGTGTTAAGAAAGTTTATGTTTGACATGTAAGTAAGAGAATGCAAAGAACAATTTTCAATTTCAACATTAACGTTAAACTTTTTTTTTCTAACGTAAATATTCGTTTTGTTTGAATAAATATAATTGATCATTAACTCTGCCCAGACAGATTAAAAAAACATTAATTAGAAACTAATTACGAAATGCAAGCGGCCTTTAGAGATTTAAAGTATAATTTTAAACTCTGCAACATCAAGAAGAAAAAAATAATGTATTTATTTTTTGCATAGTAAAAAATAAACATAAAATATCTTGCTATGGAATTACTAAATCTTAAAGCATAGAAGGTACGATATAAAAAGAAAAACACATAAAAACACAGAAATAAATCCTTATAAAATATATCACAAAAACTAAAAATAATGTATTGTTTTTTAAATGTTTGGAATACTAGATAGGCTTTTAAAAAACTTTAAAAAAAAAGTCAAAATATAAAGTTACTGGAAAACTAAATCCTTCGAGGACATAAATACAGCTTTATAAAAGTCCTTTAATTATTCATGACACTATAGTTAAAGACCTTTTTTTTCCTTTTATACTCCCTCGTATCTTTTAAGGCTTAAAAGAACAACAGAAAAAAAATCATTTTGAAGTCAGACGATATTTTCTAAGGAAAAAAAAAGAAAGAAAAGGCTAAACGACAAAGAAGCGACATCGAAAAAGGATAGAAAGAATCATGAGGCCCGTTGCCAACTTCATTAATAAAACATTTTCGCATCTAGACAAGTAGGAAGATTAGTAAACAACTGCTTCTGCAGCGCCACAAAAGCGGGCTAGGAGGAGAGCCCCACATTAGGAAACAGCGCTAAATTACTGAAGCATTTAATTTGAGTTAACAAAGTGGAACGCATAAAGTGACAACTATGCTAGGGATTCCCGCATTCTCCGAAAATGAATTGTCTCTTAATTGTGAGAAAAGGTTGGCAACATGCGCGCGCTTATAGAAGTGAAGTGAAGGCGGTTAATTGCAACAACTCCCTCCCCCTTTTCCAAGCGGTCGCCTTGTCGGTTTAAATTGAAGTCTTCCACCAACCAATGAGCATAATTGGTTGTTGAAAGGTTTGCAAAGGAATTTCAATGTACAAGCAACGGTTTGAATTCGAAATGTTAAAAGTGGTCATTTAAATCCAGAGAATTAAGATAATTTTTAGCGGTATTGTAGCAGCAGACGATGAAGTATAAACAGATAACACGTTGAAAAACGTCGATTATCTGACAATAATAATTTAATAAATATTTTATCATAACAGACTTGTGTAGTACACAGATTTATGCAAAGGGCGATAAACAAGACAAGATGTAGCGCTTCCGATTAAATTTTAAAAAATTATTATATAATATTCTTGTTTAGTTCATTGCATATGTTTATAGAAAGGAATATAATACACAGACCACATATGATTTAGGTTATTAAGTATATATACTCTAGAAATATTTTCTTTAATTAATTGAATCTCCATTCATAAAGAATTTAAAAACACGGTAAAGAATAATGAAACTCGGATGTAAAAAGAACTAGTGAAATGTGATAGACGAAATCAAAATGTGTATTTAAAAATCACAATATAAAAATAAAAGCTATTTCAATATAAAAAGAAAAACTGAAGTATTCGCAATTTTTCACGCGAGTTTAAAAGAAAATAATTAATAAAAAGAGGTGCTAGAAAAATTTCCTATATCTAAATATAATTTAGAGAATTGCTACATGCGGAATTTTTATTGCTGGGAGACAAAATTTACCTAAAAGAAATTAAACAAAAATTTCTCCGTAGAAGTGCATCATCGACAAAATATCCAATCTGCAGAATCGATAAAATTATAGGTATATATATTTTTCTTTTAAAATGTTCTTAATTCAACTGTACAAAAGTAAGTATATGAAAAAATATGTAGAAAATAGCGATAAATTTAAAAAAAAGATTTAAAAAACTATGAGAAGTCTACTTGATCGTTTTATTAAGATATTTTTGCTAATATGTCGAATAACTGTCGAATGAAATGGTATTTTTACTAATAAATTATTAATTAGAAACTTTTATAAACGAACAAAAATTAATATTTTTATACGTAAGAAACTGAATTAGTTAATAAATAATTTATACAAAATTTTGGAATTTTTTCTTCACAACTTTAGAAGTTCTTTCATCTTTCTTCATATCTTAGGATAAAAAAAATTAAAAAAAACTTTTGTTCCATATAGACATATTTTTATTTCAGTAGGTGTTTTAGCGATAACACACGATTGATTTTGAAATTAAATTCGAATAGTATTCAACTTAACTAAAAACTTGATGTGGTTAAGAATTTGGGTATAAAGTTAAAAATTCGAAATATGCAATAAAACTTTAAAATATCTTCAAGAATTCGCTCATTAAAATGGAAAGAACTTTGTTGAGACACAATGCAATAATGTACCTTCAAAAAATAATGTGTATAATATAATATAATATAATATAATATAATATAATATAATATAATATAATATAATATAATATAATATAATATAATATAATATAATATAATATAATATAATATAATATAATATAATATAATATAATATAATATAATATAATATAATATAATATTACACCCGTGGCTGAGTGGTAGAGCTTCGCGCTCCTGTGCCACAGGTCCTGAGTTTGGTCCTCGGGCCGAGCAAGGTTGACTCAGCCTTTCATCCCTTCAGTGGGTCGATAAATGAGTACCAAGCATGCTTGGGAACTAAACACTGGGTGTTTCACGTTCGGCTGGCCACCTAACCGGAACATCTACTCCTGTACCCCAGAGCCCAAGGTCAAGAAAACTGAGATGGGTACAGTAGGCCTTGGCCCTCTATGAGCAGTCGCGCTACTGAGTTTAGTTTAACAAAAAATATATTATATTATATTATATTATATTATATTATATTATATTATATTATATTATATTATATTATATTATATTATATTATATTATATTATATTATATTATATTATATTATATTATATTATATTATATTATATTATATTATATATTATATATTATATATTATATATTATATTATATTATATTATATATTATATTATATATTATATTATATATTATATTATATTATATTATATTATATTATATATTATATTATATTATAATATAATTATTCAAGCCAGGCATTTTGAGTAGCCTTAAGATATTTATCTAAATTAAATGATTTAACTAAACTTTTTAAAGATTGAACTAAACTTACACTTTTGACAATAGAGAGAAAAAAAATTAATATCATCCGACATATATAATCTAGACATAAAATATTTAAAAAAAACACGGAAAAAAACTTTTTCATCTTTATTTTTGAACGAAAAGTAAAGTCTTTTTTTATCCAAAATTTCAGACATTTGGAAAAAAAAATAGTACAACTTTTTTATTAGCTGAACTTCTACATACATGTATGCATGTATACATAGAGACCAATAACTATGGATGCGTGTCAAGAAGGAGAATCAGGAAATGACAAGGTGAGGGGATTCGAACAAAAGGACCTACACTTCCTAATCTTCAGAAAGAAGAAGTTAGACATGTCGGAAGACGGGGATTATCAGTCAGATAATGAGGAAAGACAGATGACATTTTTTTTTGTTGCTACTTTCACCACTGAGTTCTAGTGACATCTATTTATCTATTTTTTCCTACTTCTTGTTGGCTTGATTTGCTTTCTCTTCTCAATTGCGGGGTTGCAAAGCAGCCAAAGCAACGCCAAATGATTTGGGAGGGGGAAAAATAACCCAAAGAAAATCAACTGATGCTAGAAGAAGACGGATATTAATGTTTTGCTCTAGCTGGTATAAGGTAAAATATTCATAACTTAGTATCATAACAACTCATAAATTCAATATAAATGATAACAAAAATTACAAGAGTTAAGAAAAATAATTAAAGGAAAGAAATAAAAATGTTAATCAATATAATAATTAAACTAAATAATACAAGTAAATAAATTAATTAGAGAAGAGAATTAAAATCAAAGGACTAATTTAGAAAATGTTGGAAAATAATTCCTTTACCACTATCCACACAAAGGGAAAGAAATAGCAAACTTAATCAATATAATAATTAAACTAATTAATACAAGTAAATAAATTAATTAGAAGAGAATTAAAATCAAAGGACTAATTTAGAAAATGTTGGAAAATAATTCTTTTACCACTATCCACACAAAGGGAAAGAAATAGCAAACTTAATCAATATAATAATTAAACTAATTAATACAAGTAAATAAATTAATTAGAGAAGAGAATTAAAATTAGAGAATTAATTTAGAAAATGTTGGGAGAATAATTCTTTTACTACTATCCACACAAAGGGAAAGAAATAGCAAACTTAATCAATATAATAATTAAACTAATTAATACATGTAAATAAATTAATTAGAGAAGAGAATTAAAATCAGAAGACTAATTTAGAAAATGTTGGAAAATAATTCTTTTAGCACTATCCACACAAAGGGAAAGAAATAGCAAACTTAATCAATATAAAAATTAAACTAATTAATACAAGTAAATAAATTAATTAGAGACGAGAATTAAAATCAGAGGACTAATTTAGAGAATATTGGAACATAATTCTTTTACCACTATCCTCACAAAGGGAAAGAAATAGCAAACTTAATCAATATAATAATTAAACTAATTAATACAAGTAAATAAATTAATTAGAGAAGAGAATTAAAATTAGAGGACTAATTTAGAAAATGTTGGAAAATAATTTTTTTATCACTATCCACACAAAGGGAAAGAAATAGCAAACTTAATCAATATAATAATTAAACTAATTAATACAAGTAAATAAATTAATTAGAGAAGAGAATTAAAATTAGAGAACTAATTTAGAGAATATTGGAAAATAATTCAAAATTATTCTGTTGAAAATCGACTAAATTTTACAAATGCAAGACAAAATAAAACAATAAAAGTGTTAACATCCCACTTTACAACTTTCAAGCATTGATTAGTATATAAATAAACTGAAGTAATCTAAACTATTAAAAACCAAATTGTAGAGTAAAAGGGAATAATAAAACTAAATATTATTCAGGTGGAAAAATAAGGAAACAACTAATAAAAACTAAATAATTAAAAATTTATCGACGGGTTTCACAAAGTAAATTCCAATTTTCTAATTGTTAAAATATAAAATCAATGAGCTAACAGGTAAATAAACTATCAATATTTTTTTAATTTAATAATAATTTAGAGAGTTGAGAAGTTTTTTTTTTCTTCTCTTCGTAAATTAGTCATACATCTGTCTCTCTATCAGACGATTTTATTTATAGCTGAGGAGTTCTATTTAAATTTCACAGTTAACTCTGTAAAAGTGTATTTACTGCTCGAACACTTTCAATGCAGAGAAAGCTATGCCGGTTATCATGTTAGTGTGATAGATCAGCGTTTCCCTAGAGTACTTCCGCGGAAACCTATGGTTCCGCTGAATGATCATCATAGGGGTGATAGAATGATCATCATAGTGAGGATTTCATTCGTACAAAAGTAATGATTTTTGAAACTTTAGATCTACCTAATAATTAAGAATTTATTTAGTATTGCCGTTGTTTTTATTATATTATTTAAAGCAAAATGCCAGTTTTAAAAATATGTAATTTTCCTCATAATATATTAGATAAATTACTGAAATATTATGCATTTATTAAAAAAAATGCATTAGTATTTCCTAACACGCTTTTCAAATCATAATAAAATAAGTAAATTTTCAGGGAAGAAATATGTTTTCGTAATAACCATTTTCAACTTTTAATAATAATAAGTAGATACCACTCAAGATCTGCGAATTTAGCTGTCGAATACAAATTCTAATTTCTAGATTATTAATGATAGAGTGATAAAAAATAGTAGTCTTCGCTTTAGAAAACAAATTAGTAGTCATTTCAACGCGTTCATAATTGTTTTTGTGCACTTTATTGATAATGGTAGAGGTTTGGCCGAAAAAGATCAATCATTTAGAGCTATATAGGCTAAGAAAATTGAGATTGCTGAGATAGGTGGTTTTTTTACGCAACAAAATAAATTAATTGAAGTGAACTAAATGTGATTAATTCAGTCAAAAAATAAAGATTACGAGCTCTAGACCTAAGAAAATACTTCAGCTATATGTTTTAATATTAATTGCAATTTTGCGTTAGTTCACGCTCATATCAGCAATTGTAAGTTTGAGTGTCTATTAATATGCACTTATTTCATTTTTAATTAATGAATTAAAAACTTTAAAAAAATGCATTTTAAAAACAAAACTAGTCCACCTGCAGTTTTTTTCTTCCCTTTTCTTTTCTTTCTTTTACTTCTTAATTTATTTAGTATTTTTCTTAAAGTTAATTCAGCAAAACTTTCGGAGCTTATTTCTGTGTGTGTGTATGTATATATATAATAAACAATTTTATCATTGTAATAAATATGCATTGTATTTTAGATCTTGACCAATGGGTCACCAGTGATCGCACAAATTTCTTTTTTTTTTAATTAATAGTCAATATATTATTTTTTTTTATAAATATTTTGAGTTTGTAACAGTATTTAGTAATTTTGAGTAAAGTTTTGGCCTGGTCAAAGAAGTTAAGTCCAGGCTCTATGCTAACTATGAAAATATGGCGAAATAAAGCGTCTTTTAAACAATTATAAAAAATAACTGTCAAGCTCCATTGTTTAGACACACAAAAATATATCACTATTTAATAATTTTCATTGATTTCAAATCTCCTATGAGGAAAAAAAACCCACATCGTCAAATCAGTGATGTTTAAAAAAAGTTAAAGATTTGTTTTTAAATATTTGAGCTTTATTTGTCCATTTTAAAGACCAAACTATTCTTTCGGAAACATCGTAAATATAAATTATAGTTTTGCTTCTAGTATAAAGCAAATCTGTTTCTTAACATTAACATTAGAATGGTTATTTATTTATTTTCCTAAGCAGAAGAAGATCGTAGAAGGCCACATTGCTCTATAACTTAAAACACAATAAAATCTACTTTTCGCTCCTTTATACTTACTTCTAAACATATCTAAGAAAATCACTTGTGACTTTAGTAAAAATATTTTTAACCTGCATCATGTTTCTTTACAGTACTAATCAAGTATAGTTCTTAAATAAAATAGATATATAACAAACTATTTTGAGAAAAAGCGAAATAGCGCCAAAATTGGCGAGTAACATTTGTCTTTCTGTATATGAATTAGAGATAGACGATGGAGGGTCAAATGTCGCTTTGTTGTTCTGACAAACGCAGGAATTGCACAGCTCTTGCCTCAATGCAGCCAATAAAGAGAAAATTAGTTTTTATTCTTCTAATATTACTGTTTCAGAGAAATCATAATTTTTTTTTTGTTTTTATAAAGGTTATAGGGTGTTTTCTAAGAGAAAAAACACTGTTTGAGAAATATTTTGTTAATAATTCTTTCATAAATAATTGTTTTATTAACAATTGTTTTATTGATAATTGTGCTATGTTTTTGGTGTTCAGTCACTGAGAAAGTCTTTCTATGTCCATGTCGTCGTTTTTTGCTTTAGTTTACGTAGCAAGAAATACACCCTATCCTCATTTCAGAAACAGAGAATTGATTTTAAACTGTAAATGTTATCTAGCTAGAAAAAAAATTGACAGGGCTTAAAAAACTAAAAATAATTGAAATATAGAACATACACTAGTAAACTTTTTTTTTTTAAGAAAGAGCCATTTGGAGAGATCTTTTAATTTCTATGAAAATTATTAAGATTAATAAAAAATATTAATCGTTTCTCATTTTTAAAAATCTAAGCAATGCAGTAAACTAGAAAAAGAAAAAAAAGAAAGGGTGGCTTTTCTTAATATTGAAATTTATCTCCATTCTCATAACCACCACGAAGAACACGGTCTATAACTGGAAAAAAAAAAAGAAAAAAAAAACATAACCTAACCGTTTTGAATCACTATTACGAACTCACAACGATTTCTCTTAATTTAATATCAAGATGCACAATATTACGCTTTTTGGAGGTCAGTTATTAATTTTTTAATTAATAAAAAAAGAAAATTTTTTGTTTGAGAAAGCTTGTTATTACACCCAAAGGATAAAGTTAATAGTCAATTTCAGTAAATAAAAGAAATTTGCTGTGATAAAAAAATTGAACTAGTGATTGAGCTAATTTAATGGATATTTTTTAAGTTCTCTAGCTTTATGTTAAAAAATTATTATTTATATAATAGCATATATATTCTTTTTCCTTTTTAATTTGCAAACACAAAAGCAACTAAAAATTGTAGGCATAAGGACTAGACAGTATTTTACAGGTGTTTACTTGGCAAAGTAAATATTATGTCAAAAATAATTATATTAGTTATAATAGTTAACGATAAAATGTATTATTCATGAAAAATATTAGTTCTTTTTAAAATATTGAGAAATAACGATTTATAAATTATAATAGATTAAATATATTATTCAGTACATTTATTTCAAAATAAAATATAATGAACAAAATTTAATAAAAATTAGAAATAAATTCTTTTTTCTTGACAAAGACATGTTTGGATATTTTCAAGAAATAAAATAAATCCAACGTATGTTTTTCAATTTTTTACATCAGACAAGTTAGGATAATGCTAAAATAATTATTATTAACCCGAGTTTTTTAAGCTAAAAGATTTCTGCATTTTTTTTATACATTATTATCACTGAGTTCTAGTAGTTTCAGGGGGAAAAAGTTTAATTAGGAAGAAACAAGCAGAAACTTACAACGGAAATTTCAATTTTCTTTATTTCCACGGAGTAAATTTAAAGTTACACGTTTTAAAATCAAAAATATGCTTAGTTTTTGATTTAAAAAAACTATAGCTTTGTTCTTAGTAGGAAATAAAACTAAAAAAAATCTTTAGAGTTGTCTAAAATAAATTTACGATAGGCTCTAAGGTTGCTCTCATTAAACTTGCTTTTCAGGTGAGTTTAAAGCTATAGTTTTAATAAAATTTAACCAATTAATGCCTAGCAACATTTATTGATATATATAAGAAGTGCATCTATTTAAAAATCTGGCAGACATATTTGTTCATACCAAGTTGATTCAATTTTTAAAAACTTTAATATGGGTATATTTTATTATAAATGTTAGCATTCTTACAGAAAATAAACAGGAATCTGCAAAATAATAATAATATTTATAATTACAAAATAAAAATGGAACTTAATGTGGAGGATACATTAAGCATAAAATATTGAATTTTATCGCCTATCCATCCTATTTTTATAACAAAAAAAAGAGTAAAAAAAAGAAACTTAAACTATGCCAAAATGAACGAATTTGGTAGTTCCAGTTGACAAAACATTCATGATACCCGAAAAATTTATTTCATAAAAAAAAACAAGGGAAAGAATGTAAAATCGATATCAAAATTCTTTCCCCCCCTTCTTTTCTGCTATACAAATCAAAGTTAAATTGTTCGAAAAGAAGAGCATAAGAAAAAAACACAGATATATAATCCTATAGTGTTTGTATTTTATACCGTACTCGCGGAAGACACTTTTTAAACTTTATATACCCCCAGACACGAACTCTTTCGGAAGAAAAATTATTTTTTCTCCGAAACTTAGAGAAAATTTATAGTTATTTACTTCTATAGTTTTTGACGGTAACGGCCTTTATCAAAAAACAAGAGAATAAGATGGAAAAAATACTATAACGACCTTCAAGATAACTTTGATAGTAAATAAAAAAAGCTCTCCCAGTCCGGCTCTTTAGTTGAAAAAAAAAATCCCTCAGACATGCCAGTAAATTTATTTCCAAAGCCAGAGCTTTATTAGATATACCATATAAAAAGATATACACAATTTATCAGGGGTTTAGATTTATATGAAAGTCTTAAATAGAAATAAATTCTTTTTTCGCTTAGTAAAATGTAAGTAAATGCATCTTTGGACGTGAAATGTTCAATTATTGAATTTTTATAGACAGCTCATAAATATATTCACACATCTGATTTCCGTTTGCTGAGCAATAGGTAAATTAATTGTACAATTTCAGTTCATCTAATGTTAAAAAATTTCTGAAAAATAATACACAATTCTTGAGAAAGAGCTTTAAATTTTTTATATGATTGAGAAGAATCATTGTTACATTGGTTTAATTGATATAAATAATTGTATATATTGTTTGTATATTGTATTTTTAATATAGCATACAGGTTATATTCGTAATATTGTATAAAATATTACATTTGTATTATATTTGTAATATTACATAAATAATTGTATAAAAGATGCATAAACAGAAATGTATTATTATTATTATTTATTTTATTTATTTATTTATTTTAGATGTGAATATACATACAAAAAAAATTTTTTTATGATGAAACAAAAAACTAAAAATACATAAAAAATTTTTTAACTATATTTAATTCTTATTTCAACTGAAATGCATACTAAAAATAAAATAAGAAAAATACCATTGGTAGGATATTTAAAATAAAACAAACTAAAAGAGATGATTCATTAATCAAAATTTTTTTAAATTTAGATCTAACTGTTTTTGATTACTGAAATAAAGCAATTTTAAAAACAATATGTACTTTAATCTCTTCCAAAAACTTAATCAAAATTTCAAAAATTTAAAATTTTTACTTTGGACATTCATTTTTCCTGTTTTTTAATTTTTTTTTTCGCTCAAAAATGACGCTATATTCAGAAAATGCCCATACGCACATCTAAACAAATAGATAAACAAAAAAGAACAATAAAACAGTAATTTTGAAACGTAAAAGCTTTTTAATACATATTTTTTTTAGAAATGACAGTAAATTACGACCAAAACAGAACATTCTTTCTGAGTTAACCAAAATCTAATTTAAAATTCAAAATAATTTATTCACTTATAAGAATAAGAGAAATTTTTATTACAAATGAATAAAACAAATAAGCTGTCTATAAAACAGATTCATATTTAAGATAAGAATATTTCATCGTTTTTACTCCCTTCTATAGCTCTCCCCATAAAACTCCAAAACTCAATAATTTTTTATACACTTTTTCTTATATTTTAAAACCAAAACCGAATGCATGTTTCTTTTTTTTTTTATCGTCTTCAACTATATTTTTATTATTTTAAAGGTAGGGCGGAAAAAAAAGAACAAGCCAAAGAGGAAACAAGATTTATAAGTTCAGAAATTGAATTTTAGCGTTAGCGGGACATAACTGTTCTGCACTCCCCGTCCACTCCTTCCTTTACATTGACGATGGCAGGACGAAAATTTTAAATTTCGAATAAACCTTTGGAATTTTGTTGAAACCTCAAACAAACTTACTTTAGGTAAACTTTTTTGAGGAAACTCCGATGTTAAGAATTACTTTATTTTTTTCACTTAGGCGAATATAAAACGGGCATAGAAATATTTTTGAGAAAAATTGTTCGTTAAAACTTATACAAAATGGAACATAAAACATATTTAAATTTTAAATTGCTGTTTTTATATTGTAAAATGATATAACATTTTTATAGGCAGTAAGACGATGATTTTAATAAGTTTAAATGTAAGACGATTATATTTTGAATAACAATAAGATTTCAAATCAAAATATAATAAGTTTAAACGTAAGAAGATTATATTTTGAATAACTGTAAGATTTAAAATCAAATTATTACAATAACTTTTATAATAAATTTTTAAAGGCAGTTGGCTGCTTTATATTGCCTATGTTAAAATGATCAACTTTAAGATTGGTTTTTATCAGAATCTGCTGAATCGAGTTTTTAGTTTTTTCTGAATGTACGTATTAAAAATGTCAGCGTATTAAAAAACGTACGAAACGAAACGTATTAAAAATGTCTAGATCTCGAAAAATGTGTGTCTATCAAAAACTAAAAACACACATGCGAAGCATTTATTTTTAAAACATGAATTCAATGGTACCAAACTCATTCCTCAATTCTGGGGAGAAACGGGATCAACTTTAAGATCTTAAATAGAATCCCTAGTTTACTATTGCAGATATGGATTCACCAGCTATGGATACCTCAATTTGACCAACTAATTTTTGCATTTATTTATCACAGATGTCTCCAAACAAACTGAAAATGGGGTACAGACTTTTTTAAAATAAAAGTACTTTGAAAAATACATGTCAGATTGATATTTTCCGATCGATATCAATTTGATATTTTAATAAAATTTAACCCACAACTAAAACCTCGACCTCCTTTCGCGGTCTGGGGTGACTGTTAAGTTTTCAGACTGAATTTAGAAGCTAGGGTCGAGATTAGTACAAGGTAGGTTTATGTGCTTTCGACTTTACCCACATTTTTTGAACACCCTGTACTCATAATACTCAAATAAGTATTTAAAATCGAAAATCTTAACGAATCCTAATAAAATATTTTATATTACAAAATGCACATTTTAAATTAATTTTAGATTTATTTTCTAATGATTTTAATTTAATTAAATATTTTAAGTAGTTAAGATTCTAAAAGACAAATATATTCTCAAAAACGTCAAATGATAAACACGAATGGTAGCATAATGGATATCCAATTTAACGATAAACATATAAAATATTGCATTTAACAATAGTAAATATAATGAAATAAATCCCAGGCATTCAGAAAACTGAAACACGAAATGTAATATTTGTCCCAGTAAACTCAGCAAATTTTATTTTTTAAATCTATTTCAAGAGATTAATAGTTTCATGATTAAAATATAGACATAATACAAATCACAACGAAATAAATTTAAACGCCTGAATCTCGTTTTATCCAAATCTATACCAAGTCCTACAAGTTAAATTTGTTTGCTTAGTAATTTAATTTAATAGATTTAATTTAATGAAATTTAATAGATTTTGGGCTTATTGAAGTAAATAAATTTAAATGATACGTACAAGTTTTAATGCAAATAAATGATCAAATTAACGACAGTTATAAATATCTAAAGTTGATATTAAATCTCTATTTGTTTAAATACTGTGAAAAAATATTTAAACGGTTGTATGCCTAAAGAGGTTGAAATAATCTTGTTCCACAGGATTTACAAAAGATTTTTTTAAAAATGTTTTATGAGAATGTTTTTGATTACTGCTGGCATAATAATTTTATTTTACGTAGGTTATATTTTTTTATAGTAAAACACATACGAGCCTCAATTTTGAAATTAATAAAAAAATATCTAAAATCGTGTCACTTGGTTTTCACTTTTGGCGTTAAAATTTGCAGCAAAAAAGAGATTTTCTAAGGTTAATTGTCAACCGTTTGCAGGGAGACCACAAATTGTTGTATAGTACAAATACAAGCTTTTGTAATTACATATTAAAAATTAACTAGGAGGCTTCGCCCCCTGCTCGCTGGTGCTCGCCAACTCCCAGAACTGCTTTCGCAGTTCATTTCGGATTGCTTCGCAATCCGATGCTCGTTTTCCTCGCTCATTGGAGACGTTCTTAACGTCTAGCTTTTGTATACTTTTTTGAACACTGAAGTTCCGAAAACTTTTCACTGTAGAAAATTCTAAACCTGTGCATTTCAATATTAATTTGAAATTGAAAACAGTTCGCATATTTTTCTTAATCACACTATTCTAAATTTCAGTTGTTGAGAAAAGTAACTGTTGTAAGTTTTGTTTTAAAGTCTTTCCCACCAGAGGGCTAAAGTCATGTGTTGTAAAACAATATATAATAGTACTGAACGCCGGATGTAAAGCGTCGGCTTCGATGAAGATAATTTTGTGAGAATATTCTTGATAATTCGGTGAGAATTCACCCGATTAGACATATGATACTCACTACATGCTTTTGCGCGCCGAAGCCTATCAGTTAAAACGTATTAGCGTTTTATATAATATAGATTAGCCATATGATGCTCACTACGTGCTGTTGCGCGCCGAATCCTCTCAATTAAAAATGAAAACTGTTGCCAACGCGAGAAAAGAAATATCATCGGTTTTATTGATACATACGTATTAGCGTTTTATATAATATAGATTACTGTTGAGTGGTAAAATTAAGAGGCCCTGTATCTTACTGTAGTTAAAGGGTTACGACATATAGCTTCAAAATCGTATGAAATAAAAAGAAAGTTTACTCGGTATCCACAATTGGCGAAATTTCTCTCAAAACTAGTTTTCTCTGTGAGGGATTTTCTTCCTCAGTGATTTTTTTTATTTTTAAATTTTGATTTTTTGCATGTTGTTCGATTTTTTGTTTTTAAATTATTAATTGAATTTTACTGCTTATATGTTGTATTGAATTATGTTTCAATCTAAGCGATTGTAAATGAACTTTATTAAAATTTATGAAGTAATTAGCTGTAATCGTTGTGATCGCACACGATATCTGTGATATGTTACTTGTTTTTTTTCCAGTGAAGAGATCAAATACTACGCCGAAAATAAGCGAACTATTGCTCTACGGATTAAATTCTTTTAATATGAAAATAATATTGTGTATTTGGTTTGTTCGACAAATTTTTCAATGGGAATAACTTCTTAGAAAGAAATCTAACATTTAGAGAGATTTAGGAACATCAAGCTGAATCCTGCTTAGTTAATGGAGTTTATTTTGTGGTAATTGCGCATCGTGATACGCAGGTGAGTAGAAGACGAAAATATTTGCTTCTTTTTTTAAATCTATTTTACAAAGCATGTGAATATTGCATACTAACTTTGGAGAAATACTCTGAATAGTTAAAATTAATTTCAAAAGCAAGAAAAAATATTATTTCATTTAATATTGAGATTTTGCCTGATTAAAATACCTTATCGATGACTGTATATTGAGTTTAGATGGAAATTTTTGTTTCGTTTCTTTTCGGTAAACTTCACTGTCACTCGTATATCGTAACTTTCGAACTACATTAATATTGGGTGAAACATGACTGAAATAAAATCTTTCAGAGAAGAATCCAACTTCTTTATAAAAAATTTGCTTAAAATCTTCTTTCAAAAAACCTCTTCAAATAACAAACAAAAATATAAAAGATAAAAATACAAAAGTAATATTTACTCATAAACATACTCATCCAATCATCTCTTAGCACCAAAAAAAAAAAAATGTTACTTCATGGAAATTTTCCTTAAAAATATTTGACAACCACGAAAAACAAACGCCAAAGACCCTTTGCGAAAATTTTCATCAAATAAAAGCAACAACAAAAAAGCACTTGAATTGTGAGTAAAAAAAATCGAATGAAATTACGAAAGATGTCAAGATTCTCATTACACGGAAGGTAGATTTTGGGGATGGATGCTAACAAAAGAAAGCCCTCGTTACACTAAAGTCCCTCATCTACATAATCTACACTCCTACACTATTTAAAAGAGGGCTTTTCTCTCTCAGATGAGGAAAAGCGTTTAAAGCAAAACTCGAGGTTTAGGGGATCGAATATACTCTGAGCTTTGTTGATTTTAAAACAGTCGTTGAACAGCCGGCCCCAACTTTTGGGTTTACGACTGTTAATGTTCAACTTCGTTACCTTGTAATTTTGAACTCAATCCAGAAGACAAGGGAACTACTGGATAAAGTATTGGGAGAACTTTGATTTAGTGGAGGACTTTTTTGATGATTCCGCATTTGCGCTACATGGGGAGGAAAATCACTAAAATCTCCCAGGGTTAGCTGATGACTAGAGTGCCTAGAGCAGGGATGGCGAACCAATGGCACGCGTGCCATTTATGGCACGCGACACAATATTTTGGGCACTCCACCGATCACAATTGTTATTACACAAATGTTATTACGCTATGAAACAATTAAATTAAAATTCACGAAAAACAAACAAAATATTAAACAATTACTAATAAAAAAATTAAAAATTAGTACTAAAACACAATTAATAACCGTAAAAAACAAGCTAACAATAAATAACTAGCAAAACAAATCAACAGTCCTGCTTAAACTATCATCTTAGAACCTAATATAAGTTATTGGTCATCTAATTTGCAACAGCAAAAGTCACATTGATGTTAATTTAAGTTGAATTACTTGTATAATTGAGACATTGCAAAATGTATTTTTTTTCAATGTAAATAAAGATTTTTGAGTTGATAGTTTTTAGTATTATTTTCCTAATAATCACGAAGTCAAAATTATTTGACGGCACGTCTATGACCTCATTAAGCAGTTTTTTAGAGAAAACGGCACGTTGGTGTATAAAGGTTCGCCACCCCTGGCCTAGAGTAAAAGAGTGTGGACAAGGGAGAAACGATTCCTGATTGGTGGAAAGAAAAACTTTACCGCCGGAGGCGAGAGTGGAAAATTCGCCATTGGAATTACACGGAGTGAAAATTATGTGACTCAAAAAATTTATGTTCTGTATTAATAAATGCGTGTAATAAGTTCATTACTTACTTTTTTTCAATAAGAAACTTCACAGTTACAGTAAATGTTAAAATTATGGCTGAAAATTTGGATAGTTGTTAGTTATTCGAATTTATCCTTATTATCACTTACTTGCGTGCATATAAAGTTATGTTTATTTCATTGTAAAGAGAACAAAGCGGTGAAATAACTAATGGTTAGATAAGAATAAATGTATTTACTTTTAATACACATAATTTATATCTAAATTACTTATAACTTTTAAGATTTAAGCATCTTTTTATCAAAACTTCAGAAGTGCAGAGTTTGGCGATATTACTTTGACATGTTGGCGCGTTACAATGTTCGCGTTACAATGTTACAATGCGCGTTACAAAGTAGCATTTGTTTACTTTTCGTTACCAACTGTATAAAATGCTAGTTTGTTTTAAATGTCAACTAATTATGAAAATTTTTGTTTACAATTTATTGAAATAAAGAATATCTTTTCAGGTGAATATGCGATAATTTTTTCTTGAAAAAGTAAGAAATAATAATAAATTATATAATTTGTTTTATTAATTATTAATTCTGAAATAAATGGCATAATCATTATTAATTTTTATATTTTATTTAAGGCATTTATTAAAAGCTGAAGTCTTTTCCTAAGTCTTTTTTTTTTCATTGACGTTAATTTTTTTAACAATTTCAGATGCTAGACAATGTTTCTTAAAAAATCTGTAATATCATGTGCTTTCCAATCTTAAAGTTTATATTATTGATACTTAAGTATATACTCTTAGAATAACAGAACCTTCAGAATAACACCAATTTCGGTGTATCATCTGGCAACCCCTTGGACAAAAATATGACGGCAGCGCATGCGCTCTTGGATATTGTCATCACTCTTTTCAATACAGGCACTCTACTGATGACTAAGAGACTCTAACCCATGAACCGGCAACCACTGAGGATATTTTACGTCAGCACGGTGGTCAATGCGAGCTGGGGGAGGAATTTGATTTGACCAGCCATCGCTGGGATCTGAACGCGGTTCACCTCATTGGAAGGCGAACACTCTATGCCCTGAGCCACCACAGCTTCAGCTTTGTTGATTATTGATGAAAAGGCAAGCTTTTGGATTATTAAATAGTTCAAATCACTCTGGTGTTCTTTTTTTAACTATTAACTAAGTGCTTTACGCGCCTGCTTGCTGCACTCACCGACCTAGAATTCTACTTATGCAGTTTCTTTTGGATGGCTTCGCAATTTGAGCTCGCTTTATTCGTTCACTGGATAGTGAATATGTTTTCGTCCAGAATTGAATTTAGACTGGTTCTCTTTCTAAAATGAATTTCTAAAAATAGACAACATGTGCCTCTAGTAAAACTTTTAATTTTATAAACATTTCTTTCAATTTATGCACATACATTACAATTTGATGTATAATTATTATCAATACTACTTAGAAAATGTATTTTCAACAAATGATTCACTGAATTTCCCTTCATAGACAGTTAAAAATTTCAGTGTTAGGTGAAAACAGTTTAAGTCTTCTCCTTTAATTCGTAAAATATACGAACAAAAATAAATAAAATAAATAAAATAAAATAAATAAAATAAATAAAATAAATAAAATAAATAAAATAAATAAAATAAATAAAATAAAATAAATAAATAAAATAAATAAATAAAATAAATAAATAAAGCTAATGAACCGAGAAAAAAAGCTTCGTCGATATAACAGAGATAAATAGAAATATAGAACGATGTGTTTAAGTGAATTAAACACTTTTAATCGCTTACCTGTTTTAATTTCCTTTTCTATCACTCTTTGTTAGCATCCAGGAAAGGCGCAGAAAATAAAATGATGCGGCAGAAAGAAATGAAAAGTAAGAACTAAACCAGAACTTAATATTACGTCAAAAAGAGGGTGTGCAAAACACCACATCGATTAATATTACGTCAAACACATAGCTCGCGTCAAACGCGAACTTATAAAATAAAAATAGCGTAAGGCATAAATTTTTCTACAATGAATAAATGGTCACTATTTAAAGAAAAATAATTGCAAAAAGCACATTAAATTGCAATAACTTACAAACAAATAGGAATATTTTTTCTTCTTCTAAAAACAAAAGCTATAATTAAGTTTATGATTCAAAATATCCCTTTAAGTATATCAAATTTCAACTCTAATACAAGTTATTACAATTTTATTAATTAATAATTCTCCAACTAATAATTCAATAGTAATTTTTTTCCGTCGAGCTTCTTATACAATTTTCTACACACCTTCAAAATTTAAGATAAATAAAACAAAATGCTCTGTTGAGTTGAACACCTAAAGCAGTGGCAACGATTATATTTAGTATAATTTTAATAAATACATTTATTTAATTTTTAGCAATGCTTGCACCTATGCAATTCATTTTAACTTAACCTCTATTAAGAGGGCTTTAAGAAAATTAATAGTTTTTTTTTAAAAGTGAATGTTCTTGAAATTTCTTAATTTTAAAAAACTATTCGTTATTCTGTATTTAAAGAAAAATCAGGGGGGGGGAATAATTCAATACAAAACATTGAAAAATGTAAACTTTTTAAACAGCCCCTTCTTAAAGTTAAGCTAGCTCATCCATACAGGAAAACGATTTCTCGTCCAGAAAAACGGAGATTTATGTGAAATGAAAATAGCCACATCACATACTGGAAATGACATTAAATATACTTTCTCATAACCCCTCATACATCCCCACCCCTTATGTAATCCTCGCCTCTGGGACAAGATCACTTTTTTTCATAAATAAAAAAAGAGGAAAGAAAAAAAAATCAGCAATGTATCAGAGGGAAGAAAAAAAACAGCAAAGAAATTCTTTTTCTGATGGCAAATTATTTTTCGAAAGCCGAAAAAGCGAGCGACTCGTGAAAAAATGGCCGGACCCAGTTAAGCCTCTGCTGTTTAATGTACCGTTCATATTTATTTTTATTTGTCGCATCAGAGACATATTTTGCTGGAGAAGATAATGAGTTCATTACTTCAAAAAACGTTTATTCGTGGTAGAATACTGGAGAAGAAAATGTAGTGGATTTTATGGGAGTTGTTAGAGATACGTTATTAAGTTTGAGAACACAGAACAGCTAGCCAATGGGCTCACATCGAAGTGTACTTTAGAATAATATGTATTAAGGACGGAATTAGGCTGAGCAATTTATGGGAGACATTAGTGTTGGAATGAATAAAGTAATAAGAATATTTTTTCTTATTTGTTTTGATTTAAAATGATATTTAAAAGTAACATTTTCATATTCGGTGTGTGGGTTGATTGATTGAAATAATTATTTTAAATAACAATCCTATTTTATAAACAAAACTAACATAACAAATTAAACAAAACTAACATAAAGCGGGTAATATTCATTAGGCTACTCAAGCCAACCATTTCGATTGGTATCTAGCATACAGTAGATACACTAACAACACTAACCAGATATACTAACTAACAACACTAACTAAGAGATACACTAACAACATTTTAGTAACCAGCGTCCTCTGCATTTCAAGCTGAAATTCGTTACATTTTATTTTTAAAAAGTGAAAAAAAAGTAATAAATAAATAAATAAAACTTTTACCTTCAGTAAAATATTTGATTTTAAGTACCGAATACTGCTAATTTATTATAATATTGTTCACCCCAGTCAAATCACTAGTTTTTTTTTTCAATTTCACAAGAGGAAAAATTCACGAAATTCCTTTACATAATTTTAGTTTTAAAAAAAATAATTAAAATAATTACATTACTCATAATTCCTACTTTAAAATAGTCATAGCTGTTATACTCAATGAAATTATGCACTCAATGAGAAGTTAGAGTCTACAACAATATTTTTTTGCGATGATTTTCCCTTTTTATAAATTTTTGATCTTTCTATATGACTTTTTCCTAACTAACAGTGGCAAAATTTCCTCTAAGAAATTGTTTATGGTTTAAGGATTGAAAAGGGCCCGAAAATAGAACAATTAAAAATAGGGGCAAGGGAAACTGTATCAGCAAGGTCGAATGAAAAAAATTAAGTGTGGAATTTCAGATTTTATTATCGCTAATAGCTGGGTTATTCATGACTATTTTTCAATCCTTTTGATCTTCCAAACAGAAAGTATTACCGCTGTCGTTGGACAATTTTTTGTTAGGCTAAATGTGGTAGGTTTGCGTAGATTTTCTATACGCGTACAGAAAACGCGAATTACTTTCACTTAAAGACTCTTAATAAATTTGAATTTATTCTCATAGTTTACTCAGTACTTCGTCTTTTGAGTTGGGTTCAAAATTAGAAATATGAAGTTTATGCATTCCAGACTATTTTTGTTGATTATTTTTGTCGGCGAAAGATGAAATTAAGTTTATATGTGATTCTTTGAACTGGGACTTCGTACTTGGGTTGCAATAAAGGGCTGTAGGTGGCAGCTGGACATTCGTCTTTGGTGATAATTCGAACACAATAGAGTCAGAAGCCGGCCATAAAACGTTGAAATTTACATAGCTGAACTAAATGGCGAAAGTCACCACCCGATCTCCGCACCACACTCCCCAATTGCTTAAACAGCTATGAATAGGATGGATTCAAACCACTAAGACGCGAGCGAAGAAAATATAATCTGATCATATCTTAAACACGGCAAATTGTAACCAGTCCCAAGTAGTGAAAGTCGCTTCCAAGTAGTGATTATAAACTATTCAGCCTGGATGGTAGTTGGTTTTTGAAAACTAATGAATGCTGACTTAAGGTTAGCTGAAGCGGCAATTATGCACATTGGAGCCCAGGTAGCTTAAGAGATGGTGAACACGCTTCTGAATATGCTTCTCATGTACGAATATCGGAGATAGCTGGTAGATTCGTATACTGCTCCTGGCCCGTACTAACTACAGTGCTGCAAAAGAAAAATATCATCACGACTACTTCGATGGATGGTCCACATTAAACAGTTGATTTGCAATTTGTGACCACGTCATCCTCTTCCTAGAGCCGTTGCTTCTCAGTCTCATTAATACACAACGGGATCCTGCTCACTCGACTGCTAATAGCAATACAGGAGTGACCACACACACAACCACGATCTTAATACAGCTCTCATGGCTAAACCTCAAAACCCGGTGACCTTAATCCAGCTCTCCCGGTCTTTCCCAAATACAGCAAATAGTGGTATTCTTTCATCGAATTATATCCCTGATAAAATTCAGGTGGGGTAGTATTGTAGCGTAACTACCACAACGATTATTAAATATCAATTCACTAGTATATAAGACATGCTAACTTGGTTCAATCTAGAGGTACCATTTGATAGATGAAGGTTGGCATTGTCTAATGCTCTCCCACCTCAAGTCTGTCATGGATTTTATTCAAGCATTTAAATAGCCAAAATCCGGTAACACCGGTGATAATCATTTTCAAGATAAAATACTTTTCGAATTAAATTCTTTCTAAACAATGAAATAGAATTCATGTAATAATTCAATTTTATTAAAATTTCCAAAGCATTTGATGGGAACGATATTCAATATAACCAACCCCAATCAGCACTAAAACTGCAACTCCAAAATAGAAAATTAATTTCAACGTTGCATTTCGATCGAACTATTTCGCGTTCTAAATCATCCCAACACATATCAACCATCGAATGTACCAGTAATGCCGAAAAGCAAATAACGATGAAAAATACCTTAATGACTCTCAGAGAATTCGAACGTCGAGTAAAGAGAGGTCGTCTGCCGTAACTAAAATTAATTATTCGACTCCTCTAGCTTCAAGTGAGCTTCGGGCAAATAAATGTAGCGAAGGAAGAATAAAGTTTATATCCAAAGAAAAAGAACGGGAGCATCATTAAACGGGGGAGAACAGGAAAAAATATGTTCGAAAAGAAGAAGGGTGTCAACAAAAGCTATTAACAGCGCTCCTTCTTAATTTCATCAGCTGTACTTGCACTTCAAACATTCGATGATTTGGTTTTTGGCACTTCTCGACGGTTAGTCTCCGATGAAAAAGTTTTCCTCGTTTTTTGATGGAACGAAAATTAAGAAAAGGGGAGTCTTATAAAAATTGCGGGTTATTTTTTTTATTTCTCAACTCGTAGTGACTTCTTTTAGAACTTAACTAAATGAAGTAATTGTAGTGAAAAAACAGGTAGAATTGGATAATACTATATAATTATCTCATTAGCAAAATTCTATTCCTGTTCAAAATCTGTAACATTTTAGTTGCTTTTTTTCTCCTTAAAAAGACTTTTTTACTTTTTTTTTATTAAGTGTCAGTTTAACTCTGCGTTTTGTAATAGTCAGGAAATTGTAAATCGTTTGTTAATATGCGTTACTGAAATATGTGATAATCATGTTCACAATTTTATTTTTTTAATATAATCGCCGTTGAACAGCCAACCCAATTCTGAGTTTACGACTATCAATGTTCAACTGCGTAACCTTGTAATTTTGAACCCAACCCAGAAGACAAAGGAACTCCTAGATCGATCATTGCTACAGACTAGAATTCGTGGAGGACTTTTAGAGGGAACGAGTCTGTACAGGCGTTACATGAAGAGGAAAGCCATGAAAACCTCCCATGGTTGGCGCGATAGCAGGAGCGGGGAGCAGTATTCGTATCAACCAGCCACCGCATGGATTAAAACACGGATTACCTCATTGGGAGGCGAACGCTCTATGTCCTGAGCCACCGAGACTAATTTGTAAAAATTAATATTATCTGCTGAAGAGAATAATAAACGCATAAAATATTTCTATGGTAGAATGTAGTGATGGTAAAAGTAGGCAAATCTTTCAGCCTAATGATCCACACAGGCTAAAGCTGTTCAATCGGTTTTGATTGACTAAACAGTTTTATGAAATCTCGATCAATAATACCATAATTGGTCTTTTTAATGCTAAAATTTGTCATAAATATATAAATATCACTCAGTTTAAAAATATTGTTTTTAACTCATAATTATATGAGTTAGAAATATTTTAAATTTCGATAAAAATACAAAAGAAGTAAAGATGTGTTTGATCCATAGCAGAAATCAGTTTATTTTAAACGACCATACAGATCTTCTGTTACAATATTATTTAATAATGCGAAACATTCCTTATTTTAACGAGAGAAAAAAATGAAACACAATTTAAATATCGTTTTCACTTTAACCTCTTCAAGATCGGAAGAATGAGAAAGAAGCGCTTTCCAAGGCCCGCATAATCTAAGAGTATACGTATTAATACGAGATGTAATACGAGTGCACCACGTCATCTTTGGTCCTTAGAGTCAGAAATGCTCATTTTATATGTGATTCCGTGGATCATGAAGGGACACTTAGGTGATCAATGTCGTAAATGGGGTTAAAGAAATGTTACTAAAATATCGTCTGCTCAAACTTTATTTTCTTCTTTTAGATTTCGCCTTTAGAGTTACTAAGGCTAAACAATGGTTGAAAAAACAGACGAGATGAAGGTGACGTAATATTTTAAATGCAGTTGGAAAAATAGTAGTAAAAACATAACTTGAAGTAATATTTTAAATGAAAGGGAAGAATATTGAAAACTTGGCTAGAATAACTACTCGAGAAGATGTAAAATGAAATGGAATATTGATATGAAAAATTGCTGCATATAGATAGTTGAAGTTGATGTAATATTTTATACTAGTTTGACATAAAAATTTTGTCAGACAGGTAGGTTAATACCTAACATAGCTTTATATTGCATATTAAATACATAAAATATAAATAAAAATGGCTGCCATTTTGTCAAGTTACCTCTCTAAGGTTTAAGAAAATTTATAAAATATTCAACATTTGTAAAGCTTGATTTGATTACCAAGACATAATGCAATATAATATACATAATGTAATATAATACAACACGAAGTGATTTTGGTTCGAATTCTTTGCTTTGTCTGCAAGATTTTGATTGTAAAACACTAAACTTTTCTTTTCTTTAAAATAAAAATATGGCAAAAGAATTGGCTTAGATAATTTTTCATAATAAATCAAAAAAGTTTAAAAAAATCATATAAGTTAAGCACTAATTAAAAAAGATAGTCTAATATATTTATGTTAGAGGAGACGAACTGAAAATAATTAAAAACCATTGGAAATTTCGATAGCAAGGAAGGAAGAAAAAAATTCCAGAATAAACGAATTACAATGATACATACAAGAATAAAAGAAATGGAATAGAATTCCAAAATACAGAAAATAAGAGGTAAAAAAAAGTGAGATAATCCCGAGGGACTCAAAATCAGCAGCGAAAAAGAATTTCAGATAAAAAAAAAAAATGAAAAACTTTTTTTCACACCCCTTTTTAAATCGCCTTTTCTTTGAATGAACGTCTGTTATAAATTTAGTTTTCAGGAACGGGACAGGGAATATAACTTTGGAATTATATTTTTATTCCCACCCCCTTTTCAGTTCTTCAAGTTAAGCCCATTTTGAAGCGCCCCTTCTAAGTAATCCCTACCCACTCTTCATTTTCCCCGTTTTCTGTCCCTCTCTTGAGGGATTAGTAGATAATGTTTTCATCGATTTCATACTCAGCGCGACACCTGGTGACACCTTTCAGAAGTATGGCTTAGCAGTCATAAGATTTCCAGCTGACGTAAAGTCTTTTGTTTTTATCGGTCCATTCCAGAAATGGAATTCTCAGTCACGCACCCACCCCCACGGACAAATAGCTATCACAGAATGATGAATGAATTTTGAAAAGCAAAAGAAGTAAAAATTCAGTTGGAGGGTTTTCCTTATTTGTTCCATGTTTAATGTTTTAAGAATAATATTATTGGAGAATAATAAATTATCTACATAACTGTCGTAAGTTTATAACAGTTATTTATGACTGATTGGTCTTATTTAGTTTATCTCCTTCTAAGCAAATTCTGAAAATGGCGCAAAACGTCACCGCGAAGAAAAGTTTCAGTTTGGCCAAATTGAAAAACTTCTGTGATCCAGTTTGTTAGTATTTAAAAAATTACTCCAGAACTGATTTTCATGAAGATGGAACAATCTAGCTAAATTGGTGATTTTCGAAAGGTTTATAAACTCTTGAAATACTTAAATTTATGCTCGAGTTTTAAGGCTCACATTGCAGTAACAAAGTCCTTCACGTTCCCTTAAAAAATTATACTTCTGGGGGTACTGGATTGAAGATTGATCTTTCCCTTGTTCAGACCAAAATTACGATCTGTGGAACGAATGGATGCATCTTGGGCATAGATGCGCTGTAGCGATCTTATGAATGGATGCATAAATAGGTCAGCCCTATGAACGGGTGTGACGCATGGGTGTGACAAAAGTCGAATTCTTGGCCTTAGATGGCGCCACTCGAAAACACGAACGACCATCCTTTACCTATAGGTTTCGGCAAATCATTAGCCAGCTCTAATTCTGAAAATGGTTCAAAACGTTAATACGAAGAAAATCCACAGCTTTCTGAAAATGCCTTGACAGGCCATTAAGGTCTAATTTTTTTCTTTTTCTTAATTTTAAAATTTACTCCTTCAACAAACGCTATATTATGGTCAATTGAAATACAATGATGAATAGATTTTATAATTATTTAGAAAAAAAAATAATAAATTTAAAAAAATACGAAGTTTTATCTATGCATTACTGCATAAAATCTAAATTTCAAAACTATTTTAATTATGCAAACCAAGCAAAATAATTATTGAAAAGAATCTAACATTAATTGGGTACTTGCACTTCAAGAAGAAGAAGAACTCCCATACCCACACATGTGATCTATGACGTCAGAGCTAATTATAACTCTCTCTCGTCTACTTCTATCACTTAACTTAGATTTATTATTTGTTTATGAATTTATTGTAACCATGATATATTTTTTTTTGTGTACATTTTTGGAATTGTAATATTCAATTAAGATTATCGAGTCCACAATGTTTAAATATAATTTTCGAGTTTGTAGTATTTAATTAAGTTTTTTTTTAGCCAAGAGTATTTAATTAAAGTTTTTTGGTCTAGAGTATTTAATTAGCGTTCTGAGTCGACAAATTTAATTATAAATTTGTGTTCACCAGTTTTCAATTAACGGTTTGGATCGACAGCCCTTAATTTAGGATTGGAGACCTATAGCATTTAAATAAAAATTGCACAAAAGTTATAAGGTTATTCAACTTATTTCTTACAAAAATATTTGTTTGTCTGACATTTTATGTTCGAAGGTAACAGCATTAATAATCTCTTTTAAAATTATTTTTCAATACTATTTACAAAAGGTGAAAATTTTAAAATTTGTATAAATGAAAGCCATCAACAACTAACTGCAAACAGAAATAAAAACAAATACAAAATATGGCGAGCTTTAACGCAATGTGAACCGATTCCCAATGGACTTTTTAGGTACAAAACAGGCTGGTTATATCGCCAGACAGATAAACTTTGATCTAACACATTTCCATAAAAGATACTTTTATGAAACTGAAGAACTCAGCCTTTCGGCAAACGACAACAGTTATAGTCGCTGGCATTTGTAGATAGGGCGCCAAATGGGCTCGAAGATGGATTATATCGATTCCTAGGGACTCAGCGCTAGGCGATAACATCGATTGACGAACGCTAAGCCCGGCCTAATCTCCTTTCTGCACATAATGATTTCGAAAACATAACTCTGTTCGAAAAGTTCGGCTACTTCAGAGGAATGTGTTGAACGTCAATCGAACATAGATATTTTTGCTGATACCAGGACGAAAAATACATTTTATTGCAATGTTTCAAATCCATGTCCCTAGACAGACTTCGGAATGGAGCTAAATATCGTGTTTCAAAAAGTTTTGAAACAGTTCGAAAGCGAAGATTTATTGGAATGTTCTTCAAAATTGTTATTTATTGAACAGATGTTTCAACAGTGAAAAAAAAAAAAAAATTCTTTAAAGTTTTCAAAATCGAAATATTTTTCTAGCGTTTTTTAACTAAACGTTTAGTTTTAACTAAACGTTTAGTTAAATTGAAGTGTATGCTTTTTAATAATAAGGTATTGGTTTTTGTAAGTGTAACTTTGTGTATTAAAAAACTTTTATTATATAAGTTACGAAAACAAATACTAAATAACCATTTAAAGGTTATTCATTCGTTTTGTTATTTCAATTCTAATACGAAAATCTTATCTAAGATATCATCAAACAAACGATAAGGCATTAACCTACAAATAATCACAATTACAAATACATTATGTATATATATATAATAATAATAACAGGACTACATCCCTGTTATCATTGGTGTATTCATCTTTAATAATGCAGTCAAAAGCCGTAATACCTTATAAAAAGGTTTATTTAAAGTTAGGCTGGTGGTTATAACAGTTCACATCCCTACTCCGCAAGAGAGGGGGTGTAGACAAGACTCCGGATGGTTCCGGCGGATGTTTATTGGAACACGTTATTCAGCAAGAGACATGAGAAAACCATCGGTCTCGCGTTAAATACTTACAAATTTTGATGTAAACAGGTTCAGGTCGTACATACCTTTGTAACTTTACGCATTATGGAAAATCATTTAATGCTTAATATGGAAGTGAAAAAGGGACAAGATTCTAAAAATAACTCCTCCTTTGAAATATAAATCTAATTATGATTCAATGGCATGTTTTCAGCCTTGAAGTCCCAAAATAGAATTTCTACACCTATTCTTTACCAAAGACATTTTAAGACATTTTAACATATATATTTTATCTCTTTATAGCTTAAGGAATAATTTTTTTAGCGGCACTTACCCTCCAAATGAAATTATAGTAATTAAAGTGATAAATAAAAATCATTATTGCGTAATTACATAACCTAAAATATACAATAAAATGTAATCAAAGATAAATTACTCGATTGATAGTGCTTGAAGATATAAGGAATTCATATAGGTAGAGATGCATTTGCAGAGAATGGAAAGGTGCAATTTCAGATTACTCTAACCAGTTTCCCGTATCAATTTGTGACTGTTTATAATACCAGGATTAATAACTCTGCTTTAGACAATCCGATCTTCCAGAGAAGCAGGAACTAAGAAGTGAAAGGTGCAGAGTTACAATAATAGATCATTTCTCTGTAAGCCTGAAAGCATATCTTCGACGAATTTTGGAAACTTCTAGGGGATATCCAATTCCGGAGGTCTGATAGATGATAGCAAAGGAAGTGCATTTGTTATGCAAACATATAATTTAGCGTCAAGTATCGATGACAATAAACCGTTGGGTGTAGAAATTCATCCAGTGCATATTATATATTACGATGCGAGGATAATTTTATATTGAAAATGTTTGCTTTCATAAGGTGATGTATACTCATTAAGAGTATATATCTGAATATTTTTTATTTCGTTTCAAAAGCGAGTTTTAATCATCCTCCGAAAATAATTATGTGTTAATTATTAGTAATATTAACCAAAGTAATAATCAGGTCCTCAAAAATACAGACACATTGAAATATTATAATAATTTTTATATCGAAAACTAAAGGATGCATAAATGTGCGGAATGCTGCTATTCTAACTAAGTTTACAAATCAGTTACATATTTAGTCAATAGATGACACTGCCATCCATAAAATAATGTTTTTTTTTTGCTTTAAGTAAGTTCTTTCTCAGTTTAATATTTGCACAGGCCAATGTTAAACTTATCTCTAGGCAGCGCTATTGTTGTCGCTGTAAATAATGGTTATTTTGAAAACAGAGTTAAATAAATTTCTCTCAGTTTTCAGGGCTATCTCTTGAAAAACTATTTAACTAATTTTGAAGCATGATGAGAAATAATAGCAAGCTATCTAAGCAGACCTTAAATTTATACGTCTCTTTAATTCTTTTTAACACTAAACGTACCATAACCGATCAAATGACCGTTTCGAAAATGCGCTTATCATCTTATCGTTTTTGCACATTTGAATTCATGACTTTCTGTGACAGTTATGTACAATTAATATTATATTATTATTATTATTATTGTATTTTGTTTGTTTCGAATAATATTTGTCGTAAACCTATTTCTACCACAACCGGTCATTTTACCGGGAGAACAATTTATTGCTTTGTAAAGTTATCGGATCAGAAATTACGATGTAATGCTTGTTCAACGTATTGCATTCGATGAGTTGCACATTTCGGCAAAGACTGTTGCGTAGTTAGTTCAGTTAGAATAACTATGAATTCAAATTTCAAGAAAGTGACTAAAATTTTAGATTGGCATTTTTGTGTAAGAAAAAGTGACAAAAACTAAATGTTTTAGTAAGTAGCTTATATTTTATTTTGATAGCTTTGCTTCATTTTAACTAACTGTTAGTTTTTACCCAGAAAAATGTCGAAACAATCAAGACAACACAAGTTCTTAAAGGATATAATATTCATTATAAGAATAATTATAAGAATTATAGAAACAATAATAATTGGAAGAAATATGGTTGCTGAAAATGTACAATGGAAACACACTGTAAAATGTAAAAAAAGGGTTGAGCAATGAATTAAAAATGTTTATTCTTTGTGTTTGTAATACATAAAAATTAACAATATACAATTTTGTTTAATTATAATAAAGTTCTTTTAGTTTATTTCCTATCTAACATCCATATTTTATACATTCAATCAGGAAACACAAAGTCTGGTTATTTGACCGGCTATGGTAGAAATAGGTAGGGGAGAGTGGGGTCAATTGTAACAGGGTACGATTGTAACAGAGCAAAAATTTTCGAGTGTCGGGTTCTAGATTTGGTTCCTAGGTGGCGCACAAGGTGTATTTAATAAATCTACATGTACACCCCTGATGGCAACCATTTTTATGTACTTTTGAAAGAGTTACATCACAAAAGATATTTTCACGCCACGCAAGTACTTTTTTTGGTATTAGAATATTATATTGTAACAAAGTAATTTTGTTTAAACAAATAAAAATTAGTAACCGAATAGGTAAGTGGACACTTTAATTAACATTTCAATAAAAAAAAGATTAGTTTTGGTAATTAACTAGCATTGTTTTTAACAAATGAAGTTGAAATGGCGTCTTGGGGACGATTGTAACAATTAGTAAAGGGACGATTGTAACAGCTGAAAATAAATAATCTTATGTTTGCAAACCATTACTTAACTCTTTTAGAACCACCAATAGTTTCCTACATCATTTATATTATGCTGCGTGTGCATTATTTTATTTGTCACCTTTCACAGCATAAATTAAAATTTTTAACCCCTTATAGTTAAAAGTTTAACCTTTTAGGTTTCTGCTCATTATTATTTTTACTCCTAAAATATCACTACTATTTTGATCAATAAAAAAATATATCACAACTATGATAATATGTATAATTAACTATGTTTTAGTTGAATTTATGAACTGTTACAATTGACCCCGTAAGTAGGGACAATTGTAACAACTGCACGACTGTCAAAAATTGTTAATAACTAATATAATAATATTTAAAATCAGGTATTTATTTTTTTTTTCTAGTAGAGGATAGTCTACTTTACTCGTCTGTCAATTAATACTAATAATATATTGGATTTTTTGTTAGTTAAAAATAGTTAAGTAAAAAATGTTACAATTGACCCCACTCTCCCCTATAGATTAAGTGTTGGTATGTTTAGTGTTAATCGATTTTTCATATCATTGGCTATGGGCACTTGGTAATAAATAAAAAAAAATCTTAATCAAAACAAAATATGTAACTAATTAACAAAATTAATATTATTTAATTATCAGATAATACTTTGCCCGAACTCAAGACCTGTTACATAATTATATATAGCCCAAAATATACTATAAAAAGTAATCTTCTGCTTGAAGAAATAGGGAAACAAAGTGATGAATATCAGAGAATGGTAAGGTGCAACTCCAGATTATTCTAACCAGTTCTCCGTATCAATTTGAGACTGTTTATAATATCAGGATTAATAACGCTGCCCTGGACAATCCGATCTTCTTGGAAACAGAAAACAAGTTAAAGGTGCAGAGTTACAATAATAGATCATTTCTCTGAGGGCATATATTTGACGAATATCTGAAACTTCTAGGGAATATACTATTTAAGAGGTCTGATAGATGATGGCAAAGGATAGGGATTTGCTGAGCAAACACGTAATTTAGTCTTCAAGTATCAGCGACAATTAACTGTAGGATTTAGAAATTCAGGTTGTGGTTCTAACATAGGATGATATGAAGATAAAAATAGTTTTAAATGTTTTGTTTATGCAAGGACATAAATTTGTGAATGAGCATACATTAAGAGTGTGAACCTGATTTTTTTAATTTTCTTCTGAATTAAAGAGTTTTTATTTATTCTAAATATATATATATGTTGCTGTGAATAACTGAAATTGGTGGTTGTTGACTTCCACGTGGACAATCACATATTCGCTTTGGTAAATATCCAAAATATATACTACATATAATATAGAGTATATAATCTATAGAGTATATAATATATAGTATATAATACCAATATATATACTTTCAGTGCCACTATCTGGTATACATTTTCTCGGTACACCGAGCACTGAATGTTTCTCCTAATCCATTCTCACCAGATATTAAAATAATATCGAATAAATATAATAATATCAACGAATAAATTAATATCAAATCGGATATAATAAATATTTCGGACATTCACCAAAGGGATTATGTGATTGTTGACATTCACCGGTGAAAGTCGACATTCTCTTGATTTTGATCATTAATGGTAACATATATATTAAAATAACGAATAATTATTAAAACAAGAATAACGATATGTAATATCAATTAAAATAAATTATTAATTTATATTTTTTAATTACAATGAAATTTTTTGTCATACGCATCGTTAACATAAAATATCATACGCAGTAGAAGGAGAAGAAATTTTTCGATACATCCTTTATCTATGGAATATAATGGATTATAATGGCTTTGGATAAATTTCTTAGTAATACGAATAAATCTGGTAATGTCACGAAAAATCAACGATTTTATAAAATTGTTCTGAGTTTCTTACAGAGAGTGGTAAGTTTAATAAACTTTCCTTTCAACAGTATTTTATTTTATTAATAATTAGATTCCGATAAAAATAAAAATGTACGATTAGCTACATTCGGCTTGCAAACCAGGTTTTTGTTTAAAATCATAAATTAATTGCGAAGTTCACCAATAGCTGGTGCTGTTGTGACAAAAACTATAATACGATGTTTTCTGTTTCAAACAATTCCAACTGAAATAATTGTACAGTCGTCTGTCAATTTCGCCCCCAAATAGAATCACGTATTTGTTACAAATTGTAATTATTTTAACAAAAACGTTTTACTTTTTTTAAAGTTAAAAACGCCACCTGTTGTCAAATTTTGTTAGTAACTTTGAAATTTTTTCAAAGGAAACCTAGTTTTTAAGCAGAATGCGGAAAATCCTACTTTTCTATATTAAATCTCCTTCTGTTTACTCAGTTTTTTTCTTTTCTTTTTTTGTTAATGTTTAACTTTCTAAATTATTAGTAACTTAGAATGTCGTGTGCACCAATTAATAAGCATACTTTAGGCCGCCCTCTCGATGCATTAATATTGAGTACATGAAGATCCGATCTTTAGATTAAAAATTATTCAGGGTGGTTCGTTTTTTTTTTTTCGATTTTTTTTCCTTTAGTGAAATGTACATATATAGGATTATTTATAATTCAACTTTTAGTTATTGTAATTAAAATTATATTTTTTAATAACAATTGAGTAAATATAATCATAAGCATTCAGTACATCTTATATGAGTACTTATTATTCAACTTTCAGTGTTAACAATTTAAAATGGTATGCACACGAACAATCACAATTAGTAATTATAATCACAAATACCAAGTACTTATTGTATGAGACTAACAATTCTATACAATAGTTACTCTAAACAACAAATATATTTAAGAAAAATATCTTAAATAATTATTTTATTATATTTCGTGCTTCTTCGAAAAATTACCTTTAACTCATCTATTATTAATAATATTTGAAAACTGAGTACATTTAATCCGAATAATTCCATTATTCAAACTCTTCTGAAGAATATTCGAAATATAAGACATTTCTCTTCTAAGGAATGTCTCCGGAGTTAATTGAAAATAAAGCTCTCTACCTGCCTTTTCATAAAGACATTTTTTCCCCCTCTTTTCATTTGCGAGAATTTAAATTGAGTGAGAATTTTTATTTCTCTTTTTGGAAATGAGTTGCTTACGTGAAGGAAACAATTTCGAAGAACATTTTTTTTTCTCTCTCTCCACCCTTTCTAGTTCAAGATACTTAATTCAAGTGTACTTCACCACAATTGTTCGAAAATCAAAATTTTTGAAATGAAATATGTCTGGAATGCGTACTTTATTTTCGAACATAAATTGCGCGGTTTTTATTTATATGAATTCTTCTTTTGCGTAACCGTAACCGAGAAATGTTTTTTTTTTTGTAACTGTGCTCAATGACTCTTAACGTTTGTTACATGTGTTTCTCAATAGCTACATTCAGGCTTCAACAATGAATATTTATGGAAACATAACTTTTTTGAAACTATAGATGATACTTGTATCCTTATCAAAACAAAAAACGTTTTTCTTCTATTTTAGTTTAAATTGTTCCGGCTACTGTAGAATAGATTTTATATTGCCTTAAGATAGTGTTCTTTTATAATACGAGTTCTTTTTCTTCGTATATTTATGTATAAAACAACAACAACAAAAAACGTCTTACTTTTGTTAGATTTATAAAAGGATAATTTCTCTAAAAACATTTAAAAAAAATTCTCCTTAGCAACAAATTTATTTTATATTTAACTTAACTAATTTTATATTTCTTTTATATTTATAATTTAATAATAAAACGTATATTATTGTGATATAATAAAATAAATAAAGAATTCTACTGTCTGTAAAAAATACAATAAAAAAATTTACTTTTATGTAAAGAAATAAAATAAAAATAAAATTTGATCAAATTAGCATTCAACTAGTTGAAATGTATTGATATTTTTTTAAAGAATTTTCCTTCACTTATTTTAGCAAAATATTAAAAATCTTTTAAACTCCTTTTGTAGAATTTGCTCTTTTATACAAACTTCCGACAGTCCCAAAATTTACACAGTTTGACTGACAACAGAATCGAATTTTTTTTATTTTCTTTTGTCGTTAAGATTCAACTTTTCCGAAACTTTCTTCCTCCTGGTGCAAATAGATGCATGTGTCCTTTTCCCTTGACGTCTTAAACACAAAACTGTTGAATTTTCGTCGCCAAAACACTCCAGGCAACAACGCCGACTTCTTGACACAATGGATGTTTTAAATCGCATAGTCGAATGTTCGACAATCTGTCGCAGCTCCTCGACACCATTAATCTTATCCAAGTCACTTGATGACATGAAGATGCAACAGTTCACTCCTTATTTGCATTTCTTCGAAGTCTTTGATTTCGAATGTCACGAGAATATGTTTTAACTTTTATTTGAAATCTGAAGTATAGAATAAATGTCTTTTTACGTAGAGGACATTTTACTCATTTTTAGAGTTTAAAAAAATATGAAAATTTATTTAGTTCAAATTAATCACAGAACTTGGGAGTAATTTCGAGATTGTTAGAGCACGTGCATTGGTTTTATAATAATATTTAATTTCTTATTGAATATAACTAACATGCTGTGTCTCTTTAAAGTAAAACACAAACAATTTTTGTGGTTGGTGATCAAAAGGAACTGTATTCTCCTTTTAGGAATTATTTTGGAATAATGCTTTGTGGTTAGTGATCAAAAAGAACGGTATTCTTCTTTTAGGAATTATTGTGGAACAATGCTTTGTGGTTAGTGATCAAAAGGAACGGTATTCTCTTTAGTAATTATTGTGGAATAAGGATTTGTGATTAATGATCAAAAAGAACGGTATTCTTCTTTTAGGAATTATTGTGGAATAATGCTAAGTCACAAATGTCTATGTTCAATAATGTAACGAGCCATACTTCAAAATAAAATTTGGAAAATTATTTTGCAGGCTATATTAATTTTTTTAATTATTTATAGTGATTAGGGCAAATAAAAATAAGTAATAAAAATATAGTTTTTAAATAAAAAAATGCAAGCAATAGAACAGGATATTTAATTAGATAATCCACCATTCGTCCTCTTCTTAATCTCTACAGCCATGGATGTCTCAATAAGTTTACACTAATATTTTGCCAGTTTGCAAAATCACAATATTGTTTGGAACATCTGGTAATTGTTTTAATATCTGGCAGTATTAATCTGGTAATTGTTTTAGTGCTTGATTCATTGAACACAGATTTTAAATTTATAATGTGGACACGCTGGGCCAGTTAAATGGTGTTATAAAATAAATATGTTGAAAAGTATTAAAAAACTGAAAATTGAAAGATAATTCTGTATTTTTATAATTACGCTATGATAGCAAAAACAGGTTATTTCTATTCATATTTACACCATAGAAAACAAATTATTAAAAAGAATTATCTTATGATACAAAGCAAATTTTTGAAAAGTTATTATTCTTTTTAATAGTTAAAAACTAAAAAACAAATCACAAAAATGATATTACTCTTTTTGATGTTTATACTATAGAAAGCAAATCTTTAAAAAAGTTATTATTTTTAATATTCACACTATAGAAAGCGAATAATTTTAAAGTTATTACTCCATTTGATATTTATGCTGTAGAAAATAAATCCTTAAAAAATATTAGTGATTCTTTATTTTTTACTTTAGAAAACAGTCCTGTACTTAACTATTAATACTTATACCATCAAAAACAAATTTTTGAAATTTTAATGTTTACAAAGTAGAAAACAAATCAATGAAAAGCTATTACTCCTTTTAGCATTTATGTAAAGAACTTAGATTCTTTTCGAGAGGAAAATTTAAAAGCTTATTTTGTAGCAAAAGGTTATCAAAATAAGTAATTACCCATCTTGAAGCTAACAGAGCGGCGTCACTCTAAACAAGAAGCTTAATTCTTCAAAAGCTTTAAACACAGAAAAGTAAATAACTGTTTATGCGGATTTTGAGTAGGAGGCGGAGTTAAAATTAATGATGGCTGGACTATGAGTATTTTTAGTTTCGAAATAAAATCGCTGCGTTTGCATTTATGATAGAGAATTCAAAAAATAAAAATATATAATTTAAAGCAAGGTGCTATCCTTAAAAACTGTTTCAGTAAATAATAAGTAAAATATTTATTATTTAAATTCGTACTATAATTAGAGATAAATTGAAAGATTTAGGGCACTATAATGATAAGCCTCAATTTCAAATTTTTGAGGTTAAAGTTTTTTTAAAGAAAAACGTACTTCAATTTCACATGTAGACAAAAGGATGATTCAGTGTTTTGTACTGTTATCAAGAGGAAATTCAAGAAACGAGTAAAATATCGATCTGAAAACGATAATAGGGAGTAGTTAGACGTAAAAAATTCCATATTTGGCAAAAGACGGGCTTATTACAAGATTGCTCTAAGACGTTCAGGTCCATCAAATTCGAAATAGTTTCCATGTTTGCAAACTGTTGATTATTTTTCAGTTACTTTGCCTTATTGACATTCTTAAATTTTTTGGAACAAAACATATTATAGAATCGTAAATTTGATTACTAGTTAACTTCTAAAGTAGAAAATTAAAAAAAAAAATCGAGAAAAAACACTATTTAAATATGTATTTGCAAGAATGAGCACTTCCTTCTCCTAAATTAAAATAGTTAAAAAAAATTAAATATGTGGTCTCAATAAGATGACATATGAAGTCTCAATCAAAAGATGACATATCAAGACATATGAAGTCTCAATCAAAAATACTCTAGAACTCAATTTTTTTGCGAATATTAAATATATTTATAGAACAATATTAAATATATTTACAGAGCCGCTGTGGCTTAAAGGATAGAGTTCACCTTCAAATGAGGTGAACCGGGTTCGAATCTCAGAGATGGCTGGTAGATACGAATTCCGCAACCGGCTCGCACCGACTACAGTTCTGACGTATTCTCAGTGATAGACGGATAATGGGTTTGAGATCCATTATCATTAGGCAAACCGTGGGAGGTACTCGTGGTTTTCTTTACCATGTAACGCAAATGCTGGTTAGTTCCATCAAAAAGTCCCCCTCGAAGGTAAATTTCTCTCAATATTTGATCCAGGAGATCTCATGTCTTTCGGATTGGGTACAAAAAATCAACGCCTTGAATTATTAAAAAAACCTTACCCAAATTAAATTATTTGACTAATAATTTACATATAATATCCGTGCTAATAAAAACACCTTAAAATAAATTTGTATTCAAATCAAAGGTAATTGTACAAATAATTAAGATTAATTTCGAATGGGTAAAATAATTGCACAATAAATTTGAACATGAAACAGAAATATGAAACAGAGCTTCGTAATATGAAACAGAACTAAACCTAGCAGCGTGTTTTGTAATTTGTGTTCGGTGCATTTTATTCCTCGAACTTAAGATATTATTAAATGAATAATAATTAAGAAAACACTCAAATTTATTCAAAACCAGTTCGCAAAAAATAAATAAATAAATAAATTAAAAAATAAAATTTATGTCCACCGCTATTAAAATCTTACAAAAATTAAATTATTCACCGCCATTAATTGATTATTTGAAATAATCATCAATTTATGCCTTCGGTTGAATAAAATAAGTAAGTTGCGAAAATAACTAGATCTTCTTTGAAATTTATATTCAAATCAAAGATAATTATAGAAATAAGGAAAACCAATTTTGTATGTGTAAAATAATTGACGGAATTAAATTCAAACGCAATATCAAAGTGAACGCAATCCTGTTATGTGTTTCTTAATTTCGATTCGGTTTATTTTATTCCCAGAACTCGAAAATATTGAAAGAATAAGAACTGAGAAAACACACCAACTTATTTAAACGCAGCTCACAAATAAAACTTCAACGTCAGAACCAGAAAGCAGTTATTAGACGAGAAATATTTCTAAAACAAACTTCTTACGAGAACGCCGGCGAGCCACGATTTATCGCCAGTATAAGCTTCGGTACCTCAAAAACACCAGAGCAAATCTAATTATGCATACGAAAGTTCTAATCTAAAGAAAGCATAGCGCCAATTACGTATTTCCATAGCTCAGGGGTAGAAGGGTTTGTTGTCTAGTTCTCTACGTTAACACAACAACTGCGGAGGGGAGGGTTTTGGCATATTTTTACGTTTGATATGGAATTTTTACAAATTATGCCAGAAAAATCGTACACAAAAAAGGAAAAATAGAATTCACGCCGAGATTTTTCGTTTTCAGAGTGTTTTATTTCTAAAAGTTACCATGCAAGTTTAAAGTCTATTCTGTAATGGCATGTGTAAAGGAATATTCTAAGTTCTTCTTTGAAGAAGTAGCTGTGATTCTTCAAAATTGAATATTTAAAATTTCCGCAAGGTTGGCGGAAGTTGAAGCTAAAAAAATAGTATTTCATGAGGCTTATTATTTAAAAGGAATATTGCCCAATAAAAGCATGGAAACACGATCATGTTGGCTGCAATATTTATTTGACAACGTGAAAATAAATAAAGAATACTTACCTCATTTAAAACTTTAAAGTTGTCTAAACTTTTCTAGCATGCATAACAAAATTTCACACACATTTGGGGATCAACAAAACTTTTATATTTTTCAGATTTAAAAGTGATGATAAAAATAATTTTTTCTTCAAAACAAATTTGAAACTTCAGACTAGAATTTTTCGTTAGCACGCTTCAACAATTTAAATATTTTTGTAAATTTATTGGGTTAGGGCTCTGAACATGCTAAACTACAACTGAAGTGATCAAGGAGGATTTAATCCCCTAACCTGATCTTAAGTGTCTAAATGTAGCCGAAACTGTGCAAAAGTTTGTAAATAAAATTGTTTAAATTCGATAGTTATTTAACTGGTTCAGACACCTTTAATTATAAAAGTTGTTGAAATGAAAGTTGAAACCTTTAACGAAAGGAGAAAGAAGCGCTCCCTTGGGCCACACGCTTCGAGCTTATACATAATAATCTGATATGTAATATATGAATACGGTATAGAGATCACATCTGAGATTCGCTTTAGTCAGAAAAGTTTTTTTCATGCATGATAATGTGGAAGGTGACGGTAAAATAGCACTATTCAAGGTCTTGAAGGGGTTAAAGGTTATTCTGTATTAGCTAATGTTAAGAAGTAACTTTGAAGTTACTTCCAGTAGTAGTATTTGAAATATTTATATTTAGAGAATGGTTTGAAATTGAATATTTAAAAGTTCCACAATGCTAAAGTAAGCAAAGAATTAACTTTCTTGTTATTTAAAGTAACATTGCTCAATAAAAGTACGAAAACAGAATCATGTTATTTGAATGTAAAGTTACTGTAAAATTTTTGACAGCAAGAAAATTAACAGAGTACTAACTTCATTTAAGACTGCAAAGCTGTGTAAAATTATCTAACGTGCATACAAAATTTTACACAAGACATATTTAGTTTCGAATTTAACAGTTACACAATAATCAACTGAAGTTTGCTTATGATAACCAATCTACTTTATCCGAACTAAAAGAGAAATGGATTTAAGTGAAAACTCTACGAATTGTTGGTACATTTTATGCGCTTAGTCATATGGAACCTTTTAACATAAAGATTATTAACATACATTTTTCCTAAACTATTATATGTTTTTGATATTTAAAGGCTTTTTGGAAGGTCCTATGTTAAAACACGGTATCAGCAATAGACTTTTAGCACCACCATTCAACCAGCATTTTCCACAATCTTTTAAACACAATCACAGAACATTATTTAAATAAAAAATTTTAAGTCTGAAAATTGGCATTTTGTTTACTGGCGCCAAGTGTATTTAATGATCTTTTTCAAAGCTCTCTCGCCAAGGCAATCAAAAAAGCCATAGCATGAAAGCCCTAAACACGAAACAACAAATACTTTTTAAATTATTTATACTATCCCACTAAGAAGGACTCATTCGGATTTAAAGAGGGCAAATAACTTGAATATTAAAGAAAAAAAAATTATGAATTTAGAAAAAAAAAAAGAAACTGGCAATTGGCAGGACTTTTCCTCTTAGGGGAAACAAAAATTAAAATTAAATTATACTTCTTAGTATTTGTATAATAAAATGAGTCTAAACAATACCGCGAACTTTTTAAATGTTAAAAAATTAGTTCATAAATGCTTTTCGTTTTCACTCTTTTTTTTTCATTTGGACATATTACATCATTTTTACAATTAGCATAGAGGGCGCTGGCCAAAAACTGACTGCTGAACAGTTAAATACTCACAGCAATCATAAAAATAGCAGACAATTATGCAAAAAGCATTATTTTAGATTACTACAAAGCGGTCTACAAAGCAAAGCAGTCTAATAATAGTCCGTAGCAGTCTAATTGGTATGGTTAATATTGAAAAAGCAACTTTTGTAACTTTCTTAAAAATATTTTATGTTCTTACAAATTTTAACGGGATTTTCAAAGAGAAAATTAGAATTCTTGGTTAGAAAAATTTAGAGGGTTTCTTTTTAACTTTTAAAGTCAAAAGCATCTGGCCGTTTAAAAATTCTTTTCTTCAACATCAGAGATTCTTTGAAAGCCAAGAAAAAAGTACGCCAGCACGAATTTTACACAACACGAATCTTCTGTAATTCAACGTAAAACTTTGAAGGCACTAAGAAATTTTTTAATTTTATCTCGCGATACTGTATTACGCATTATACTTATAATAGGAGAGCACAAGGGATTTTACTTCGTAAACATAGTTCATAAATGGTAAATGAGTAGCATTTTTTTGTTTTGTTTTTTTAACCTCTTTACCACGCGTTAATGTATAGTGCTCATAATAGATGTTGTAAGCATAGCTGAAAGATGAATAGGAAAAAAATCCAGTAGATTTAACAAAATAAAATAAACTTCATGACAATTGTTTCATAAAGTATTAAAAATTTTACACACAGGGAATTTTAAGGATTTTTTTAGAATTATCAAAATAGGAAAACTGCAATATTATACAGTTATGATTAAAATTAAATGAACTTCAAATGCTAAGCATTATGTTTACTCATAATTTTGAATAGTAATTTGCATTTAATTCATCAAAGATAGTTAAAAGATTTCTTAATTAATTTAAAAAGGGAATACTGAATAAAAATAAACTGAAAATTTTTGAGCAAAAAAGAAAGTTTTAAACTGATTTCTATATATGAGGTTATTATGTATAACTTCATTATGTATAACCTCACTATGTATTATATACTTATTTAAATATTTGAACAATCAATAATCTGAGCAAAAATTCTATTTCAATAGGGATTAAAACTCAAACTCAAAAAGTCAATTTTAGGAAATTTTCTAAAATGTACAAAAACCAGGAGAGTTTTTATTAAACCAGTAGACCAGGAGAAACTGGCAAAATCCAGTAGTCTACAGGAAAGCCCTATAGAGTTGGCAGCTATGTATAAGACATTTTATAACAATGATTCGCGACTATTAAATGCTTATTCGTTTTTTGTAACGTGCATTAATGTATTATGTATGGTAATCGAAAAAGAAAAGTGTAAGATATTTTTAACTATGATTTACCACCAAACGAGGGGTTTATTTTATAGTAATATACTGCATTATACGTGGTATACTTGATTATAAAAACTCTTCTTTTGATTCATAAATTAAAAATGCAGAAAAGTCGACATGTTTCGAGTGTTCAAAAATAGGCACTCATTCTTAAGACCCACTGACGTGAATGGAGAAAACAAAGCATAAAGCAAAGTTGTCCACGGAAAAAGGAAAATAAAATGAGGGTGAAAAACTAAAACCAGAAAATACGCAAATCCGGATTGAGGAAAGGGGCGATCAACTACTGTCATAATGACCTTTTCGCAAGGAATCAGCATTTATATGAATGAAACAATTATTATGCATGATTTGCATAATAGAAAAGTACTAGAAGGCATTTTATGACCATAATTTCTAGCTATTATACCCATTATTATTTTTTTTAACAGTATAATATTGTATAATGCATTGTGTTCACGGTAAAAGTATATTAGCTATTTTATATGTACAAATATTGAATGCGTGTGAATTTCTTAAATATATTTATTTTTAAGACATAATCATAGAAACTTACTTTCAGATGAAAAATAAAGGAGAGAGGCTTGTAAATTTGACTTACCTAGAAAAAGAAATAAGAATTTTTTTATCACAGTAATTTCTTTCAAAAAAAAAAAGAAAAAAAAGAAAGAAAAACTACGGAATATAAATAGCACAGACAAAACTTTTGTGCAAGTTTCAAAAATTGATGTATATTTGAAGAAAATATTTACAAGAGTACGTATAACATTCAAAAATTTTAGAAAACATGTAATAATTTTAATAAGATGCAGGAAGATAAGATAGGAACATACCTGTGTGCTTTTTTTGTATAATATTGGGCATTTATTGTCAATATAAAATAACCTTTTTCTATTGTCAATACCACTATACCAAATTCAATATTAGTATTTAAAAATAAATTCAGTACTTATTCTAAAATACCGTCACACTACTTCTAAAAAATGAGAATAATAAAAGTAATAATAATAAAAATGAAATAATAACAAAAATTCGTTTTTTTATTTGACTATTTCATGTTAATTTAAAATGATTAAAAGGCCTCTTAGTCTACGTGCAGAGAGAAAAACAAACTGTATGGCGTATTTAAGCTTTTATTGGTAATAGATAGTTAAGCCCTTTTTTCCATTTTGTTTATAAATTCCCTATTTGTTTATAAATTTATTTATGGACATAATTATGGTTATAAGTACTTTCCTCTGTAAACGTATAGTTTAGGGGGAAAAAAGAACCAGAAGAAAAAAAAAACGACTTTGAAACGACCTTTTGGGGAAATCAAAAAACATAAAAATTAAAATTGGGGAAATAAGATTGTTAGCTAGAAGACAAATTCCTACAGCTGATACAAATTTCCACAAGTACGAGTAAGCAAATAAGTACGAACTAAACGAAGTTTCCATAAAAACAATAGAATTATGACTCATTGTAAATATCAATTTTTAAAAAAAAATATTTAGTAAAAAACACTAAGAATAATAACTTTTCACTTGCAACCATCAACGATCCATTTTTTCCGAGAATGGAGTACACAAGAAACTGGTAAAGTTTTAAGCAAATTTGCCCATTGATTGGTTAGATATCGTGTTAAACATTTTGGTAAAATAGGATTTAAGGACATTTATGCTTAAACTAAAAAAAAAAAAAAATACAATTTGTTGCAATTTTACGGAGATCTAATGGATAATATTTAATAATGAACCTATTATAGATACTGAGGGTTTATACATATAAAAAGTTTAAAAACAAAGACAGATGCAAATTTAAAACCAATTGTAAAATCACTCCTGCAACAACTAGTTACCAGCCAAAGGTGTGATGAAGGTTAAGGCTCAATAATTATAAGACCAACAGCATGATTGTGGCTATGTGCTACATATTGCGCGTCGGCCACCTTTATTGTTCAAACAAGTTGGTACCCATCAATCTGGATGATCTTCAGGAAGTAGAACTCCAGTCCTGCATAATGACAGCTCAGTATCTATGCTATCACATCAGCATGTTTAATTCAAATATGTACTACTCTGAAGAATTAACAATGTAAACAATGCGCATGCGTAGTCATTGCATGCGTTGCTATGGCGACCACTGCTGCTTGATAATTTTTTTAGAACTTTTCTTTTTATTTTCATCAGCAGGCATTTTTAATGTATTTACATAATAACAATTTAAAGTATTTTTATATTATTTTTATTATTAACTTATAATTACTGTCTTGACGGTGATTTTAATATAAATATGAATATTGAAGAAGGAAAAGTATTTTGTGACGTCTTGAAACACGTATATAGGCTGGATTTGCAAAGCAATCCGATGACAAGAGGACAAACATCAATTGAAACAGTTTTTGATTTGAAATGTTGTGGCGTTTATTAGAGTCAATCCAGAAAAGAAAAAAAGCATTTGCCCAATGAGTAAACAGTGATGGTAATAAAGTGATCAAAATTTTTTTTTCGATTTATTTTTTAAAAAATCACAATTAATTATAGATTCCCACTTGTAAATGTCTCAACTGATATTACAACTGTCTTTGTAACTGGTGATATTTTACTTTTCTTAACAATAAGGTAGAAACGTAATGTTTTTTTTAATTGTTTTTGCTAGTGTTAACCATTATTGATATTAATTAACCATTTCATAGAGAGCAATTAAAAATGAATTCTAACAGTGAGTACTTAAGATGGTTAAGATTAATATACATAATGCACGAACACTAAACGAGTCCGACTTCATTAATCAGTAGGGAGAATATTATCATTCATCAAAACCATAAATCACTCTAAAGATCCATAAATCCTCCACAATACCAGTCAGAGAAGAATGTCTTTAATATCCCGGAGAAATGCCAAAACTTCGAACTGGACTATTAGCAAATGAGCCGCCATCCCAATCAGGCGACCGTAGATTACTGGTGTTAATTTTCCGGGGTAACCGATGGAGCACCCCCCTACTTCCATCCCATTTATGGAATGGCACCAAAAGGTGACGGTGATGAAGATAGAGAGAGTTGATTTGTGGAAGAGGTTGAAGATGAAAAGCCGGAACGATCACTCTTCTAAAGGCCCGAAGTTGATCCCAGAAGCGAGCATTCGATAAAGCCTCAACCAATCATAATATTCCCCCTCAAAGGATTAAGTCTCCCGCTAGAAGTAAAAGATTGGCGAGTAGAGATGACAAGGCGATCACTTTCTTTGGCTTCACTTGGCTGGCGATGAGAAAAACGAGAACCCTTAGGAATGGATGGAAGAAATATGAATAATTTTTTAAGGAAAGCGACTTTGAAGATAAGAAATCGTCTAGGGGTTGAGATAAAAGTAATCGTTTCTAAAAGATATTAAATAATGCGGAAGAAGAAGAAGAATACGGAAGATTAAAAGCTCGTGTAATTCTTTTTCAGGATCTTCAAAAAGCAGTATTTTTCTTTTTACATTAAATGCCATTGGTTGTGATGGCAAAAAATTTAAACAGTTATAAAAAACTCAAACATTAGCGTTCCACATAATGTGTAGATTTTAGGTTGATTTGCCTTACTGTTATGTTAATTTTGAGATGAATAATTTTATTTTCTAAATAATTATTTATTATAATTAATTTTTTATTAGAAATTTTCAGTAAAACTCATGTAAAAAAAAAAAAAGAAAAAAAAACATAAACAAAAGTTTGTTGCTTTATCTGTAATTTGAAACTGTATTCGACGTCTCACATTTTCTTTACACTTAAAGAAAAAACCTACATAATTTTACAATTTAGTAAAAATAAGAAAAAAGAATTTTTTTTTTGTTTTAAAATAAATATCTAAAAGATATAAGTAAATATATACTTTTATCTGACATTATAAAATACTGATTTTTTACGAAATATTGGAACTAACTGGTTCTTACAAATAGAAATAGAAAAATAATTATTTATTACAATTAATTATTTATTAGAAATTTTCAGTAAAACTCATGTAAAAAAAAAAAAAACATAAACAAAAGTTTGTTGCTTTATCTGTAATTTGAAACTGCATTCGACGCCTCACATTTTCCTGACACTCAAAGAAAAAACTTACATAATTTTACAATTCGGAAAAAATAAGAAAAAAAGAATTTTTTTTTGTTTTAAAATAAATATCTAAAAGATATAAGTAAATATATACTTTTATCTGACATTATAAAATACTGATTTTTTACGAAATATTGGAACTAACTGGTTCTTACAAATAGAAATAGAAAAAAAACCCCGAAAGAATAAATATTTTTTCGCGAATACCTATTTCGATATATTATGAAGAAGAAAAAAAAATACAGATATTTGGCGAGAGAAAAAAAATTTATAATCTCATACTTTTCGAAGGAAAGAATCCGTTTTATATATCAAAGTTCAATCTTAGAGGAAAACCTTTTCACTTCGCGAGCATCGTGAAACGAAAAACTCGTAGATAGCGTATCAAACTGTATTCAGTAAGGAAAAAAAGGGGATAAAAATTTCGTAACATAGATAGTTTCGTTACATCCAAGGAATAACTGGGAAATTTTACACACCCAATTCCTTCATTTCAATCGGAATATTTTTGAAAATCCCCAAGACAATCGATGCAATTTTCAGATGATATCCAATTTTTTTATTTCAGTTACCGCAACCTGTCAAAAAGAAAATGCTCACAGAGAAAAATAGTATCGACAAAAACTATAGCAATCGGATAGTTTCTTCGCGAGAAAAATGATCGTCATAATTGGTTTTGATGGTTCAATTTAAGTTGCTGCCAAGTTGTGAAAAAGTATCAAAAGCAACGCCAAAATCATCACAAATGTTTGTTGATTTATAATACAGAAACATTAGAGTAACATTGTTTTATTGTTTTTGTGTTATTGTATTTATTGTTATTGTTATAAAATTTGTAACTGAATTATCTTTCAGTAATTTTTTTCACTGCTTCAATCTTGTATATCTACGATATATGGGGGTTAATGATGTCGAGTATTTTTTCAATAAAAAAAAAAGATATGAGTTAGAACAGAGTTGAAGCGAGCAATTGATGGTTCAATTTAAGTTGTTGCCAAGCTGTGGAAAAGTATAGCAAAAGTAACGCCAAAATCATCACAAATGTTTGTTGATTTATAATACAGAAACATTAGAGTAACATTTTTTTATTGTTCTTGTTATAATATACTTATTGCTATTGTTATAAAATTTATTTTTTAACACTGTTTAATTGTTATTGTAATTTTCAACCACTCCAATACATGGGGGGCAATGATGTAGTGTATTTTTTCAATTCGCGATCGCAACACTCGAATACGCCATCTGGGGAGAGACCGGTTTCATGCCTTTAGCCCTTCTCCCTTCCCTCTCCTCCTCTTTTCAGTTGTATAGGAATGTACTACGATATTTTCCCTTTTCTTAATATTTTTCCTTTTTATTTAATCAAAATATTTTTTAAAATTTCCGTGATACTTTTCTTTAAAACTATGTTTAATGCAGTTTTCAGTTTCATATAGTGTTTCAAGTTGAAAGATTTTAATCTATATGAAAATCAAGAGAGAAACTAACGTACTTCCTTCCTCTATGACTTTCCGCACGCTAATGGGGAAAGCATGTGAAGTGTTGCCATAGGAAAAGAGTTCTGCTGTACGCCACCTGCAGCCCATTTCGATCGCCAATAAAAAAAACCGATTAGAGTAAGAATGGGGTTGAAGAGAGCATTCGTTCTCCGAAGACAATTCACACGAAAAAAAAAACTATTTGATTATAGAGAATTTTTGCTTTACGTTTACATTACGTTATTGTTAATACTAACCTTATTTTCTGCTACATCCGCCATCTTTTGCCGATTTTCGTCAAAATTTAAGAGGGTGTTAAATCAGAATTTTAGTTTCAATAATTGCATGCCCGGCTGGGCAGGTAAAGTTAAAAAAAATACATGCCTTTAAAACGTAGATTTTTTTATATTAATGTGCACTTAAATTTTTTAAAAGAAAATTTACTTTAAGGGAGGTTTGATCTATTGTGCCAAATTAAGGATTTTGACAAATACAGATTTGAAAAAGAAGAAATTAAAAAGCAAAACATTACTAATTATAAAGAAAACTGCACAAAACATTGAATGAAATTTTTAATATTTTAAATAAAATAAAATTAAAGAACATAAAAAATTAAAGAACACATAACGATATTTCCATTTGCCAATATATTACGAACCACCATATTTACATTGATCACATGACAGACAAACAGTAATGAAAAAAGAGAAATAGTCCAGATAAAATAAAATGCACAAAATTGTAGCAATATAAATTTAAACCTGTTTTCTCATAATTATATGAATAAATGAATTCTTCATTATAAATGAACACGTCTCGCAAAATTTTAATAAAATTTTCATCTCGAAAAAGAGAGATTAATTTTTACGAGATAACGTTCTGTTAAAGAATGAAAATAACGTCATTAAGGGGCAGAAATCGAGAATGTTTTTGACAGGTGAGGAAGATAATATTTATGCAATTATGCAGATTCAGGGCTTCATAATAAAGAAACATGACTTTTATTTCTAGATGAAGTTAGTTTATTTCTAAATCTTAACTAATATAATGAAGTCCATTACAGAGGCATTCATTATCATTTATGAATAAGAAAGTGAAGCTGAAAAGTAACTTTTGCTAAAAAACAGAATTCACACTCCCAACACAATGTTATAAAAAAAAACTGTATACATACGAAGAATTTATATATTTTTTCCGTGTTTTTTTCATCTTGAAAATTTTTAATTTTAAATTACAATTTCCACTTTATTTGTTTTTAGTTTATAAATGACTCAGTATTATTCGGTCTTGATAATTGGTGTGAGCATAGTAGAACGTGATATAACTGTCACTCTTTTCACGTAAAGTATTGCCGCTTGTAAAATGACGTGTCTTTCTCAAAAATTAGAATCTGAAGCCTAATAAATTTTCTGAAGCTTCCAATTTTTTTATTCAAAAATAAAAAAAAAACGTGTGCCTGATAGTTTTTTTTACAAAGAATTATCCTGAAAATTTCAACAAAATCAAAAATGTCAAGTATCCAACCCTGTCCAACTTTTTTTTTTTTTTTTTGAAAAACGAAGAAAAAAAAAACTGTTTTTAGAACTTATAAACTTGATACAAAATAATTTGCTTGCCTACAAATGGAGATTAAATGGGCACGTAGTTCAAGAAAGAATTGCGAGGTTGGTTATTTCGTACGAAATTAAACTAGTAATCCTGATAGATAATAGTAAATTGATTACCCTACAAATTAACAACAAATAGAACCGTCATTTCTAACATACGTATTGCAAGTTTGTTTATTTCATGCGAATTTAAACTACTATCGTCAAACAAATTCGTCAACTGGAAAATTAAAAACTATCGCTTGCAAATGAGCTTGGCTTATTTTTTTGTGAATATAATCTCGTAAACCGAATATATACAAATAAATTGATTGCCTACAGATGAAGAACACATAGGTGTGTACTTTATCCAAGACTTTATAAGTTTGCACATTACTTATGAATTAATTCTGTCAACCAAACTACTAGTCAACTCAGAAGCCAGATGGATAAAAGTAAATTGATTTTCTACAAATGAAAATTGAATAGACGCGTAGTTATACAGCTTTGCAAGTTTGTCCATTTGTGATACTCGTAAACCGGATAGATAAACGTATATCGAGGTAACTTTATGAGCTCGTAAAATTTTCGAATTGTAGAGTTTTGATGGCTCTATAAACTTTAAACAACATCTCAAGTATCAAATATAACTATTTTACGATAAAAGTTTCTGGGTGGGTTGCCCAAGAGAAATATTAAAAATTTAAGACGAAGTGCAAACCGAAATTCATTCAAAAAAAAAGTACGTACCGGAATTATTCCAAAAAGTTGGCGATAAATTGGTTTCAGTTGACATTGGCGAAGCCCATCTATTTATATTCAAGATATAAACTTTGGCGCTTATTTATTTTGTAGGAACATGGTAGGCGCATGCTTCCTGTGCTCACAAAAAAAGGAAAAAGCAAACAGGGCCAAGTAAAAATGAAATTGCATGCACAGTCAAGGCAACCCAGATTTGCTTTAGGAAATGTTGCATTCGAAATTCGGTTAGTTTTTTTCCTTGAGAATCACAAGCAAGGTAAACATCGCCAATCAGCCAAAAACCAGCCGTCTACCATCCACAAATTTTTTTGTGTGCCTAGATTGAGATGGAAATCGACTATTGCCGCAGGGAGTTGAAAATATTTTGTGGGCACGCAATAAATGTTGGCAATATTTATTTAAGTTTAGAACGATGGGTGAGGAAAACCGAAGATCGTTTTTGGGGATATTTTAACGGAAAGTTGTATTTTGTTTTTGTGTGCTACAGCGTAAAGAAATTCCTCTTTCACTTGAAAGCAGTGTACAACAACAAAAATACTTCTCTTCACATTTTGTTTTTTATAAGATACAGATATTTTGGAAGAAAAATGCAGTTTCATAACTTATAATAAATTAATATTTGTTTTCAGATTTGATCTATAAAATACAAATCAATAACTGACATAGTCAGTCATATTCCACATAAGAAGTTTAGGTTTGATATTTAGACAATCAAAATTCATTCGCAAAATCTAAAACGATAACCAATCCTGCCAAACACTTGAGTTTTATTTTCATGGAAATTGCAGTTTAATATTTAGACATTTAGAATTAATCAATAAAATGCAAAACACTAATCAATCGCGCCCATCTCTAGATTTTTATTCATAAATAAAAAGTTTCAATTTAATATTTAATCAACCAGAATTCATCTATAAAATAAAAAACTCTAACCAATCTTGCTAATCCGTGCGTTTTACTCTCATAAAAAAAAAACTTCAGTTTAATCTTTAGGCATTTAGAATTAATCAATAAATGCTAAACACTAATCAATCATGCCAATCGCAGTGTTTAATTCAAAAATAAAAAGTTTAGTTTCATATTTAGTGAATTCATCTCTAAAACAGAAAACAATGATCAATAGTACCAATCGCTGTAAATTGCTTTCGTGTAACAAGTTTAATGTTCGTAATATTTTAGTCAGTCATAATAAACCAATAAAATGTAAGCAATAATCAATCTTTTCAATTGCTTCATTTTATTCTCATATAAAAAATGCGAGCTACATATTAAGTCAATTTGAATAATTCAATAAAATATATATATAAAAAAAATACTAATACATTGGGTTTCATATTGGTATTGCATATAAACTGAGATGGTAAAAGCAACCTTTAATCCATTTATGATCATATAAATGTTATGGATATTGCAGTATATAAATAACCTTCCATCAAACTATTTCACTTTATTGATACTTATAGCAACACAAACATAATTGATATGTTTATTTTACAAACAACAGGACCATAAGAATTTCTTATAGTAAATAGCAACAGCGTGAATTGTGTCGTAATCAATTCGTCACGTAAGAGGCCGTTCGTAAAAGAGTTGAGAAAAGCAAACCATTCCACCTTAAATACTCATAAGGATTTTACCTAGCATAAACTATTTCAGTTTTTCGCGTGCAAAATAAACTCTAAACGATCTCTTAAGAAAAGGAAAGTCGGTAATGGTGGGCTGTTCCTGGAACTTTTTCCCCTTATCTTGTGGCGATAAAACGAACGTGTTCTGAGAGTTCCAGAAGGATACAAAAGGAAATTCTGAAAAGACGAAACTGCTGAGTCTGCTAAACGAGCCGTTTTTTTCCCCAAGATAAAGCAGAATAGGGAATTTCATGGAGGCTAGGCGTTAATGCTACTGAAAGTGATAATAAAGAAGAATATCGGTTCGCTTTCTTTGGAGAAGCATTAATAGAAATTTCAGTTGAAATAGCTTGAAAAGTTGAGGAAAGCGTTAAGATTGTTTTTATAAAACGTGAATACAATTTTAATGTTTTTTTTTTCAAAAGAAAATAAAAGTAATGAGGGAGAATGTGGATGATTAAGTTGCTCATGGCGAAAAGAAAGAAACTCACGCTAATACAGCATAAATAAACTAGCAAATCCAGTTTATGTAGGGAATGTTTGGCAATAAAGTAAAGAAACAAACATTTTCTTAATTTTACTAAGTGTTAAGTAAACAACAAAAATTGACAAGTAAATAGTTTCGCCACAACCGTTAAAAGTAATATATGCATTTAAATGCAAATGAAATTTTAAAAAAATGACAAAAAAGATAGCAGATGATGCATCAATAACGATTAACAAATACATACCCAGAAAGACGACAGATTATATGACAAATATTCTTCAAATAGATAGCAAAAAGAAAAAGAAATAAATTCAAAAAAGATTTTTAAATGTTTATTTTACAAACAGCTCGATACGCGTTAGACTAACTCACCTAAAGTAACAACGTGTTTAACTTGTTTGTCTATAGGTTAATATAGGCAGGTAGATTAACTTTATATTTATTGTTAGCAGAGTATACGTTGCTTATAAAAGCAAAGAAGGGCAAATATCCGGAACATCTTTCGATTTTAAAAGGAACAAATATTATTTTAATAGCTCTCAAAAGTAAAAAGAAATTAAAATAAATATTAATTTTTATAAGTTTATTTTTGAAACAAAACGTAACGTGTTCTACCTCTTTCAGGCAACTGCGGTTTTCCTTGTTCTGTTTTTCAACATTTTTCTCTCTTAGTTACTGTGGTTTTACTAGTTTCGTTTCTCGCCATTATTTTTCCATTTTTCGTTGATAACTTTAGGTTTTATATTTCAAATAACTTTTGCTTCTTCTCATTCGTGTCTGGCAAGTCTTGAAAATGTTCATCCTATTTTTGAGCGTTTGAAACTTATCGACTGCTCTTTCCAATTTGTATATTTTTGAAGCTAATTAAGTTTTCAGTCGAGCAATATCTTACGGTTTCAGTTTTTTATGATTATTTATTAATACATAATCCTATCCAACTTATCCATCTATAAGTTACAACAGACTAATGAAGTAGTTAAAAAAATAATTTTTGAGTGTTTCAGTTGCTAATAGAACAAATGAATTTGTCATTCATTGTATTCTAAATGTTTTATAGACTTCTAAAACTGGTATTTTACTTCTAAAGATTGATGTTTCAGCCACGAGAAACGTATGTTTTAACTTCATTTTCTTTCTTTTTTTTTCTAGATAAGTTTACCTGATGGAAAAACGCTACGATTTTCTTTTGTTCTGATGTTTTCGCTCTGGTGGTCACTTTCAGCTATTGTCACATGACACACAGCGGACCAGCTAACCTACGAAATTCAAAAAGTCTGAGACTTTTGGAGACCACGCAATCTCAAAAGTGCAATAAGCAGCTTGGGATAGTGCAATAAGCAAAACAATAAAAAGGAATTTACATATTTTTTAAATTAAATGTACCGTTACCCTTCAAACTTTGGCAAGGCTGTGATTTATTAACTGAATTTTGGTAACGGTTACCCAGGTTCAAAAATAGACACTTGACTAATGAAGTACATGAAACTTTTAACAATAAAAAGTAAATTTTATTATAACTATAAATTAACAACAAACACAATCCCGATCATTTCCAGATGCCTTCATGTGCACTAAAAATTTCAATTTATACACTTTTAAATTTCCAAATGGTTATACTCAAGATAAAACTTTTCGATAAAAAACACTTTTAAATTTCATATGCCTAACTTACAATTAATTCACACTAAAAGAGACATTTACGAAATAACCATACTAACTCATTCTAAATTTACAAAAACATTTAAACTTTAAGTCCTTGTATTCCTACAGCAGATAATTAAAATTAAATATCCAAGGCTCATCTTAAAATAGGTATCTTAACACCGGATAGAAATAATTTAAAATACGGAATACAATGCTCTTCTAAAAAGTTACTAAAAAGGTAAGAAATTAGAGTTTATAAATACAAAGGAACTTGCAGATCACCTTCTGGAACGCCCACCGGGCCTGCAGCTAGACTTGTGGACTAGGAGAACCTCGACCTTCCGACCACCATTCAGCTCTTTAGAAACACTCGATTTTCTGCCGAGGAACGCTCACTTCTTGTCAACCGTCTTGAATCTAGCGACACTCCGTCTATCCTTTCCCGTCAACTATATGAGGCTTCAGATCAACTTTCTTCCAGGAAACAGCTCATCCGATCAAGGTGGCGTAATTAATCGCGGTATCCAGGGACTCTTTCCAAATATCAACCTTTCAGTATTTCCGCCTGGATCAACTCATTCCGAGATTCCAGCTAAATCTACACTCATTCTCGATGATACCGGCTCAGAACATACTTCTAACAGCCATGATAGATCCTGTCAGCGGTGATGTTTCAACTCAACATTCCATCGGGCACGATCCGCACTCCCGTCGTACTACTTTTTCAGGCACTCCCGTCTTACTACTTTTTCAGCCACTCTTCACGCCTCTTATATTTTTCTCAGCAAGGCGGAATAATCCATACTGACCTGTTTACTCGCTCAAAAGTCATCCCGCATCCAGTGGACGTCAGAACAACAAAAAAAAAGATCCATAAGAAAAAACCAGCTACAACCCCACTAATACGCCATAAAAGTGATAATCTAAACCTCCTTAAATGTTAATACAATTTATATCCACAATCTACCCCAAAAATCCCATTTTACAAGAATAAATAAAAATTTCTCATGAAATATCATAATTTTGATTGCATTTAAATTTTATCATAGTGGTGCCATCTATTGAAAAATAACCCTTCTTTAAAAAGTATTGATACAAAAAAAAACTTCAATAAATTCCTATTTATTACATAAATTTATTTAAATAACTGTCTTATTCGTAAAAAATTAATAAAAAAATCTATAGTTCTAAAAAGGATTTACTGATTGAACCTTTTTTAAAATCTTAACGTAAAAAATTTTCAGAAATTTGTTCTGGTTTATCAACAGATTTTCTAACGTTTGTTTTGACAAAATTAAGTTTAGATTTTTAGGAGAATATTTTCACACAGCTCGCATTGTTGTTAATGCCACTAGCAATAACTTAGCCAACATACTGCGGGCATTATTCTTTCTAATGACTTAACACCATTCTTTATCACATTCAATACAAAATAATAAAAAAGTGCATTAATTTTTTCCCTTTACTTTCCTTTATCAAGAGAGCTGAATTTCATTCAATGTGACCCTTTAATAGAATTGAGTGATTGCAAAAGCTTATGTCTCATAATATAAAAGAAAATAAGGTAGGTAGGTACTTTAATCAAAGTCACAATAGAGCTGCACAATGGGCTATTGGCGACGGTCTGGGAAGCATCTCTGAGGATGATCCGAAGACATGCCATAGCAATTTTGATCCTCTCATGAGGGGATGTTTCCCCTGTTTTGGTAGCCCTCCGACTTGCGTAGAGTCGAGCACTTTACGGTAGAACAGTTTAACGAAGACCGATACAGGCACCCTCGGTCCCTACGCAGACTGATCAAAGTAGTCACCTACCCCCACACTGATCGCAGCCAGTAATGCTTGACTTCTGTCTTCTACTGGGAACCACGTCTTTACGATTAGTTCACTGTGAGACAAAATAAAATAAAATATTCATACCATAATTCATTTTACAACTATCATCTCGCTTAACAAGTTTTTAAATCCTTTCTTTGGATGAAGATTGTGTATTTTTCTACCCTTCGAAAAAGACGTAAAGACAGTATTGATTTTTTCAACATATTTATTTATCTATTTACTATTTTTAGTACAAATTTTGGTATTTAGTTTTTTTTGTTGTTGTTACATTTAAAGTTTGCCTAGAACAGAACCAAATTGACACCTGAAGCGATATGGTTAGGAAAATACGATGGTGCTGGAGAGATTCTAATTTCAACCTAACCAAAGATTAGTTAGTCTGTGAAAATACATATTTGTAGAGCGACTTGCGGAGATATATTTTCGATTGATCAAATACAAATGGTTTGCTTAGATAAAAACATATTGTTAGTACTTCGATGATTTATCACAGAAATTTTATCCCGTTCCTCTGCAATCTTACCGGATGCACAAGTCTTTTATGCAATTCAATTTAGGGCACAAATTTTTGCAATTGATGAGCGAATTGCAGTACACACATCAAGGATTTAATTGCAGCTCTTTCAAAAGAGAATATTATCTTCTATGAACAAAAAAATAACAATACATTTTTATCTTTTCTCAACAAATAGCAATTCTAACCATTAATAGGGGAGAGTGGGGTCAATTGTAACAGGGTACGATTGTAACAGAGCAAAAATTTCGAGTGCCGAGTTCTAGATTGGGTTCCTAGGTGGCGCACAAGGTGTATTTAATTAATCTACATGTACACCCCTGCTGGCAACCATTTTTATGTACTTTTGAGAGAGTTACATCACAAAAGATATTTTCACACTATGCAAGTACTTTTTTTGGTATTAGAATATTATATTGTAACAAAGTAATTTTGTTTAAACAAATAAAAATTATTAATCGAGTATGTAAGTGGACATCTTAATTAACATTTCAAAAAAAAAAGATTGGTTTTGTTAATTAACTAGCATTGTTTTTAACAAATGAAGCTGAAATGGCGTCTTGGGGACGATTGTAACAATAAGTAAAGGGACAATTATATTATGCTGTATGTGCATTATTTTATTTGTCACCTTTCACAGCATAAATTAAAACTTTTAACCCCTTAAAGTTAAACGTTTAACCCTTTAGGTTTCTGCTCATTATTATTTTTACTCCTAAAATATCACGACTATTTTGATCAATAAAAAATATATCACAACTATAATATGTATAATTAACTATGTTTTAGTTGAATTTATGAACTGTTACAATTGACCCCGTAAGTGGGGACAATTGTAACAAGTGCACGACTGTCAAAAATTGTTACTAACAAATATAGTAACATTTAAAATAAGGTATTTATACTTTTTTCTAGTAGAGGATAGTCTACTTTACTCGTCTGTCAATTAATACTAATAATATATTGGATTTTTTGTTAGTTAAAAATAGTTAAGTAAAAAATGTCACAATTGACCCCACTCTCCCCTATCTTTGTATATCTTTACGCAAGCCAAAGAAAAAAAAAAACACTTTTAAGCATTTATCTTCGAGTAATTCTTCAAACAGAAAACGTAGAGCAATAATAATAATAAATCACTATTTCTCATTCTTCAAGAGAGCGTTACGAGGGGTTTTGGTGAGATTTCAGTAATAAGAGAATAATATATATTACTAGTGGGCTGCACCCCCTGCTCGCTAAAGCTCATCAACCCCCGAAAATTGCTACGCAATCTTATATGGTTTGCTTCGCAAACAAAGCTCGCTTCGCTCGCTACTAACTTAGGTACGTTGCAAATGCACAAAATTTTAAGAATTCAAAACAATCATTCAAATCCATATAACAACTTATTTTTAAAAAAAAAATTACATCTCTTTAGTAAACACTAAGTCATTAAAATAAATTTGAATTCAAATAAATGACATGTAATTCGTTAAATCTATTAGAAATGTGCTACAGTATAATTCGTGATATAAATCAAAAATCGTCAAATAAATTCGTAATATGTATATAAATTTGTGAAAAAAAAGCGCTTTCGACAAAATACTAAAATAGAGATCTATCGACAAAGACTACTCACTTCTGCCTAGCTTAATAGTATGAGATTGCCGCAGCTGATGCTCTCTGGTTATTTCAGTTTCCGTTTTTAAAAGCGCTCTATGTTGAGCCACCTCAGCTAGATTTGGCATGTGACATTTTTAGCGGCAATCATTGACGATTCACCGTGTAAGAGAAACAGTAACGTAAACGAAACTAAGCAAACGTTGCCACCGGGGCAAAGAAATACAGCTAAAATTTGGGAGCCACGTAAGAGAATTATACATATTAGATGTTACCTAATAAAAATTCTAGAAACCTGTATATACTAATCCAGAAACAGTGCTGAACGAGCATTTGATGCAAAAATGCCAGATGGAGAAATATCGCTTAGCTTTATATTGTCTTAGCTCCATCAAATGAAATGTAACTCAATATTATATTACCGCGTCCTTTAAATAAAATACTAACTCTTGAGTGTTATATTTACATAAATATTTTTATTAATTTGTATACAATTGACCTTAAATTTTGAAACAAATAATGTGCATATAATGAACCTTCTTTAAACTGAACATTTAATTTTAACCGCTATATTGAATATATATATCGAACAAGTCTAATATTTAAACGTGTTCAGAAACTATTTGCTGAACAGATTTCTTCTTTTGAAACATTAAGTGAATAGCAACCGAAAATAAATGTTAGCTTCCGTTAAATCGTCCATCTCTAGTAATACACCCCAAAAGCAGAAGAAAAAAAAGGGAACTCTGAAGGAAATGCCCCGGTGGTCAACCGACCACAAATGACCTTATCAATCACCGGACTTTATGACGTGGATATAAATATACGACACCTTCACTATTATATGGCCATCCTAGACATAAATGTGTGTACACCCGCTGGTCATTTACGGATACCAGACCAAGAGACAACCCAAAGAGCGAAGAAAGAATCTATGAAATGGACATTAATGGGCACATGCATCATATTTCTAAGAAAAATTCCTTTTTCTTTTTTATAGTGCAGTTTCTCGCAGCATTTGAGTATCTCTCGGAGAAATAATATTAGTTACGTATGAAAGAGAAAAAAGATATTTTTTTTAAAAAGAAAAATTGATATATTATAAAATGTAGCCAACTGAAAATACTAGAGAATAGCGAAATTAGATAAAAGGCTTATAGAAGTTTTTTGTTTATAAAGAAAAAAGAATGAATTAATAGAAAGATAGAGAAAAAAAGAAAGAATGGAAGAAAAAAAAAGAAAACGTTTGCTGTAAATTATGGAGAAATAAAGTTCGATTTTTTAGATTTAGTTTGATTAAAAGATTAAATAGCCGAAAAAAATAGGATAGAGATTGCATTGTCAGATATTCTTGTTTTCATAAAAGATACGTAGTGCTGAAGTTTTGATAGATAATTAATTATTTGATCTTTGTTGCTTATTTTTGTGAGTTTGCCTCTTGTTGGAGCGAAAGTAACTACACACTAAAACAATTCCAGTTTTTATTTATTTATTTATTTTCAACGCAGATCATACAGACTATTTTGTATTCAATAATACTAGATTGAGATATTTTAGCGAAAAGATTGGTGATCATTAGAGCTGCATAACATGAAGGATACTAAAAATTCAGCTAACATCACTATGTATTCAATGATATAAACTTAACATGTAATAGTGTATTAAATGATATCAGCAAAATACCACGGAGATTTCAGTAATTTCTGATAAGCACGATAGGAAATTCAATAATTTAATCTGCATACCATTTATACGACAGAGTATTCAATAACTTCAGCTGAATACCGTGCAATATTCTATAATATCAGTTTTACTCCAGATTGGCGACTGCTGCCACAAAAAATTTCACACTTAGAAATTCCTACTATGGAGTTTTTTTCAAAAAAAATTTAATGTTATGCCATTGTATATTCAATAATATCAATTAAATACGCCACAGAGTAATCAATAATTGAGCAAAATACCATGAAATGTTCAGCAAAGTCGGATAAGCCCTATAAGACATTCAATGATTTAAGCTTTTTAAAAATTTCAGCTTAAAACTATAGTTGAATATTATCACTGATTCAAGAATTAAATATGAAACTAGGAGGCTCCGCCCCCTGCTCGCTAACGCTCGCCAACCCCCGAGAATTGCTACGCAATCCTATGTGGTTCACGCCGTGAACCATGGCTCGCTGCGCTCGCTCGCCAATGAACACAATGTTCTAGCACAAAGACATAATACATTATCATCAAAGACATAGTATTTTATCATCAAAGACATAGTATGGTACTTATGTAGAAGAATTCTACCAATGTTCTTATTGGCTTTTAAAAAAGTATATTAGCTATTTAGATTGTACATGGTGAAAAAATCAAAACATTAGCTAAATAAGAAACATATTAGCATATTAATTATCAAATATTGCTTCACTAATATTCTGCATTTTAAAGCGTGAAAATTCAATGCATAAATAAACGCGAAATATAAAAAAATTCAATGCATTCAATACAAACACTTAAACGTTTTTTAGACGTTTAGGTAGCTCCCAGTAGAAAAATATCAATTCAACAGCGGCCTTTTAAAGCATGCTCACTTCAATTAATTAATTAATTCCTAATTGAGTTTAAATTAAATATTGTCATGTTTTTAGTGCATGAATCTGAATCGAACAACCTGATAATGCTCACTCTGGTTATTGTTATCTGGTTGCTCACTACGTGCTCTTGCGCGCCGAATCCAATCAATTAAAAATGAAAACTGTTGCCAGCGCGAGAAAAGAAATATCATCGGTTTTATTGATACATACATACATACGTACGTATTAGCGTTTTATATAATAAGATAGATATAATAAATTCTACTTATGTTAGACAATTATCGCATATTTTGGCATGTTCAACACAACATTTGTAGAATTATATCCAACTAACAGTAAGTGATAAAATGGATAATACCAAAATTATCAGCTGCTCACAATGTGAAAGATTAATGGAAAAGAAAATTTAGACCGTAAACAATAAACAGTTCCTCGCTGAATTGCTGTAAATTGCCAACTCCATCGATTTAAAAGGCAAGAAATAAATAAATAATGTCAAAGAAATGGCTTTTCTTCAGGAAAATGTATTTCTACAACAATGGCTTTGAAATCAGACATTTAGTGGAAAAAATGGCAAAAAGTTTTTTCCCCCTTTTAAGAAAAAAAAGAATCGATTATCATTGGACCTTTAGAACACATTTTTGTGCTTTTTGTTTGAGTAAAAGTGGCTGCACACTCCAACAGTTTTGAGTTGTTTTAAAAAGCAGACAATACAAGAGGAGGTTTATTTGTGGTTTAGCGAAGCATGCTCCGTAAATAACATACACGGTTCAGTTAATTCTCCGAAAATTTCTTTTCGAATACTCGGTCGAACTTAAAGAAATGTTTAAAAGACCTTCAGCAAGAGGGGGGCCTTTCGGAAAAGAATTTTGTATGCGATCCTTCCGCGTTTTACTCCAATGAACATTCGAGTGTTTTTCCTTTTCTTCTAATAAGTTTTCAAAAGAGAAAAAATGTTCTTGTCGAGCCTTAAAACGACAACATTTTACAGAAAAAAGATATTTGTTTTTAGCATAACATTTCGCAATATCCACAAAAATTGTTGAGATATTGCATGAAAATTGCACCTTTCAAAAAACAATTTCTTCAATATGTTATTAACTTGAAGCGGGATTTTTCAGACAAATTCTTCTTAGTTCTTAGAAGCTCTAAATATATATCGCCCCAGGCTCTTTTTTTTCAAACACTTCGTTTCCGCTTACCTCGCTCTTAAACTGTTCATTCTCATATTACTACTGATGGTAATAAGTTTAGAAAGCAAATAATAATTAACTAAATTAACCTTTCAGTCAAACGATTCATGTACTAAATTACTACTGACAGGTGTTTGTAGATTTTCAAGCACTTGATTGCAACTTTAAATCATGGATGTTTATTTATTTGCTTACAAACTGTATTCATGAACTTTCACGTAATAGCTTGCATTCATAGTTTACATTACAACCTATGTCCGAAGATTTTAATGTACACTATTTAGCCAAAAGTGCAGCCATCAGGATAACAGCTCACATCAAAACTTGGGCAGAGATGGTTTGACGATTTGCACTGGCCTGAGTTAAATTCCATAGAATATTTTGGGAACGATTAAAAATGTAGATTAAGTAGATAGCCAAATCAATTATTGTCAATGCCAGCTCTCACTTCAGCTGTTAGTTTAACTGAATACAGATCATGTACAGACAGATAAACAGTAGATTATGCAATCTAGAATTTAGTTCCCATGGAAAATTTCCACAGACATTTGTAGACTGCCATCGATGAAAAAGGGAGTGATGCGACAAATCATCCCCTCCGATTAGGAGACATCATATTAATAATGTCGCCTAATCGAAGTGCTAATCGGGAGAGTGGGGTCAATTGTAACATTTTTTACTTGACTATTTTTAACTAACAAAAAATCCAATATATTATTAGTATTAATTGACAGAAGAGTAAAGTAGACTATTCTCAACTAGAAAAAAAAATAAATACCTTATTTTAAATGTTATTATATTAGTTATTAACAATTTTTGACAGTCGTGCACTTGTTACAATTGTCCCCACTTACGGGGTCAATTGTAACAGTTCATAAATTCAACTACAACATAGTTAATTATACATATTATCATAGTTTTGATATATTTTTTTATTGATCAAAATAGTAGTGATATTTTAGGAGTAAAAATAATAATGAGCAGAGACCTAAAGGGTTAAACTTTTAACTTTAAGGGGTTAAAAATTTTAATTTATGCTGTGAAAGGTGACAAATAAAATAATGCACATACAACGTAATATAAATGATGTAGGAAACTATTGGTGGTTCTTAAAGAGTTAAGTAATGGTTTGCAAACATAAGATTATTTATTTTCAGCTGTTACAATCGTCCCTTTACTTATTGTTACAATCGTCCCCAAGACGCCATTTCAGCTTCATTTGTTAAAAACAATGCTAGTTAATTAACAAAACTAATCTTTTTTTTGAAATGTTAATTAAGGTGTCCACTTACATATTCGGTTAATAATTTTTATTTATTTAAACAAAATTACTTTATTGCAATATAATATTCTTATACCAAAAAAAGTACTTGCTTGGAGTTAAAATATCTTTTGTGATGTAACTCTTTCAAAAGTACATAAAAATGTTTGCCAGCAGGGGTGTACACGTAGATTTATTAAATACACCTTGTGCTCCACCTAGGAACCAAATCTAGAACCCGACATTCGAAATTTTTGGTCTGTTACAATCGTACCCTGTTACAATTGACCCCACTCTCTCCTACTTAACATTCTCCTTTTCTGTACCATTAGATGTCCGGACACTTTTAGTCTGACAGAGTACTAGATAGCAACATGTATTTAAGTATAATGTACTAGAGGGCACATGGATGCAAGGATTTTCCTTCATTAGATCATGAACAGCAGAGTTTAGTTCGCAAACTTGAAATATTCTAATTAAATAAGGCCTAAATTTAAAATAAAAACACGAAGCATCCTTTTTTAAATTAATCTTAGATTTGCTGGTACATTTTTCTCAAATTATTTAATTAGTTGCAATTTAGAAAATATCTTAGTAGGTTGTTAGAAATTTTTGAAATGCGTTAAACCATATCGTTATTCATTTTTCTCCTAAACCCTAATACAGCACAATTCGTTAAATCATATCAAAATTCAAATGTCTCATAAGCCTAAGTTAAACCACATTATTGTCCTTCCCAAACTCGATTAAGTGTTACAGTGCTTCAACATGAACGTGTACATGGTTTAAATTAGCACTTAACTAAAGTTGCTGCAAATTTTCACCGAGTTATGGTTCAGTTCACCCAACTATGGTTTAACGATGGAGTGTAGTTGGTCAAAAGTGTAGTTTAATCAAGAAAATAATTATAAGTTTGACTCATTCAGTCTACGGAAAACAAAGATAAACAATTATAATCAAGATTCTTATAATAAATAGAAATTTATAATAAGAAAGTCAAGGAGTTTTATTTATAATCAAGTCATATTCCTGTACCAAGTAAATATTTTCAATCAACAGAAAGGAAGCCCATTTTTAATTGATTGTAACTACTAAATGCTAAGCTCAAACCTTTAAGCTTGAGCTCTTAAAATAAAACATTTGCATCCATTTTTGAAATTAGCAATCTCAAATTTAATCAAAATCAATCCCAAATTTAGTCAAAATCAATAAAAGATTAAAAAAAGAAAAGCAATTTCTTTTTTGGAAAAATTGTGACAGTGATTTGAAAAAATCGAGTTGGATAAGAAAATAATTCCAAAAATGAAACTAATATGAAAACACTAAAGGTCAATGGAAAGAGATATTCCGGAAATTTTCTAAATTTTTTTTCTTCTTAAATTTAAAAAAAGAACTTGATGCAACTTAGAATCAGTTTAAAGAATTTAGTCAAAAGTAAAAAAAAAAAAAAACAGAAAAATGTTTTGCAAAGTTTTATTAGATCAGAAGCGAGATATCAAACATAAGGCTGCATAATAATACGAAAATTTTACTTATGCAAATAAATAACGCATTGAGCCTTTAACTTCATTGAAAATAATTAAGAAAACTGAAGAAAAAAAAAGCACTGCAAGTAGCAACTTCAAAACTAAACAAAATCTTCAGCATCCGAGAAAGCACTAGATTAAAGACTGATGCCAGCTGTCAGGTTCATCTGCCTATTCCCAATAAAGAATTCCGCAACAGCGAGTTAAAGATTTCAATACAAAGCTGTCAGGAAGGGAAAAAAAAGCGGAAGTTGGAAACTCCCAAATTTAAATCAAGTAAAAGCTTTTCCTGAAGAAAAAAAACAGACTAAGGGGGAGGAGGAAAAGCATACAAAGGGCTGAATGCTCGGGATGTTTCCGGGAAAAATATTCAAATTCAGTCGAGGTCCGGAATTTAAACAGGTATGCACAGTCACACTTTCCAAAGAAAAGGAAAAAGTTCACAATGAGAGAAGAAAACAAAGTGGGAAATCAGACAAAGACACAAAGGAATAGCGCATGCAAAGGTAAAGCCGGAATTGTTAGATAAATAAAAAAAAAAATAAATAAAGCGGGAAAGAAATTTCTGAGGTAAAGCCAAAAAAACGAAAGCTATTCCCTCGAAAGGTAGATAAGTGACGATAATGCTGTAAGACCCTAAAAGGCAAAAAGAATCTTTCTCCAAGATAAAATGGTGTGTCTATCTGCCTTCAGCAAGTATCTGGCAAGAGTCGAGACAATGGAAAGGACCCGGATAAAAACCCGGGTGTGGGAATTGTCCGGGGTATTTTGACTGTCCCGGATTTATGTAGCTGGATGATGATTTGGAAAGTAAAATGGTGAAAAGACACTTTCCAACAGCGATTTACGCTTTTCTGGATGCCGTTTCTCTTTTTATTTCTGATATCACTTATGCACATGAGACTGACGGTGTACATTTATTTCCATCAGTGAGACAGGAATGGGAAGAAAGGGTATTGTTCTCTCTCGAATAATAACTTCCATAGGGAGTGGATAGCAATTGAAAGGATCCACTTGGTTGGAAAGATACTTCTAAAAAAATATAGCGTACAAATAAAGTTTTAATCCTTTTTTACTCGCTTTATTCTTCTATTTTGCTTAGTTAAAAATATGATATCTTTTTTGTAAAAAACTTCCATTTTTTATCTCATAAAGAAAATAATGCAATTGTATACTTAATAACAACGGCAATAATAGCATGTATCAAAAATCTAACTTAACATATTGATAGAGGGATTCCATAGCATATTTGTTTAAAAACGTGATTACGCAATTAAACATTTTTCTTTATAAAGTACCACTTTTTGATAGATACATGTATAAAATTTACAAAGCATAATTAAGTTTTATAAGTTGCGGTTAACAGTTTTTCCTGCGGAGGATGGTGCTTACCAACAGGATAATGCACCATGTCATAAGGGTCGAATCGTCGAGGAACATTCCAGTGACTTTCAAGTCATGTCTTGGCCCCCAAATTCACCTGACCTTAATTCAATAGAGTATTTGTGGTCCTAGTTGGAAAACCAAATTCGTGCTGTCACGCTACCCCCTCGCAACGTGAGGGAATTGCAGGACCAGTTGGTGAGCGCCTGGTACCAGATACTTTAGACTACCTATCAGCACCTTGTGGAATCAATACCACGGCGGGTGCTAGCAGTTTTGAGGGCTAAAGGTGGTCCTACATTATTTCTCTATAGTAGGATAAACCTGAATGTGTACTATCTAATTGATAGCTTAGTGTAAAACGGACTCCATTTCAGCCAATTAGAATGTTAAATTTTCGCGCGTACGATTTAAAATGATCCGTATAGTTTATAAATGAAGTATATTATAATTTTATACACTGGTTTCGTTTTTAATTCACATTTCTATTTTATTTTTACTTTGCTTATTGACTTATTTTTACTTACTTATTTTACTTTGCTTATTGGCTTATTGATTCATTTTTACTTGGCTTATTGATTTATTTTTACTTGGCTTATTTGGATATATTGACTGGGCCACAAAAATGTTCATCTCGGGCCTCATGCGGCCCACGGGCCGCGAGTTTGACACCCCTGGATTAATACATTACATGATATAAAAGATACATTGATACATTTTGTAGATAGGACAAGCTTTCTAAAACTTCCGACGGAGTCTTCTCAAAACAAGTAACACAATACAGAATCAAAACATTGAACATCATTGAACAACGAAGGTGGCAATTTTCACTTTGGAAATACATGTAACAGAAAGTGTTCAGAGGTTGTAACTTTGAAAAAAAATTATTAATTAACCAAAAATTCTTGCGTTTTATCTACCAAAGTCACGTATGAGCCAAACAAAATTAAAAAATATTTTAGTAAATCTATGCCACAGCCACAAAAACGATACTTAAATAAAGATAACAATAGATCCCATTATTGTATCGATTTTTTTCGTATAAAAAGATTCTGCAAAGCTTTACACAACGGAATGAAGAAAACTTTTGGAATTTCCAAATGGGAATTCAGGAAACTGTGAAACGCACTCTGAATTTGGGATCAGTTAAGAGCGGAACTTGATTGGAACTGTTCTCCCTAGATGTTGTAACAGTTCTCTCCACTCCAGCAGAGAATAACAGTTCTCAGGGGAATAGTGATTAAGACAGGATCAGGTACTTTGTTCACTATCCACTGTTTGCTCTCTTTTTTTTCTCCACCTTTTACCATTTGCCAGAAAGAGAGTAACAGCAAAGTCTGCAGCAGCACCTCAGGGTATTTAAGAGTCTTTTAACTTCAGATCACACAATCTTTCGACTCATCTCAACATAATACAAGAGAACGGTACAATTGTTTTCGGTTTGAAAAGAAAAGTGATCTAGAAAAGCTTCTGTGAGAAAAATTCTTTTCGAAAGAAACTCATTTAATGCGGTGAGTTTTATCACGCGATTCCAAAAACAAACAAAGCAAGGATTAGAAAAGTACGGAGATAAATCCTAATAAAAACTACTTTTTGCAAAAATATTGCGAACGCAATTTGAAATGAATAAGTGAACAGAGCAGTTATTAAACGATGAAGTTTACATGTCTGCTTTATTATCTGTTATTATAAGAAATTCTTAAGTAATGGAATTTGGAAGCATATTTTGCACTAGATAGTAACAAATAGGAACTAATTAAGGAAATTATATATATATATATATATATATATATATATATATATATTAAGTGTTGTTCTATAAGCTAATGTCAAATAAAAGTTAAGTGTAATAATTTCATTTGATTAGTAATAGGTATTTTTTTAGTTATGTATTTTTCTTACTTCAGAATATTGAGAAAACTCTTTTAATTTTAAACCATATTTTCTTACATACTAAAAAATCATCGAATTTGACGAGTCGGTGAGGGGACAGCACACAAAAATTTTATTTTGTAAGCGGCACAAAGCAAAAGTAGGTTTATTCTCTTCAACCAATCGTAGTGAAATACCACATTATCAAGATTGCATAACTAAACTTCAACAGCAATACAACGCACACCGCTTCTTCCACCAGAGACTATCCAGAACAAGTGGCCGGCAAACTCACCATCGATACCTCGCTTGCCCACATATATTTGCCGCTTTCCAATCGCAAAAATATCGCATGCCATAATTTTCCTAAGCCTGATTCAGACTGCCTGTTTAGCTGCACATTTCTCTATAATAACGCCTATTCTTTACGTACCAAGTGAAAGTCTGAGTCTAAGAATACAAAATTCTAGTTAGAAGTTTTGAAAAAAAGAATCCAAAAGCATCAAAATTGCCTTATTTATGAGTTATTCTCTGTTCCTTATACTCACTGAAAGACTACAATTTTAGGGCGCCCGCTAAGCGTCGACAAGGCATGTCACATCTGTTCGCTGCAGAAATATGTCTCGAATCCTCACATCGCGTCTGCAGAGACGCTTCATAAAGCAAACTAATTTTTCGAGGCTGGGTGATCTTTATCTTAGAAACATAACACATTGCTTACGGGGTTTTCTTTATATCTTCGCTACACTCCCTCATGCTCCTTAGAATTTGAACTAGCTATTAAAGTATTTCGAGAACGAATATTCTCGATGGAGCAAGGGCCTAGAGTCTATTCCCGGAGTCGATTTCCTTAAGGGTCTCTCAATTTCCATTATAAAAAGCAGTCACATTCTTATTCTGCACCTCAAGGTGGTAAAAGGGTGAACACCAGTCCATCAGGTGGACAACGCAGACAGAGGGAGCTTTAGACCGAAGACGACGATTTGCCGTTGCCTTAAAGAGCTTATTTGAACGATTGAAATTCCTTCCGATTTAATTTTGAGCCAACTGTTTTTGAGCTCCCCATTAGTAGCGAGGAGGAATCAGACTCTGTTCTAGAGAACTTTAACGACTCATTTGGAGTGTCATAAAAGGAATGGACAAAAGAAGCATCGGTACTAACTGAGCAATTTTTAAGATTCACAGGGCAAAATGTAGGGGAAAAGATGAGTGCAGCAAATGTTACTGAGCTTACTAGAATAGCTCTCAAGTACCAAGAAACAGTCACTAGGCAAAACGAGACTGTCTCACACTAAGGGGCTTCAAGCAGAAGCAGAAAGAGCACTGAATGAAATGATCAGCAAAAAGACGAAGAAATTGCTCAAAACGTATGCTGAAATAGCTAAAAGTACATTGCGAGCCAGAGTTCCCAAAGTCAAGTCAAAGCACGTCCTCATTGTGAGGCCCAAGACTGACTGCACGTCAGGGGAAACTGAGAAATCAATTGAAGCATACATCAATCCCTCAAAACTCCAAATTGAAGTGAAAGGCCTTAGGAAGGTTATTAACGGTGGAATAGTGATTCACGTGGAGACCAAAAGAGAGATACTAATACGTAAAGACTAGTACAGATGGCAGAATCCCACATCTCATTTCCATATGACTCACTGGAAACTCTAGTATTTTCAATCTCTCACGCTATGTAGACTACATTCCATTAAAATCATTAAGCTGTATTCCATAACTAAAGCTTCACAATTCAGCAAGAGCTGTACTGTCTAATGTCAAAGCATAGTATTGTTCTTGCGACATCATATTCTTTCACTTTAATTACCCTACATAATTGAGTGAGTATAACTGTAGCAACCCTGTATAATAAAATAACCTAGCTAGGTGACTAACTTTAATTGAGAAACACCCGACGTTACAGAGAAGAAAGTTTGGGGTTCTGTCCTCGCCTTCGCCACATCTTCATTGACATCTATTCACTAGTTTAAAATACACTTTCCTAATGATCCAAAGACGGACTAATAAGAACCAAGTCACAAAAACTTTTTTATTCACGAGATGAAATACTAAATACACTAAAATCGGCAGTGAAATCCAATAATGATTCAATAACTGATGGCTTAAAAAAAAAAGCATTACCGAAAGTGAAAAATCGTCTGATTACGAAACTCAAGAATTTCGATATAGAAAATCGTTATTTACTCTCAAATTACAAACTGCAACGAAACGAAGGTCCCCAAAGAATTAAAAACTAAAAAAGAAAAGAAAAACACCAATTTTAGGAACTGCAACACAGCAAAACTAAGAAAACGAGACTCACGTATCAGAAGAAACTGTTGAAATCGTAAAGGGAACTTCCCACGTAAAAGTGGGGAATAAGAATTTTATTTTCCCTTCATCAGTAGTCACTGGGGAATAACTAAGTCTATGGGTAGTGATTAGGGTGGATTCGGAAGTTCGGGATCACGGATCCTTCATTGCACCTCTGGGAATAGGGATAAAAATCTAGTTCAGATTTCCTCATGTTAGAATAAAAATGCCAAATGTTTATTTGAAGGCTTAACACTTCATTGAGAATCTGAGGACGAAAGTTGAGAAAGTAGAGTTGAGTAAAATAGAAAGTTTTATTAAGAAAATTGCCAATTACAGTGTTTTGGCAAATAATTTTGAAACCACAGTCTCATTTGCCAGCTTTATGTTTATTTAAATACATGGGTAGTCATAAAATAACGAGAGTTATCTTATGACTGATAAGGATAAAAAGAAAAAAAAAAGAGAAAAATGAAGAAAATTAATAAGAGTTTTATTGTTTTATTTACTGCGCATAAGCTGCAAGTATATAGAACTCATATAATTTGCTTCGGCTACATTGATACAATATTAGAAAGCACTTCTTTTTACGGATAAAATCGTGTGAGATGATGAAGAGATTTCATATTTTCATTTTTTTTTTTTTTGTTTGTTTGCCGGCTTTTTAATATATATTTTGTAAATTTTTAAAAAAATTTTTTTATTTTAATAATTTTTTTCTACTCTTATATATGAATCAATAAAAATAAATTATTTTTAAATAAATAAAAATAAATTAGATTTTCAATTAATAAAAACAGTTAATTTCGAGCAGAGGTATAAAGAAATTCTAGAAAGAACAGGCCTTTGTCTTATATGGACAAAGTAGTTACGTGGTATTCTATAATGAGATTTATGTACAGCAACAATCAAACGAAAGAAAAAAAGGTTCTACCTCTCTTTTGATATTTTTAAAGCAATTTAAACAGATTTTTTTACAAGATGAACAATGAAATTGACATTTTCATCGAAATAAAACACGCAAAATTTTAATTTACATCCGACAAAAATAGTCTTCCATTGTTATACCACAAGATCGAATAAAATAAGTGCCCTTCAATACAAAATGAAAATAAATAAATTTTAAAGAATAAATAAAAGTTTTAATTTAGAGATCCCCAATGTTTATTTTCCGTTCCTTTTGTTGGGAGTTCATTTTGATTCCTTGTAATTTTCTTAGAATGTTTTTTTTTTTTTTTTTTTTTCGAATTTCATTTAATGAGTCCCGCGTATTGTTTCGTCTCTCCAGTGTTATTGTAATGAGAACGAAATGGATATAATCATTCTAAGAAGAAATTCTATTTAAAAGAGCTTGTTTTAAAAATAGAATCTTTTGAAAAGTAGTTTTAAACGTTTTTCACGGAAGAAAGAGAAAGATAATTGGCCGACGTCTAATTTCTTTTTAAGAAACGAGCGTGGCACAAGAAAATGAAAAATTATAATTTTGTTCAACTATTTAAAAAAATTAATAATAATGAATCAAAAACATGCGTTGAAAATGATTATAAATATTGATAAAAATTTAATTTAATCACGAAATACAATTTTTTTGTTTGTTTGAGTGTTAGGATAAAAATCAAAAATGAAAGTAGAGAAATTTTAAAATACCACAAAAATACATAACAAATCCTCCTTAACCTAATAAAAAATTTGTAAAATGGTAACGTTTAAGCTTGCTTAGAGTATAAAAACTTGTACAAGACTATTTTAAGTAAGCATTAGTCGTAAAAATTGTTAAAACCTTTATTCAAAAATAAAATACAATAATTAGCATGATTAGAATTAAAAATGAAAGTAGTAGAATGTTAAACCATGATATAAACAATAAATTCCCTTATATCTAATAAAAATGTGTTTATGTAATTACTGAATAGCTAATTAAATGAAAATAAATTTTTCTTATAAATATGCAAAATGGAGATAATTTTAAAATTGAACTGTAAAATAAAGAAACGCTTTTCTAATAAAACTCTAAAACGCATACAGATTACACTAATTAAACTATAAAATCGATAAGTATTCTAACAAGAAAACTATAAATTGGAGATATATAGTCATGAAACTGTAAAATGTATCGAAATATTGCAAATAAAACAATAAAATGAAGACGCATTTCTGTAAGAAATCAACAAAGAGAACATTATAAAAGCTGTTCACTCATATGATTATAAAATGAAGGAAATATATTTCCCCAATGAAACTATAAAATGGAGATATATTCCATAAATAAAACTATAGAATGTTGATATGTCCCATCAATCAAACTATAAAAGGAAAATATATTCCACCGATGAGACTATAAAATATAGAAAAATATCGTTATATCGCAAATGAAACTAGTCAGTAAATAGTCAGTAAAAAACTCATCCAGAAATCTACAAAATTGAGACATATTTCTCTATTAAAATTATAAAAATGGAGATGTAATCCAAGAATAAAACTTTAATATGGCAATATGTTTCACAGATGAAACTAATTACAAAAGGGATTTATCAATTATTTAAAATAGACAAACGAATCTAAAAATATTATTTCACACTCTCACGTTACTTAAATAGTAAAAAATAACTATGAAAAAGGCTCTTCCCTGAAGTTTAGAGTGTGCAGAAAATTACTTTATCTTAGGAACTATAAAATTTATATGAAAACATTAATCACGACTTGAAATAATGTAATTAAGATCCATGTTAAAAACACTGACACTTATAAACATCAAAAAGTAAATAAGTCATTATTATGCTAATTTCAAACAAGCAAAAAAATATGTTTCTTACTGGTCAAAAATTCCCTATCTCGCCAAAAGTGAACACAAAATAATTTATTACGCCAGTTAATTATAAGCGAGCATAATTGCATCCTAATCTGCATAGAGCTCCAAATTAATAACCTTAATGAACTAGATTTTTAAAAAATGTAGTTTTAGGTGCCTGTAACTGACACTTGGAGCAATTAATTATTAAAGTGAAAAAAGGATAAAAAAGGAGAGGATTAATTCATTAAAGAAGGTTCTAGTAACAAAAATTCAAAGTCGAATAAGATTAACTCCTTTTTTTTTCAATTAAGAAATGTTTCAAGAGTTGATACTTGAGAAAGACTCAAAAAGAAAACGATGAAAGTTTTTTTTAACTGCAGTTGACAGATTTTTGTAAAACAAGAACTTATTTATGAGATTAAAAAAAAATAAAATTAGAAGACTTTTTTAAACAACAAATTATTTTTCGAAAATAAAACTTAGTCTGGTAGTTAATCAACGCAATAAATTACGCAACCTTTGAAAAGTGCTCCCCAAGACGGAAATCTGTATTCTTTTACTGAGAAAATGTCGCTTAAAAATACAAATTCAAAAGAGTGAGAGTTGACTATTTGAATTCTGCAAAACGCGAATATGTTTATGAGATTCAAAAGATTAGAAAAAAAACATCCTTTTTCAGCAATAAATTATTTTTCGAAAATAAAACTTCATTTAATAGTTAATCAGTACAATAAATTACGAAACCTTTGAAAAGTGCTCCCCAAGACGGAAATCTGTATTCTTTTACTGAGAAAATGTCGCTTAAAAATACAAATTCAAAAGAGTGAGAGTTGACTATTTGAATTCTGCAAAACGCGAATATGTTTATGAGATTCAAAAGATTAGAAAAAAAACATCCTTTTTCAGCAATAAATTATTTTTCGAAAATAAAACTTCATTTAATAGTTAATCAGTCCAATAAATTACGAAACCTTTGAAAAGTGCTTCCCAAGACTGAAATCTCAATTCTTTTACTTTTGTTGGGAAAGTGTCGCTTAAAAATCCAAATTCAAAGAGCGAGAGTTGACAGATATTTGAATTTGTCAAACATTTCTATTTATGCGATTAAAATGATTAGGGACTAACACATTTATACGCAATCTGTTTTATCTTTCGGTCATAAGACTTAGTTTGGTAGTTCATCAATAAAATACAATAAATTACTAAAGCCTTAGTGCAGTGCTTCCCAAGACAAATTTGTGTTTTTTTTTAATGATATTTCGATATTATGATATTTCGTGGATAATTATGATATTTCGTGGTACAAAACATCATAAATGCAACAATTCAAATCTGTATCAAGAGTTGATATATTTTTGTAAGACACGAACTTATTTAAGGGATTCTAAAAGTCGTACCTTCACTAATTTTAAGTAGTGATTAAAGAAAGGGATTAACGCATTCCAACATCTTTCTTTCTCATAAGGCAATATTTAAGTAAGATATTCTTATTTCCTTACATAGCGAAGAATTCAAATTATCAATAAAAATGATATTCACATAACACCTTGATATTCAATAATAATGAAATGATACTCACAAAAAAAGTTATATGTAAATTGTACCTAAGAAATTATAAGTAATGTAATTCACCTAAGAATTACATTTAAGGAAAACTGTATTTTTAGGTCAACGTCCAACTGACAACAAAAGTTTGTTATCTCAATACCCAAAGGGTTAATTTAACAAAAATATTTGGATCAATAATTTATTTTTGAAATTACACTATTTTTAACGACCAATTAATTTACTTTAAACATACACTTTACTTTATTTCATAAAATCGAAACAACCGCTATTCCTATCACTCAAATAATAATTTTTCAATTAGCTAGATATTTGAGAAACGAAAGTAATCAGCATATAATACATTAATTAAGCAATGCAAATTAGTAATTTCATTACCTAGAGCTATTTTATAAAAGTGATAATAGGGAATAAACCAAACTACAAAAACAAATACTTTTACTTTTTTACAAGCTAATAACAAGAAAAAAGTAACCAAATTGCATTAAAATTACATATAACAACACAAAAGGCGTCAATAAAATCAATAATTAGCTATTATATCTTAGAAATAAAAAAAAACGCAAAAGGCAAAAAGTTTCTTCAATTACCCCCGAAGCGAATAGTTTTCTTCTAAATCAATTATACGATTTTTCTCCCCTTCCCTTTTGGAATGTTAGGGTAACACGTAATTACTAAAGAATCGAAGCAGAAATCACTAATCGTTCGAAATACGGTTTTCTTTAATTACTCTTTAATCAGAATGATTATTAGGGGATAAGACAAATTAATTACGCTTGGAAAAAAAAACGTGTGTTTGCTTTCTGTTTTGTCTGAGGCTTAAATGTAATTCGTAAAAAGAAATATTTCTTTCCTTTTCGAAACAATTAAATATGTAATTTTGTTTTCACCCAGTAAGACAAACGATTTCAGGAATTGTCATTTAAATTTTATCCGATTTTTAAAGGAAGAAAATAAAGTTTAATTGACAGCTTATTTTGGTACATATAAACAGCTTTTATAAAAATTTTAATTACTTAATCTTTCAGAGAGAAAGCTCTGATGAATTTTTTTTTATTTTTCAAATTTCACTCGCAGAAAAATTGATTAACATTAGCATCGTGTAATTTACACATAAAATCCAGAATTTTCTTAACCATAAGATCTCAGAAAAATCAGTTTTAAGCAATAGTATTGTATAATATATAAACGGTCATAAATGTAGGAATTTTTTTTAATGACATTCTCTGAAAATCGTTCTTAATTATAAAATCATGTAATCTGCATTCACATGAAAGTCACAATTTTCTTGATTACACTCTCAGAAAAATCGGTTCTTAACAAAAGTATCGTGTAATCTACATTTCCGTAATATTTGAAATTTTCTGTACTACATTTTCAAAAAATCTGTTGAATATTCAATTACAGTACATAAAACGGTAAGATATTATCAATTTGTCGCAATCTTGATTAAGTGTTAAGTTGAGTTGTTTGAAACAAACTGTTGTGCAATCTTTACTCTCATAAAAATCAGTTCAGAATTACTGTATCGTGTAATCTACACTCTCATTGAATTGAAATATTTCTTACTACACTCTCAAAAATATCGGTTCTTAACTACGATATAGTACAATATACACTCTTACATAAGTCGGAATTTCCTTAAATACACACTAAAAAAACCAGCTCTTACTTACAGTATCATGATATCTACTAAATTTGAGATGAGCCCAGGGGCTCATTCGTTTACTGAAAAAAGACTGCCGGCTCGGGCGGGCTCAAGTTCATGTCAAAATTTTAATTTTTTTACTACTTTTAAGTACTACGCTTGGTTTAGTACTACGCTTGGTTTAGTTATTGAGTATAAAATTCAAAATTTATAAGGTATACAAATTTATAGAGAACTGCTACTTCTGGTTGTTAGGCAAACGATAATTATAATTGCGCTAATTATTTTCGTTTTTAATTTTTGTTTTAGTCATTTTGAGACGGGCTCAAGTTCATGACAAAATTTTCATTTTTTTTATTACTTTTAAGCAAACGCTTGGTTTAGTTATTGGAGTACAAAAGATTCAAAATTTATAAGGTATACAAATTTATAGAGAACTGCTATTTCTGGTTGAGAGAGGCAAACGATAATTGTCATTGCGCTAATTATTTTCGTTTCTAATTTTTGTTTTAGTCATCTTGAGACGGGCTCAAGTTCACGATAAAATTTTCATTTTTTTTTACTACTTTTAAGCAAACGCTTGGTTTAGTTATTGGAGTACAAAAGATTCAAAATTTATACGGTACGCAAATTTATAGAAAACTGCCACTTCTGGTTGTTAGGCAAACTATAATTCTAATTGCGCTAATTATTTCCGTTTTGAGTTTTTGTTTTAGTCATCTTGAGACGGGCTCGATAAAATTTTCATTTTTTTACTACTTTTAAGTAAGGGCTTGGTTTAGTTATTGAGTATGAAAGATTAAAAAGTTATGAGGTATACAAATTAATAGAGAACTGCTACTTCTGGTTGAGAGGCAAGCGATAATTGTCATTGCGCTAATTATTTTTGCTTTTAATTTTTGTTTTAATCATCTTGAGACGGGCTCAAGTTCATGATAAAATTTTCATTTTTTTACTACTTTTAAGTAAGGGCTTGGTTTAGTTGAGTATGAAAGATTAAAAATGTATGAGGTATACAAATTAATAGAGAACTGCTACTTCTGGTTGAGAGGCAGCGATAATTGTTGCGCTAATTATTTTCGCTTTTAATTTTCGTTTTAGCCATCTTCAGTTTGTCGTGTCGCTTTTTGGTTCACAGATTAGCGATATAAAAGGTTGCAAGTTACCTCGTTTATGCATCAAAGATGAAGTGACAAGGCCGTATAATTTGACCTTTATCCGACGTATATCTCTGAGTAATCCGATGTATCTAGGACTCGGATTAAATTTCTGCTGGCTCGGACATCCAAAAGCGAGCACGAGCTCATCTCAAGTATCTACTACTACAATAAATTCGAAATAATCATATATACCCTCTCAGAAAAATTGGTTTAATGTTCAACCTTAATATCGGTACTTAAAACCATACCATCTTGAAAATGTGTTGCCACTTGATTAAGTGTTAAACTGAATCAAATTTTCGTTCAAGTCAAACCATAATATTGTGCAATCAACACTCCCAAAAAACTTAACATTTTCTTTCTATACTCTCAGAAAAATAGGTCAAACATTGAACCTTAATATCAGATCATTTTAGGTCCATATTTAACAGTACGATTGCTGTACATTAAAACATTTTTAAAAAGCTCATAGAAATATCTTAAAAAATATTATTTCGCTAAAACAATTTCCAAAGAAGGAACAAAATTTGTTCTAAAATAACGTAATTATAACCACACAAAAAATGAAATTTTTGAAATACTTTAGTTAAAATATAACAGTGATAAAAAACTTTATTTCATAACAAAATTACCTCACCCGATAACATATAATAACTAAGTTTGATCAAGGAAAAATATTTAAGAAAAAACGTTTGAAAAACAGAAGATATTTTTGATATGACGAAGAAAAAAACATTTGAAATCGTCACACACTTTAAGCCGCAAATTCATCATAAGAGAGTCGAAATTTATAAAACAAAGTTGCAGCAATTTTTAAGAATTAGTTAAACAAGTCAAAGCATCGAAAAAAATCTAATATTTTACAGTCGACAGATTCAACAGTTTTCTTGGACGCTGCGAAAAGATAAAAAAAAAAATTATAATATAAAACGCAAGCATCATCTTCCAAAAAAAAAAAATCTTACCCAGAAAAAAAAATGTTCTTTAGATTTTTACCCCACTTGTACTTCCATATCTTTTCAACTGTGTGTGTTTTATACATAAAAAGTTCTTTTTCCAGTGAATAGAAGAAAAAAAGAATATTTTTTTCGCTGACACATTGATCTCTTGATACAGCTTTATCATAACTGATAGAGATACACATCCAGTGCCTCCCTTGAAAATCGATCTTTCGGATTTAGAACAAAAAAAAATTGAAAAGAGTGATGATATTCCAAAGGATGGTGTGCTGAAATCAGCGATTTTTAGATAGCTCTGCTTTTACTTTGGACACGGTTTCTGGTTTTGCAGATTTTCACGCTCAAAAGACACGATTGCAGGCTTCAAATTTTTGCTGCTTTTTTTTAATTTCATTAAAAAGAAGCCTCAGAAAATAAACATTTTACAGTATTACACTTCACTTAAGATATGGATGATAATGAATTTCAAGCCTATTTTTTAAATAATATCAAGACTCAAAAAAAGTAAAGAAAAAATATTCAAAACTCCTGGTCCACAGCTATACAACAACTCATAAACTTAAACTTTTTTAAATATTCATGTACAAATGAATTCTCCATTTTCCTGATTCGTACCTTCATTAATTCACTGATTCACTAATCTACTAATTCATTGATTCATTACACTCATTCAGCACTTCCTTTCTCTCCTTGCTCCAATAATTCACATGATTTTTTTTAAAAATTTATTTTATCACTAGCGTTGTTGTTGACTTATGCCATTAAGGCAGGGGGGGGTGCCATTGTTCGTGTTTCCCAGTGGCGCCATCATTGGTCAAGAATTCGACTTCTGCCACACCCATACGTCACGCCCGTTTATAGGGTGGATCCATTCATAACATCCATTCATTTATCCACAGATCGTAATTTTTGACCTGAATCAGAGAACGATCAATCTCCAATTCAGTACCCCCAGAGGTATTGATTTGCTATGGGAACATGGAGGACTTTGAGACTCGACAGATTTAACGTGCATCGCTAGCGTAGAACTGGTGATACACATTGGATTTGCAGCTATACTTTTAAATTTCACAAATCTGTAATCTTGAACCCAACTTGGAAGACGAGGGAATTCCTGGATCAATCACTGGAGCTACGCTGCCTACGTGGTGAATATTTGCGACCACGTTGATTGAAAAGTACACGTAGATAGTACTTTTCAATTTCATAAATCTGTAATTTTGAACCCAACTTGGAAGACAAGAGTATTCCTGGATCAATCATTGGAGCTACACTGCCTACGTGGTGAATATTTGCGACCACGTTGATTGAAAAGTACACGTAGATAGTACTTTTCAATTTCATAAATCTGTAATTTTGAACCCAACTTGGAAGACGAGGGAATTCCTGGATCAATCACTGGAGCTACGCTGCCTACTTGGTGAATATTTGCGACCACGTTGATTGAAAAGTACACGTAGATAGTACTTTTCAATTTCATAAATCTGTAATTTTGAACCCAACTTGGAAGACAAGGGAATTCCTGGATCAATCACTGGAGCTACGCTGCCTACTTGGTGAATATTTTCGATCACGTTGATTGAAAAGTACACGTGGATAGTACTTTTCAATTTCATAAATCTGTAATTTTGAACCCAACTTGGAAGACAAGGGAATTCCTGGATCAATCACTGGAGCTACGCTGCCTACGCGGTGAATATTTGCGACCACGTTGATTGAAAAGTACACGTAGATAGTACTTTTCAATTTCATAAATCTGTAATTTTGAACCCAACTTGGAAGACAAGGGAATTCCTGGATCAATCACTGGAGCTACGCTGCCTAAGTGGTGAATATTTACGACCACGTTGATTGAGAAGTACACGTAGATAGTACTTTTCAATTTCATAAATCTGTAATTTTGAACCCAACTTGGAAGACAAGGGAATTCCTGGATCAATCACTGGAGCTATGCTGCCTACGTAGTGAATATTTGCGACCACGTTGATTGAAAAGTACACGTAGATAGTACTTTTTAATTTCATAAATCTGTAATTTTGAACCCAACTTGGAAGACAAGAGAATTCCTGGATCAATCACTGGAGCTACGCTGCCTACGTGGTGAATATTTGCGACCACGTTGATTGAGAAGTACACGTAGATAGTACTTTTTAATTTCATAAATCTGTAATTTTGAACCCAACTTGGAAGATAAGGGAATTCCTGAATCAATCACTGGAGCTATGCTGCCTACGTGGTGAATATTTGCGCTACGTGGAAAGTAAAACCACTAAAACCTCTCCCGGTTAGGTAGGTGGAAAGAATAACTAAACCCATCAAGGGATTTCTGGCTAACTCTTCCTTTTTCACAAAGTATTTTACCTCAGCACTGTGGTAGGAGAGAGCAAGATGCAATAGATGGAACGACCAATCATCACCTTAAATCAAACCGGAGTTGAGTCATCAGAAGGCGAGGCTAATATCCCTCTTGAGCCATCCCTTCCTTCCTTCATTCATTCACTCTCTAACTCATTTTTTCATTCGCTATATCTAGAATAATACTATAGAATAATAGAATAGGTCGTAATAACAGTAGAGATAGGAACGCGTAATTGTGCACTAAGCAGTAATGAACAACCTTTTGCCGAATCAGCAAAATATTTTGTTTCTGTAAAAACTTAGGTTTGAAAATCTAATATATTCATATTTGGATATAAAAATATTCATATTTGGATAAGTTAAAACTTGTTTTATTTCTAAAGCATCAAAAAAATTTCATTTCAAGAGTCACTTTCGTTATGACTTAAGACGCTTAAAAGATTTTGCAGTAAAAGTGATAGCAAATAAATTAAATTAGAATTAAATAAATACTTAGGCACTATAAAAAATTTTTTTGTTTTTAATTGAAACAGGCTTTGTAATCAACATTTCTAGCTATAAAAATGCATCTTAAATAGCACTACATCTAAGACACGCTTTGATAAAAAGAATTACTATTTAAATTAGAAAACGTTTAATGTTAAAATTTTAGATAATTAAAAACTATGACGAAAATGCTTAAAGATATTATGATAAACATTTCTGAAATAACTGCAGCTCTGCAGTTATACAGTGATCATTCAGCAGTAATCGGTTTACAAAAAAAGCAGTTCATTTTCGCAGGAAAATATCAAAACTGTTTATTTATTTAAGATAAATATAAATATTTTAAAGACAAGAAGAAAACCCTTAACTGCTTTTATAAAGAATTTGGAACTCTCCCTTTCTCGTAAAAAAAAGGAAAAAGAATATAGATTAGATAAAAATTTAATAATCGCCTTCAGGACAAAAATTTGCATAATTGCATTTCGAGAGACTTTTTTTTCTCTTCCTCTTTCTACTTTTCAAAAACGTCATAATTTTTTTGCTTAATACAAAGATATAAACGCATCTTTTAGATATGAGTTTTAGAAAAATTTAAATATTTATTTTAAAATCAAATAAATCTTTTCCTTTATTTACAGCAGGAAGTAAATGAGTTAAGACTTTTCAAGACATTTTTAAATAAATTTCGGAAACAATTCTCAAAAGCGACAGTCTTAAATTGGTCATGTTTTTTTGATTTTTTTAATGTATTCTTCCCTTTGCTTAAACGATTTGATATTTCTTAAACAATTAAATTAAATCTAATCTACGGTTTTATTTAAGGGTCGTATATTTCCAATTTAAGTGTCATCATTAAATGTAACGCCATGAAAATTTAATGCAAATTAGATTAGCATTCAAATATTCATGTTTTTTTAGGTATCCGTTATAGAATTTCAAACAATATATCTATGGCGATTTTTATATTCTATAAATTTAAAAATATTTATAAGGATTTCCAGAATGCATTTAAACATAATTATTTTCCTAAAATATCGAAACAATATACCTATTATTAATTTCTATATTATTCTTAAAATGATCTCCTTATTCCATAGATTTAAACAATAAATTAAAAATAATAACCAGATTATTTCTATGATGATTATCAATATATTTATAGTAATTCTCATATTATTTTTAAAATTATTTCTCCATTCTGTAAATTTAAACAACGTTATTTTAATGATTTTGGTATTACAGTACAGGACCTGTTATCCGGAAATCAGAAAACCGGAAAACCAAAAAACCGGAACGAAATTCGATAAATTTTCCCGCCATTTAAAAAAAAATTTTTTTTTCCTCATAAGATTTTAGGATTTTTCTTTCTTTTTTGAAAGATGTTTACCTTACCATCATTTTGGAAATAATCATTAGTGTATTACTTCATCGTTTTTTCTTCTTTTTAAGATTATTTCCAAATTTTTTTTTTTTTTTAGTTGGGTTTAACAATTAAAAAAAATGGCTTTTTGTAGCGATTCAGAAAACCGGAAAAATCAGTTATCCGGAATAGCGATGGTCCCGATCATTCCGGATAATCGGTTCCTATTTCAACAATGATTTTCAAAATTTAAAAAATAAAAACGACATATTCATGATGATTTCCATAATATTCCGTTAATGATTTCTATACTTCATAAGTTTAAGCAATACCTCTATAATAATTTTCGTATTACTGGTATTGAGAATTTCACGTTCCATTTATTTACGTAATATATCAATCATGATTTCCTAAAATAATATTACAGACAATTTGCAGTTGTATTGAGGGTGGGATATTTATGATTTGATCGTCATTAAATACACCACCAATACATCCTGTTCAAATTAGAGTGACATTCAAATATGCATGACATTCAAATATGCACGACACATTTAAGTATATATAATATAGAATGTTATTGTGTCAAGTGGGATTTTGATACACAAATCTTAGCCAAAATATTTTTTATTCAAATATTTTTATTTTATATATACCAGCATTTTATAACTTTTTTAAATAAGAATCTTTAACAACATTGTAAAAAGCTACATATGCAACATATTGCACAATAATTTTATTTTGTAGCTTATATAAGGTAAGGTTAGCGAAGCGCTCCATTTCTTACATTTTTCTGTTGCCATTTTTTTTTCTATATGGATGTTACTCTTTTCTGCACTGTTATAAAATTAAACTTATGCGAACTTTGCACTGAAAAAAGAGAGAAAATGAAGTTTCTAATTGAATTTATGAATTTTTTTTTAATTCCTAAACTCAAGAATAATTATGCATTTTAATTTATTATTTTTTAAGCTATTACTTTTAATTTATTATTTTTTATTTGCTATTTTACTTCATTTCGCGAAGTTATTTAATAAGCCCAAACATTAAAAGACCCCGAAAAAGAACGCTAGACATTAATAGATTAAAGATTATGTGATAGAAAATATATAAATGTTTAGGATTCTGTTGTTGTTGTTGTTCGTTTACGTCGCCCTAGAGCTGCACAATGGGCTATTGGCGACGGTATTTTGGATTCTGAGAAACGAAATTGAGAATAATTTCTTTAAAAAACAGGTACCGTTCCTATTTTCAAAAACCTTTTTCGCAATCATTTTCAATAATATAACATAAGTTGACAAAAATACAACATCAAAGATATGGTCGTAAAAAGGGTCGTATCAAAGATAAAAGCGAATAAAATCGTACTCACCCGCAAATCCGTCACGGCAGATGCAGGTGTAGCCACCTTCTTTTCTGATGCATGTACCATTTGGTCCGCATGGACTTGAAAAGCACAAATTTACTTCTGTGTCACATTCATACTTGTGTTTCATTCCTGTGGAGAAAAAAAAGATATAAACAGATGTAAAACAATTGCAAAACAGTTTTCACGAAAGAAATTTAATTATTTATTTGGGAAAGTATTACATTGGTGAAGTATTACATTATTACAACAGTATATCTGCAGTGCACAAACTACGTTATCAAAATGAATCAAAATTGAATTGCTTACAAGTAATCGACTAAATGTAATCAAAATTTCTATTAACTGTTAGTCGTTATTACGGGTAATCGTAGCTAATCGTAACGTCGATTACGATTGTGAACAGATTTATTACTGTCTGAACTGTACATAAGTATAACGTAGAATGATGCATAATGTACATGATGCATAATGATTACAATGATGCATAATGATTATGAGTAATTTTCTAAGGTAGAAGGTGATTTTACTGGATCTTTTCTAGTCAGAATGAGAAAAGGAAGAGACGTTATATATTTTAGTTAAATGACTTTTTAATTCCCTGTCGTTTCACATGATTATTAATCATTATTTTAATCTCTATCAGAATTGCAATGGTTAATTGCGATGAAGTGTAACCACGATTACATATGATTACCCTGAATTATTTGTAACGTAACTGCATTTTGCGTTCAAAGCACATTAAAAAGATAAACAATTAAATTAAAAGTTTAAAAAATTCTTTTAAATTTGAAAACTTTTCCAATTTTTTTTCACAAATTTAAAAATTTAAAATATTTGGATCACTTTTTTTACGAAGTTTATAAGATACAGTAAAACTTTTGTGCCTGATCAACAACATTTTTTTCTGGTAATTACAGACCACTATTCTCTTTTCTTTTCAATCAGCTTTTACCAAAGAACACCCTGATAACAGAAACAAATTTCCATATTATTTAAATCATACGTTATTTTTATAATTAATAACGATGTAATTAGTGATACCTTAACCACTTCTTATGGTTAAGTCCCTAAAGTGAGAAATTGTAATAATGGAAATTATTACAGTGCTTTTAATGAAAATTATAAAAAATAAATAAATAAAAAGTATTAAGCAAATAATATTTCGGTAATATAGGAATTAAATTATAATATCCCTTGACATGAAAAACACGCAATCCACCTCATATAAACAAGATTACATAATAAAATCGAAGGAGCTTTCTATTTAAAAAAAAAAAAAAAGGGTATGCCGGGATAGAATGGTTGGTAGGGCGATGACTCCATGTCCAAGTTCGATCCCCGTAGGCCGATGACTCCCTGCGTAGTAAATGGTAACTAGTGCATGTTAAATCTGTCTGGTCACAAAGTCCTCCATGTTTCCATACAAATTATACCTCTAGGTACTGAATTGGAGATTGATAGTTCTCTGGTTCAGGTCAAAATTACGATCAGATGTATGATTGGGGCCGTCTTAGAAACGGGTTGTGACGGGTGTGTGGTTGAAGTCTTATTCTTGGCCATAGATGGCGCCACTGAAAAACAAGAAAATGCACCTTCTGCCTTGGTTTCACAAACAGGTTTGCGGGATTGGCAAGTAGCATTAAAAACGACAAAAAATGATACGTTTTTATGATTTTGGTTTCAATACATACATTAAAAAATTTGATTACAGCAAACGAAATAAAAAAAAAACGAAAAAAATTCTACTCAAATCCCCCATGACGAAAATTACATTTAGATTGGATTTTTAGTAATTCCCCTTAAATTGTATTAATTCTCAGAGAGATATTTTTTGAGTTAAATAAATAAGCATTTCTATAATGAAATAAATATTACGTAATTGAAAATCACGGATGATGACAGTGTCTGAAAAGGAATTCAGCCTCAGATGATTGTCATAGAAGAGAATGAAAGTTTTTTTAGAGAACGATAATTCATTTTGTAAACACGTAATACAATCGAGGCAGAACATATTTAATAAAACAAATTATTCTCTATTTGATTTTCAACGACTAAATGAAAGCTTACAAGTGTTTGCAGAGGAAGACACTACAATTGAGGAGACGCAAAAAGAACACTTCAGAACGTTTTCCCTTCCAATACAGATTATCTATTCGAACGCACAAAGCAATTTATCGATACAGAACACTTGACTTTTTATTTTTTTGCCAATCTTTTCCGCAGTCCACCCTTGCCTCTAATCATTCATATAGGCAACCATAAAGCAAATAAACGGGGGCGGCAATTTTAAGGGTCAACAAAGCCGAAACTTTATTTAATGTTTTTCTTTTTTCGCAATTTTTATTTTTTATTTTCGCATATTCTCCCCTTCGCAAATAATCAGCTAAAAAGAAAGTTGTGCTATCGAATTTGCGTGAAGTGCTCTCGCAAATCGATTGACAGAGGGGTTGAGCGATTGTTTAATCGATGAAAACTTAATCGTAGATGGCAGTGATCGAACATAATGTCAGGAGAAAACAGAAATTTTTTTTCCTCTTTTCCTTTCAGTTCATCACTTACGCTTGTTTTTGTTGTGAGCATTTATCGGTAAACAATCGTTTTAGAATGAAGTGAAAAATCGCGGGTGTATTATTTATCCCGGAAGAGGGGAATAAATAAATCAGATATGTAAACTCGACGGATATCTTCCGGCAAAACCGATGAAAACTGGAAATATTCATGAGCTTTAACATGCATTGTGAAAAGTTGATCTTTGGCTTGCAAATATAAAGTTAAATTGTTAGGACAGAAAAAGAAGGGTATTGAATGCCAAGCATTAAGCATACTTATTTTTATATTCTTCAATTCAACTTTGAATACATCAATAACTATTTATATTTAGCGGAAAGGAACTTAGAATGATTGCTAGCATAAAATAATGATTATTTTGATTGTATTTCTACTTTAAGTATACTGTTGAAATTTTCATTCTAAAATTATGGTAAAATCCGATTAACCGTAAAGTTTACGGTAAAGAACATTTTTTTCCTTTATGGTTTTGAAATCATTTACAAAAAGTATGGTTATAAAACCATGAATACAAAACTATACGGTTTTTTTAGCGATTTACAACTAGCATTTTTCAAAAATGTATTAAAAAATTTAATTATTTAAATGGACATAGGAGCTCGGCTTTTCCTAAGGTAATGGGCATTGGAGAGTGCCGGACACTGGAAATTCGTCACGTGTTGAAGGAAATGGAGAAATATTGTGGTGTCAACACTAGGACTCGATTTACAGATAGGCCCGCTAGGCTATGATATGTTTGCAGTTACAAAGAACTAAGTGGCTTCATTAGGTGGTTCTAGTAGGTAAGATAAAATTCTGGTTATTTAACCGTATTAGGTGAATAAACAGTTTTGATTAAATATGGTAAAATAACCCTTCAATAAATTGTTATTTAACCATTTTTTTCGAGAAATCTGAAACAGCTCAGATTAAATTTGGTTTATGAGTTAAAAATAAAAAAATACATTATAAAATAATAAACCAATTAATGGTATAAAACTTTATAAAGTCCGGCGAAACAGAGGAAAAGCGAAAATGCTTATGTACTATAGGTAGTATACTATAGATAGTGAGAAGTTTATTTATTTATTTTTTTTTTTTGGTTTGCAAACAGAAGTTAAGTTACAAGGATAGAAAACGAAGGTTCTTTAATATCAAGCATTGCAACTTATTTTTATATTTTAAAATACAAGACGTTGAAAATGTCAATAACCTTAAGCGGAAAGAATTTTTAGAAAGATTGCTAACTTAATACGGTGATTATTTTAAGTGTTCGTCCTTTAAATTAACTAGATATAATTTCAAATTGATTATTTGATAAAATTTAATCAACATTCAAATAAATAAATAAACAAATAAATAAATGAAATAAATAAAAAATAAATGAAACAAATAAAAAATAAATCAATAAACAAAAATAAATGAAAATAAAACATTTCAAAACTTCTGATAATCCGCAAAGCAGATAAAAAGAAAAAAATGTTAATCAGTTTTACTAAAGATAGAAATTGATCTTTGGGTTAAAAATAAAAGTTAAACTTTTAGGATAAAAAAAACAAATCTATTCAATGTCTAACTCTAGGCATTGTGATGACGGAATCAGGTGTAGTTGGAAGTTATATGATACAATCGACTAATTGAAGATTGTGGTGAAAAACAGGATGATAAAAAAAAAGACAAAAAGTGATTGAATTGTTCTCAACTGACAGTTAGGAGAATGGAAGAAATCTAAGATTGGTGATTTATCGCCAAAATAACATTGCCAAAAATAAAGCCCCCCCCCCAATTAATATTAGGTTTGAAAATACTTCTGGTGATTGCGAATCGCCAAGAAGACTGTGAGAATTAGTATAACCATGAAATTGAAACATATTTGTGATAAGAAATAAAGAATAAAGAGTTATAAATAGATATTTTTTTCCGATTAAGAGCGACTGTGAAATTATCAGTCTACATTAGTATTGAATTAAAAAGTTAGCCGTTACATTGATCCATAAGAAAGGAATAAAATATTTTATGCTCGCTTCTTCATAAATTTTAATAAAAATTAACTAGTTGATTTAATTTAATTAAAATTTGGGAAAGAATGATTTAAAAAAAATAAGAAATTAACTAATTAAATAAAAATAAGAAATTAAATAAGAAATTAAATAAGAAATTAAATAAGAAATTAAATAAGAAATTAAATAAGAATTAAATAAGAAATTAAATAAGAAATTAAACAAGAATTAAATAAGAAATTAAATAAGAATTAAATAAGAAATTAAATAAGAATTTTAGAAATTAACGAAATTTTAAAAGCTAGGAAATATGTAATGTCTATTGAGGCATCACTGGCATATTTAATAATTTTGCAATACAATAAACTGAAAACATTGAAAACGTCACTAATTTTTTTTTATTTCTGGCAAAAAAGGTTTTAGAAAAAAAATTTCCATGCTACTTCCGACCAATAAAATTATTCTTCCCTCAGCAATCCAAACAGCTTCAGAACAATGTAAAAAAAAAAGAATTGAAATATCACTGATCATTATTAGAATTCTCCTGAGCGACAAATAATAGGGGGGGGGGATATGGACCACAGATCATCAAAAGAAAAATTGCGGCCAACATAAAGAGATTCTACAGAAAATGATGACCATATATGACAAGGACAGTTAATCTTTAAAAGGCAGCCAGTCTCGTGGGACTCTGTATTAAAGTCAGGGATGATAGATCAAACGGCCAATTGCAGGACCCCATGAGACTCTGTTCTGTACCGTAATAGCTTCATCCACAGAATTACGGTAGCCTGATTAAGAAAGCCAATACTGGAAGAGGGGAAAAAAATCTCGGCAATCCAATACTTGGTCGTAAGTTTCTTTTGTAATAAGAAGGGAAAATGGAATTTATGATAAAGTAAATCATATTTTCGTTAATCCGTGAAGGCTGTTCTAACAAAGTTTTATTGGGGTTTCGAAAATAAAGTTATTAAAGAAAAGTCACTTATTTATCAGGTATGTTTTCAAAAACCGAAAAACCGCATATTTTGTAAATAAATAGTCTTACTAAATTACAAAAGAATTGGGAACGTAGTTCCTAATCGTAAAGAAATATTTTAGCTTCATTTTCTGAATTTTTGATCATGAATTTTATTTTTAGTTTACTAACACATCTTTAACATTAGATTGTCTTAGAAAACCATTTTGACTGCTTTTTCATTTGCAAAAAAATGTACAAATAATAACGCATAAATTATTATTTTTTTTCAAGTAAAGCAAAAATTTTTAATTGTTAATATTTACTTATAACTTGATATACAACAGTAAATTATATAAAAAATATTAAAAATTAATTAAACAAATTTCTTTACACATTATTCTTTCACAATGCAGTCATTTTGACTGCTTTTGGGCAATATATACATATACTAAGTTTCAGTCTTTTTAGTGTTAATGTAGAAATAGAAACCAGCTTAAACTTTTTAAAGTTTCATTGGCTTGAATGTCAGGCTACATCGTTTGAATACAACAATGCAGTATTTAAGCTCAGCTAGATTAAGCAACAGTTAATCATTAAACACTACTGTCAATCATTATACATTAAAATAGTTGACATTATTTGGCTGTTGAATATATTATTTTCATAGAAACTTGAACATAGATAAAAAATATATTGATAGTGATGAGGCTATAATGTAGAATTTTGCACAACACGTAAACCTTGATTATCTGAAGAAAAAAAACTTACTAGAGAAAACTTTATTTTTTCATTTGTTTATTTGTAACTTTTTTCTTTGGGTACAAGTTAAATTAATCGCTGAATGGTGATCGCAGGTTACTCATTTGGCAAAATGGTTGTTGTCTAATTTTTTGTTCAGCCTCGGTAAATTTAGGCCTTGGGATCGCTTTTTTTCTTTCTTCAACTCGAACCTTTGGGACAGTGTCAAACATTTTGGGACCCTTTTTATTTGCGATATTCACCTGGATTAGTATTGAAAACGATCCATTTTGACTGCAGGTTAGAATTTCTGATTCTCAATTAAAACAATAAAAACAAAAATATGGTTCAAATGATGAAATTATCTTTTATTCGCCTTTCAAGAAGTATTTGTGGGATCTCTCTGGTCCCATATCTCAAAAATAAACTCACCAACTTAATGCATAACAATATTAAAAGTGATAAAAAAGAATTCTAAAAAATTTTTCAAACAGCAGCGGTCGCCATAGCAACGCATGCAATGAAGACGCATGCGCACTGCTTACTATTAGTCTTGAACACAGTTGAAAAGTGTGATGACGTCCAAATAAGGTGCGCACGCCATCAAACCCAAAACAACGCCCATTTTACCAATGGGTAAAAAGATATTTTGGTTTTTGAGGTCACCCTGCAGCTCTTGGAAATCAAAGCTGCAGCCTATCTAGCTAATATGCAAATTCGGTCTTGGAATTTACTGCACTGTACTTTAGCTGTTCTCTAAAAGTTATTTCGTCATATGAAAATCTTTTCGTCTTATTAAATTTTTTTTCCAAATTTTTTATAGGGTAATAAGCTGTTTTAATAACACTTGTGAGTTATAACTGTCACTCATGGTTGATAAGATTCAATGATTTCTAGACTGCATTTTCGATAGTTTTAATTAAAATAGCTTAAGTGTCAATAAGATGAAAAGCTATAAGTTTGCGAAAATGAAAAGCAATTATGATCTGAAATTTTTATAGTATCTAAAAAAATACTCCAACTATGCCTTGTTTGGTCAAAAAAATTTTAGAATTGTTTATCGATATTATTAATTTTTATCTCGGTGAAAAAATCTAACCAAATTGGTGATTTTTTAAATAATTTCAACACTTTTAAAATAAGTAATTAAGCTATTTATTCGTTTTAATACAGACAACAACTTTCAACGAGGTAATAAAAATATCTTAAAAATCAAAGTATTGATTCGATTTTAAGGCTCCCAAAGTATGACTTTTTAATTTTCTTGTTGTAACAGCTCAAATTGGTGATTGTTTTAAAAGATGAATACTTCTATTTATAAAGTAATTAAGCTATTTGTCCGTTTTAAAGTTCAGTCAACTCATTTCATCAAGATAATTAGGCACGCAAACTGTATCGTTTTTTAATTTTTCTTGACGAAAACTTTTCTAAAAGATTATAACAAGGTAATGAAATCAAACTATTATAAATTGAGCCTGACGGAGAAAAGTAAGGAAAGAATAATCATGTTTGGATTAAAGTATGTTGGGCCTGCGACTGATGAGTAACTTAGGACCCTACTTAAACCAAATTAGCCGAAACTTACCAGTACCCAGAAATATTCAAACTTTTTTATGAAATTCAGTTATTAAACTTTTTATGATTTCAGTTCAGGTTTTTAAAAATTCAAAACATCTCAATGAAATTTTTAATTTTTGTACAAAATTAATTGACTTTAACATTAGAATACGTTTAAGTGTTCATGTCAGTAAAAACATTCTGTCGGAAATTTTTAACGTTAGCCTGTATGAAATGTTAAGTGTGGTTCTTGTTTGAATGTTACGTCATTGTTATAACTATGAAATAGAGAAATTTACAGAATTTTTTTCTCTTTCACAAAATTTGTTACATTTTAGCCAACCAAACACCCCAGAAATTAATAATTGTTTTGAAAACGGTTACAAAAAATGAGAAAAATTAAGTACTAAGAGGTTGAAGCAAAAGAATATAAAAGAATAAATAACGGAGTCAGGTAAGGGTGCGTTTGAGCGAGGAGCAGAAGAGAACAACAAGGCTAAATAAGTGTTTTTTTTTTCTTCTTCTTTTTATCAAATTTCACACTTAAAATACATAAAATTGTTTAAAATTTTAAAGAAAGATTGTGAAAAAACACACTTGAAAAAATCTAATTTTTAGAAAATTATGAAAAATAATTTTACTTTCGTAAACTTTAGAGAACCCTTGAAAAACCCTACAAAATGTTGGGGTCGGGGGCTAATAGTCCATCTCTTTTTGTGAAATTTCATCAAATTTCAAACTTAAAATACATAAATTTTTTAAAAATTCTAAAGAAAGATTGTGAAAAAATACACTTAAAAACATCTAATTTTTTTAGAAATTTAATTTCACTTTCGTAAACTTTAGGGATCCCTTGAAAAACTCTACAAAACATTGGGACCTGGGGGTAGTAGCCCCATTCCTTTAGTGAAATTTTATCAAATTTCACACTTAAAATACATAAATTTTTTAAAAATTCTAAAGAAAGATTGTGAAAAAATACACTTAAAAACATCTAATTTTTTTAGAAATTTAATTTCACTTTCGTAAACTTTAGGGATCCCTTGAAAAACTCTACAAAACATTGGGACCTGGGGGTAGTAGCCCCATTCCTTTAGTGAAATTTTATCAAATTTCACACTTAAAATACATAAATTTTTTAAAATTCTAAAGAAAGATGTTGAAAAAATGCACTTGAAAATAACTATTTTTCAGAAAATTATGAACATTTTTTTACTTTCGTAAACTTAAGAGAACTCTTTAAAAACCCTACAAAACATTGGGGTCGGGAGCTAGTAGCTCATTTCTTTTAGTGAAATTTCATCAAATTTCGCACTTAAAATACATAAATTTTTAAAAATTCTAAAGAAAGATGGTGAAAAAATGCACTTGGAAATATCTATTTTTCAGAAAATTATGAATTTTTTTTACTTTTGTAAACTTAAGAGGACCCTTGAAAAACCCTACAAAATGAGGGTATCTGGGGGTAATTTAACCCTAAGTAGGGTACTCCGAAACAAAAATAACTATCGCAAATAACCCTTTGAGAGGGACTGATATACTTACATATTTAATCACAGTCTAAGCAAAATATCAAAGCTTTAAGAAATAAAGAGCAAAATAAGGATTCCTGAAATGCTATCACCATCGATTTATTCTTGGCGAGAAATTCCATTCTTGCGTGTCAATAACGTCACATAAGGGTGTCAATCTACACAACGTGGAAAATTTATTATTCTGTCCCAAATGAGGGATCAAGCTCAAGGGGTTGACCGCACTGCCGGACCATGTGCAGCCGATAATTAACCGGTTTGCTTATTAATGAGCTACAGGATCTCGAAACAGGGGATAGCTCAGACCATTTGCGTTCACTACCTCATCATTACAATTTGCATTTATCTTGCTTGATTCATTATTCACTCGATAAACGGATAAAACTTCACGATCACAGGAAAAGATAAAATAAGTTTAAAATAGAATTAAAGCATTTTTCTAAGTTAATTTTATTAAAGTGTGCAATATTTCCCCCTTGAAACCTTATTTAGTAAAAATGAAAAATATTTTATAAATATTAATTATGCTTGCAGAGGTGTCAATTTTCCAAACTAGCTCTCAGTAATCAGAAGTACAATAACACATATATGTACAGGGATCTGTCTAAGCCGAATTTACTAGCGTTTTGCGGTACCTTCACAAATTCAACTTTAGGAAAAACGGTAGTTTCACAAAACACTTTTTCTTAAAATTTTATTTTTGTATCCTGAAAGAAACGATAAATCCATATTTTTTTGTTGATTTTTTAATATAATTTTTAATTTTCTCAAATTATGCCTAAATTTTCACAAAATATGTCTCAATTTTCACAAAATAGGTACCTCTCAGAAAAACCTAGACAGACCCTTGATGTATACAGTTAGAGTTTACAAAATTCAAATTAGCTTACTTTTAAGGTATATATACTACATAATTCATTATAGGTATTTAACATAAATAAAAGAATATATATATTTCGGTTATTTGGGACTATAAACTCGTGTAAACCCATGTATTTCTATATCTATTAGCATCCCTATAGTTATTATTCACTTAGTTAGATCGTCTTAAGTAACAACTTAAGATTAGTTATATTATTTTAATTATATTAATATAATTATATTAATTTAATATTTTATTAAAAGCATTTTTTAAAGTTAAAATTATTTAATTTTTAACGCACATTAAAAAAAAAAACTAATCTTTGATATAGCGTAAACATTTAACTTTGTTAAAAAGTAGACAAATGGAAACAAAGAAAGATTGTTGTTTAACTAACTACTAGTTACAAATTCAGAAAAATATTTTTAATGACTGCAGAAAGAATAATATATAAACAAATAAAAACTATTATAAAAGGGTAAACAATAACAATGATAATAAATTTATTAAAAACCAGTTGGAATCAGTGCAAAATTTCACAAGAAATGAGTGTTAAAAATAAAAAGGCACTAAAAACTAAATTTTAAATTTAATTAATAAAAATTTTACTGATTTTTATATTAAGCGGCAGTAGCATTTTGTTCTTATAGAGACTGGAGTTGAAGAGACTGAAGTTGAGACTATGTAAAAAATGCTTCTTTTTGAATTATAAATAAAGAATTTTTACGCAAATAGCGCATACATAGACGAAAAAAAAACAACCTTTATTTTCCAAACAAACGAAAATAAATATTTTTTTCCTTGTAGTAATTTCGAGTCGTCCTTAAGCATTTTCATTTTTAATCGCGAAAAAAAATATCAACAAACAAGTAATGATCTGCACACTAAAAGAGTTAATAAACGACTTGCTGAAAACTTGCATAATTTAATAGCGGGGAGACGACTTTTATCATTTTAAGCTGCATTGTTTAGAATGATGTGTAAATTTGCAAACCTTGCAATTCAAACTTTTTTCGATCATGAATAAATAAAGTCATAAAAATTAATCGATAATTATAAGTAATTATTTTGTTTTCATAGAAATATCTTTGGGTAATTCATTTTTACAATTGAGCGCAAAACAGTCAAGCACCCTAACAGTCAAGAAGAATGACGAAATAGGAAAAAATATTAAATGAGAAATTAAAGACTCAAACTTTTCATTGCTCTCCTGACTTGACTATTTTCTTATCTCCTTTCATATATAGAGTTTCAAAAATTTTAATCCATGAAATGAAAAGATAAAAAAAAAAGTATTCTGAGGAAGTAAGCGTTCTTTTTTTTTTTCTCATCTTTTTTTTTTTTTTTTTTGTCGACTGATTTCGTAATTTGCATCTGAGTGGTAGCGCTTCGGGCTTTCTTGCTACAAGTCCTGGGTTCGATCCTGAGACGGGACAAGGTTGGCTCAGCCTTTTATCTCTTCAGTGGTTCGGTAAAATGAGTATAAAGCATGCTTGGAAATAAAACACTGGGGGTTCCGTGTTCGGCTAACCACCCAACCGGAACGTATGCTCCTGCACCCCAAAACCCAAGGTCAAGAAAACTAAGATGGGTACAGTATGATTGGCTCTTTATGGGCAGTTGCACAACTAAATTTTATTTTAGTTTTTGTAATTTATGAAATATTTTCAGCACTAATTAGTTGGTCCACTAAATATCGAAATCTAGAGCATTCGCCTACCAATGAGGTGAACTGGGTTCGAATCTCAGCGACGGCTGGTCAATATGAATTCTACATCCAGCTTGCACCCACCACAATGCTGACGAGAAATATCCTCAGTAGTAGAATGATCATGGGTTTTCCTCACCATGTAACTCAAATACGGGTTGGTTCCACCAAAAAGTCCTCCACAAAGACAAATTTCTCCTAATATTTGATCCAGGAGTTCCCTTGCCTTCTGGATTGGGTTCAAAATTACAAGGCTGCGTAGTTGAACATTAGGAGTCGTAAACCCAAAAACTTGGGGGTCGGATGTTCAACGACGGTTATAAAATAAAAAATAAAATATCGACCTCTGGAGATATTAAGATTGCGTCTTAGCGAGAGAAAATCCAACTATCAAATCAAAAGTTATTTAGGTTATTCGTTTTATTTTGTGCACTGTATTATACTAATAAAACGAAAGACTGACCTGTGAATCCCTGTGGACACCTGCAGGCGAAAGTATTCACAGGATAGATGGGACGAAATAGGAGACTGTCAGAAGATATAAATCCAGAAGCATTTCCGAACTTCAATACAGAGAGGCATTCTTCGAAATTGACGCATGGCTCTCGGACACACAAGTTGTCATCGAATGGTAGGACCTAGAAAATAAAAGTCAGTTTGTACGTTAGGGGATCCCATGCCGTATAACGTACCAGTTTGTATTGTACGTTATATGACTTGAGATAAATAAAGTGGTAGATTCGTAAACTAAAAAAGCAATAACAAAATAATTCATTTTAAATATGCATTCACAATTAAACTCAAAAGGACAAAAAATTAATCACTGATGGGAGATCATGAAAAAGAATAATTTATTAAAGTGTAAAATTCCCACTCTCAACTTTAAAAAAAAAGAGCTTCGAATATTAGGGGGATTTCCACAAGTTTCCTTTCGTATCGTAAGACAAAATTTAATAACAAGTGGTAATACTTTGAAATAGTTCAAAATGTGATCGTAAATGGACAAAAAACGTGCGAAAATGAAATTACTTCTTTGAGGGATGATATCCCATAATGTCGGTGTTATTTTTATTGAATCTTGTTAAATAGTACTAAACTAAGTGATAGGTTTATGGAAAATGCCTTATAATTTATAGTTTCCTTTAAAAAAAATACAAAAATTACCTAGAAAACTGCTAGAATTATTATTATTTTTTTTAAATATTCAAGATATTTAAATCAGAATGGTTTCCTTAGTTACTAAATACGTTTCACTATATAATTATTAAAAAAAAATTTACATATTTTTAACACGTACGCAGTATAAAAGAACTGCTTGAAATATCCATATTTTGCGCAATTTTTGCATTGAATTTCTTTTGAAATTCAAAAATGCTAATTTTATTATTAATTAAAAATTTCTCATTTTTTAAAAAATTTTATTGGATATTTTTTAAAAAAATATCCAATAATTTATATTGGTAGAATTTTCCTTAAACTTCTTTTATATTCTTTAAACTTCTTTTATATTTACGAATTCTTTTATATTTAATGCATAATTATTTTGTGTTGTCTTTAAAACTAAAATTATCATTGCATTTAGACTTATTGTCAATTATTGTATGAATATGTTTATTAGTACTTATTCTGATGTTCCAAGACTCTATGCTTTAGAATACTATTTAAGAATTTATACCTTTTTACTTTTTAGAACTTATTTGGTTCAGAACTTGTTATTTCGAAAATTCACGACTCGAAATTTATTTAGCTTCCTGATTATTCCGATGCTCCAAGACTCTACGTTTTAGAATACTATTTATGAATTTATCTTTTTTACTTTTTAGAACATATTTGGTTCAGAACTTGTTATCTAGAAAACTAACTGTCTCAAAATTTTTCAACGTCCTGTTTATTCTCATGCTCCAAGACTCTACTTTTTAGAATACTATTTAGGAATTTATCTTTTTTACTTTTTGGAACATATTTTGTTCAGAACTTGTTAACTCGATAACTCACTCTCTCGAAATTTACATAACGTCCTGTTTGTTCTGGTGTTCCAAAACTCTATATTTTAGAATACAATTTAAGAATTTATCTTTTTTACTTTTTAGAACATATTTGGTTCAGAACTTGTTTTCTCGAAAATTCCTGTCTCGAAATTTTTTAGCGTCCCTTTAACATTGAGATATCAAGAGTATACTGTATTTATTGAGAGGGAAATAAAAAATAAAAAAAAACGGAAAGTGCTTTAACTCAATGCAAGTAACATTCGAAATTGAAAAAAATTAATAATAAAAAATTAAGAAACTATTATAACGAGAAAAACGAAATGAACTTACCTGAACATTGGCCAATCGAGCCAAAATGGCTCGATTCAGATACACCCTTTCCTGAAGATAGTGGGGGGAGTAATACTCATCCGGGTCTCGAGAATCAGGTCGGTGAACAGAAAAACTGACATTCAGTATCTTTGCTTCCACATCTGTATCATCCTATTCAAAGGTAAAAAAAAAATTACGAATTTATGAGCATCGTAAAAATTAACTAAGAACTCAAATTGAAAAAATTTTTGATTAAATTTTCTATACACAGTTTGAGATTTAAGTCTACAGGATTGGAAGTATTATTAAAATAAATGATTATTCAAAATCAGTGATAATTTTTTCGCTACTCAATTATTTAAAGCTCGCATAAGTCAAATAAATAAAATATTAGGGTGTGTAAATATTCAATATGGTGCAAGATACGTATGTAAATAATTCGAAACCAGGAAAGTCAGACAACAAAAATTGAGATCCATCAAGTCCAACATCCTTCAACGTGTCTGCCCACATGTTCTGGCAAGGAAAAAGTAATGAACCATGCATTTCAATGAACTATTAACATTACAGTGATCAATGAGTGCTACCATTAACCAGCCGATTCACTTGCCTTTTAAATTATGATTAATAATTAATTAATAATTAATTAATAAATAAGATTATCATTAATTAATAAGTGTTTAAAATTTAGGAAAAGGACTATTTATGTGAACAATAATTTTGGTTACAATTATACATCCTTGCGTCTGAATGACGAGAATAACTGTACCTGGCAAGAATTGGGCATGACACAATTAAAAAAAAAAAAGTCAAAATTTCAGGTGGTTATTTCAATATTTAATGTCAATAGAATCCATTCGCTTTATAATCTTGATACTAAAATTAACTGCTTACAAAATTATATTTATGTTTCATACTCTGTCTTTAACTTATATAAGTCGGAACAAAAAGTAGGTTTTTCGAAAATTAACATAGGAAACGGCTTCGATAGAAAATAGTGGCTTTTAATTTAAATTGATGTTTTTTATTTATTCATAAAGAATATAAGTTACGTAACTTTTAGTTGTTAACCATGTACTGACACCGATAGGCTCTGATCTGGAATTCATCTGTACTGATGATCCGGAAACAAATATCATCAGTGACCAATTTCGGCTGCTTGCGAATTGAAAAAAATCAGGTCGTGTTGAAGGGAAAAATTCCCCAAAACTACGACTTTAGCAGTGCTGTAGTCTTAAAATGAGGAACTAATGACGCCATTGACTTATCATAAATTTTATGACGTGTCTATTCTTAAAATGAAACATAAGTCGAATTATGGTAAAATTATTTGTGAGAGATTCGTTTTGATGACAGTTAAATTATAAAGGATCCATTAACAGATCTAAATTTTGAATGAAGGCACCATTCCTTTGCCTGGAAGCTGGTATAGTGTGGTGTTGAAATACTAAAAATAGCTAAACTAAAATAGGGATTTTTCGAAAGCGGTAAGCAAAAAATAATTACGTTTCTATTATATTCATTTAAAAAGATGCAACACATACATATATTTTCATATAAAAGAGATTCTTCAATAAGTACTGTTATGTGTCTACATTTCTCCCGGATAACACTCGATTTCCTGGTTACATTCCGGAAAATAGAAGAACACAATTGTTACTTTTCATATTCCATTTAATATTTTACTTTTATTCCTATTGAAACAAACATTCGAAAACAAACACGATAAAAAATATTCCTTTGACTCGAATGAAGAAGGAAAAATCACCGTATCTCGATTGTAGAATGCATGTTCCAAGAATGCATTTATATACCAACCTTTCAAAAAACTAATAAAAACAAAAGACGGTTATGGAGATGCGTTCAGTGTTACTGCATATCACACATACTCAGATGATGAGGAAAAGATTATAGAAAAGGAGGAAAAAATTGATGAAAGGCGAAAAAGTGATTGTGCGAAGCTAAAAAGGAATGTTTCGGTGATAAATCTACAGAAAGTGACAGGGATGGAACGATGGAGACACTTCAAACGATAAAAACCCGCCCCAGTTAGTTTGATGACACTTTGATGGTTCGTTTTTGGAACAAGTTCAAAAGGAGAGGATACAGATGGGGGGGAAAAAACAAAATGGCGACAAATCAATCATACTCCGAACAAGTGACACAAAATATAAGTATTTCTTTGGGCGACAAAAGAAGACGATTTTGACATTCTGCTACTTAAATCGTTTTCAAAATCACATATTCCTTTTGAGTTTTATTCGAATTGCAAAACTTATAAGCCAATGTGACGAAAGCAATAGTTTTCGTTATTTTCCTTTTTTATTTATTTATTTTAATGTTCAATGATGAGTAAAAAATCAGTTGGATAAAAGAGAAACGTTTTAAAATCATAAGATCAAATTGAAAATAGTTCTAAAATATTTGTGTTAAGGCAGATGAAGGCGTTCCAAAAACATTTTTTCAAGGGGACTAAAATAACTACAATAATTTACTAAATAATTTGCAATGCATGCAGTAAATATTTTCTACTATTTACATTATTTTGTTTTGTTGCACAAAAATTATAACTTGAAATTCCAAAGGTGGGTAGAAAAATTTATATTTAGTACAACGGAACAAATCAATAACATTCGATAATTAGTTCGAGAATCATTAACTGTCAACTTGCAATAAAAATTCATATCTGGACCACTCTGCAAACCGCAGAAATGCAATTACAGAGTTTAAATTTGAAGCATGAGGGTCATTATTTTTTATTAACTTAACACAAGTTTGTTTTATTTTCATAATTCCAGATATGTTCGAAAGTTATTGCAATTTTAAGTACTTTTTTCCTAATTTACTTTGCTTTAAATAATGAGTATTAATCTGTTGTTGTAGGTAAACTTGTTGCTCCCTCTCTCGAGATTTTTACTTATAAGCTTGCACTCGAGTTTATGTCAAAAGGAAGAAACAACTGAGAGATAGAGAAAAAAATAGGTGTTACAAGATATAAATCATGACATTTCTAAAATTTTTAAAATATAAAATATTTAATTCAAAAGTGGTAAAAATAGCCTCCTATTTGAACCATCATAAGGATATAAATCTTAGTAATGAGTAAAATTATTACTCATTTATTTCTTCTTCATGTGTCATACATTCTGTATTCCTCAATTAAAACTATTAGGGAGATTTCGCAAATTTTAGTTAGCCTCGTAAATTTACTGACGCATGCGCACTAGAAGCTCTGATGAAATGCGCATGTACCTCTGAAAAAAGTCAAGCTTTCGTAGGTGAAAATAAGAGATTTTGCAAAAATTCGTAAGTTAACCCTCCGCTGCTGAAATATCATTTTAACTTCAAACATAAAATAAAAACAAACATTTACAATGTATGTAGACCATTTCTTTAAAGCTGTGGTATACGATTCAAGATGCTTTGCTTTATTTAAAACTGCGGATCTGTGAGCAAAAATATTAGGTAGATTAAAGATTTTAATGAATTCAGCAATAAAGAATACAGCATATAATTATTATTAATATTTAAAAAAGTTTAATTAAACTTTTATTGATTATTTAACTTCTTTCAACTAAATTGTACAGTTAAAATAAATATAATTTTGAAAAAGCGAAAATAATTAGACAACCATAATGTTAAACAAAAACCAATAAAATTATTTTTTTATCGAATGAATTTATGATTGTAAGATCACGCGGTTTGTTTCTAAATTTCATCAATACATTTCTTGAAATTCACATTCCCTGTCCATGTTTCTAGTTCGAAGGTAGGCTTAAATAGAAAACAATATTTAACAGCTATAAACAGCATGCGTGTAGCTTTGTCTTAGAAGTGTAAATCACGCCAACATAACGTAAAGATACGTAGCACCTAAAGTAAAAGTGAGCATGCGCTGTTGCCTCCACCTTACGTTCGGAAGCATGCGCAGTTGCTTCCACCTTACGTGCGGGAGCATGCGCAGTTGCTTACATCTCACGTACGGGAACATATGGAAGCCGGCCTAAAAGTGCGAAATCTCCCTATTTTTTCAATTTAAGTTGATCATTTTTAAAATCAAGGCACTTTTTCATTTCGTTTCGATTAATAGATTAAAAAATGTTCAAGCATAATAAATATATAATTTATAAAATTATAAATGCGAAGTAATCACAGAAGTTGGTGAGCGCTTTGAGTAACGGAAGCAAGTCCTATAAATGAATTTAATTTGAGAGGAAAATAACTAGAATTTAATTTTTTTTATACTGATCATAATTTTATAAAAAAAGAGCTTTATTATATTTTAAAATCTAGGTGCCCTGCTCTCCCTCGGAAATCTATCTGAGAACGCTACTGGACTGCTAGCTCTTATTTATAGATTTATTGTCATCTTTTTGGTGTTCAATTGCGTTTTAATGCGCGATTGGAAATAAAAAAAAATCTTAAAATCAATTAAAAGTGTCTTTTTCAAATATTTTAAAATTTTAATTGATTTGAGTTAAACACTACATATTTCCTCAAACAAACAATATTACAATAAACTACAGTACTATCATTGTCAATTAATAACAATTAAGGAAAATAAAAGAAACATTTCAAGAACTTTAAGCGCAGCCTAACACGTAATTAAACTCTTCAGAAACAAAGCGTTCCAGAAATCGAAAATATGAAAATTATTCGAAAGGTGTGGTTGAAAGCTCCCCATTCAATCTATCTAAAGAACGCTAAAATAAATCTGACTTCCATTAAATCCAAAATGCAAGGGAATATCGATATGGATATTCTTAATTGCACTCAGAAGACCAGATCCTTAATATCTATTTCAATTAAGAATTAGAAAATATCTGCATTCGGCTCAAGGGGCATTCCATCTAAATTATTAACATTCGGAATTTTCTGGAATAATTGTCCTCGGGGTGTGTTCCCAAAATATGAGATAGTTATCTAAGAGCTTACCCAGAGCAGTGTTGAGTGTGATTACGAACGAAAATGTTCGATTCCAAATTATCTTTTCTCGTTAGAGAAGTAAAAAATTCATCAGGAAAAACTTCGAATTTCATACGTAAGGGAGTTATTACTCATGTGTGGAATTAAAATGGAAAAAAATATATATAATGCGAAGAAAGAAAAAAAAATAAAGAATGTATACCTTCAGGTTCTAGATGGAAAAAGAATTTAAATATTTTCTCTGTGTTGTTAAGCTTTAAAAAAAACTTGAGAATATAAAAATTAAACATTCAAACACAATAAAAACTTCATGAATAATGCTAAAAAAATGAATTTGTTGCATAATTCTAGGAAGGCAAAGTTAAAACCCCAAAGAAAAATAAGCCGTAAGAAAATTGCATTGCACCTTATTTTTGATGATTAAAAACAGATAAATGGCCGAAACAGACCAAAATTTCCATTTCAAATTGCTTATTAACGCTTTCGTGTGTGTCAAGGTGAAAAATTGCTATCAAAATTTAAAACACTTTTCGGTTAGCTAGAGCAATTAAATCTCTAATGGAGCTTGTACCTGATAACATAGCAGTTTCAAATCGTTTATGGAACACTAAACATTTATCACAATATTTCCACAAATGGGAATTTCCCATCAATCAAATTTTTGACCACTTTTCGACAAGATAAAAGCACTTAAACTCGCTTCTAAAAGACATGACAAACTTTGGCACTTAGAACTCTGTTCTGAATGACATCATACGTTTTCTGATCGCTACAAGGAAAATTAATAGTCATATTATCGATAAGATGTATTAGTTATTCATCAAAATGTCGACTCTCAGAAGAAGCTAGATTGCTTAGGTTTTAATTGCAACTGCTGGTTAAAAATGCTAGCCTCAGTCGCTTACTAATCAATACAAGCAAATCAAAGGGAAGTTATAAAGTCAACTAAATTTTGATCTATTAACAGAGCAATCAAATATGAATCAGAGCTAAAGGCGTCAAATCTCTCTCTCCATAAATATATAAACAATAAAAATATTTACATAATTGCCACAGCACAACACTAAATGTTGAAAATGAAGTCAAAATTCCATGCATGCTAAGGAAAGGAAATTCATACGTAAACTCGGAAAGAAGCATTATCAAAATCAGACGATTAAGTATCGAGGAAGGCAGTATTTTTTTTCTCAGTGAAATATTAATTTGTAACCTCTAATGTGCATCTAATTTTGATTTCAGACAAGGATTTTAAAAATATTGGAGTGTTTCATAATGAGAGCACTTAATATATATTTCTAGAACCCTCATCGAAAATGGAACAAAAAAGCTACATGCATTGGGAGTCAAAGGTCAAAAAAGGCTATCCTTAACTTTATCAATCCACTAATGAAGAAGGTGAAATGAAATGTATCGAATTGAACCTGGTGAAACTAAAAAGTGTTTCTAACAATCATCTTTTAACTGTTCTTTGTTTCATTCATCAAACCAATGAAGCAAACTTTTATATTATTACACCTGCTTTTCTTAGTAGTGATTTAACATATTTATTTAGCGTTTTCGTATTTTTTCTCATTTACCCAAGTCAAAATTTTTGATGGTTTTCCATTGATGGATCAACATAATCTTGATGGTAGCCATCAATGAACCATTTTAATATATTGATGGTAACCATCAGCCCGAAGTAGGAATTCGGACTGATTTATGATGGTCCAACATAAGAATAGCAACTTGTTTTAATGGTTTGTTCATGTTGAACCACCAGAAATTTCCATCATAGTTTATAAAAGAAACCTAAAAAGAACCAAATGATTTTGAAGGTATATTCCTGCTTGATCAACAAAACTCTCCATTAAACCATCATGGAAATGTATTGTTGAGCCATTATGGACCATCACGAATTTCCATAGAATACTAGAAATCAAATGCTGAAACGACCATGAACAACCATCATCCCAATGCAGGAATTTCGGCTGATTTATGATGGTCCAACATTAAAAAAGATTTTTTATGGTATATTCCTGAGAACTAACAAGAGTTTCCATTAAACCATCATAGAAATGTATTGTTGAGCCATTATGGACCATCACGAATTTCCATAGTATACTAGAAATCAAATGCTGAAACGACCATGAACAACCATCATCCCAATGCAGGAATTTCGGCTGATTTATGATGGTCCAACATTAAAAAAGATTTTTTATGGTATATTCCTGAGAACTAACAAGAGTTTCCATTAAACCATCATGGAAATGTATTTTTGAGCCATTATGGACCATCACGAATTTCCATAGTATACTAGAAATCGAATGTTGAAACGACCATGAACAACCATCATCCCAATGTAGGAATTTGGGCTGATTTATGATGGTCCAACATTAAAAAAGATTTTTTATGGTATATTCCTGAGAACTAACAAAACTTTCCATTAAACCATCATGAAAATGTATGGTTGAGTCATTATGGACCATCACGAATTTCCATAGTATACTAAATCGAATGTTGAAACGACCATGAACAACCATTATCCCAATGTAGGAATTTGGGCTGATTTATGATGCTCCAACATTAAAAAAGATTTTTTATGGTATATTCCTGAGAACTAACAAAACTTTCCATTAAACCATCATGAAAATGTATGGTTGAGCCATTATGGACCATCACGAATTTCCATAGTATACTAGAAATCGAATGTTGAAACGACCATGAACAACCATCATCCCAATGTAGGAATTTGGGCTGATTTATGATGGTCCAACATTAAAAAATATTTTTTATGGTATATTCCTGAGAACTAACAAGAGTTTCCATTAAACCATCATGGAAATGTATTGTTGAGCCATTATGGACCATCACGAATTTCCATAGTATACTAGAAATCAAATGTTGAAACGACCGTGAACAACCATCATCCCAATGTAGGAATTTGGGCTGATTTATGATGCTCCAACATTAAAAAAGATTTTTTATGGTATATTCCTGAGAACTAACAAGAGTTTCCATTGAACCATCATGGAAATGTATTGTTGAGCCATTATGGACCATCACGAATTTCCATAGTATACTAGAAATCAAATGTTGAAACGACCATGAACAACCATCATCCCAATGTAGGAATTTGGGCTGATTTATGATGCTCCAACATTAAAAAAGATTTTTTATGGTATATTCCTGAGAACTAACAAGAGTTTCCATTAAACCATCATGGAAATGTATTGTTGAGCCATTATGGACCATCACGAATTTCCATAGTATACTAGAAATCAAATGTTGAAACGACCATGAACAACCATCATCCCAATGTAGGAATTCGGGCTGATTTATGATGGTCCAACATTAAAAAAGATTTTTTATGGTATATTCCTGAGAACTAACAAGAATTTCCATTAAACCATCATGGAAATGTATTGTTGAGCCATTATGGACCATCACGAATTTCCATAGTATACTAGAAATCAAATGTTGAAACGACCATGAACAACCATCATCCCAATGTAGGAATTCGGGCTGATTTATGATGCTCCAACATTAAAAAAGATTTTTTATGGTATATTCCTGAGAACTAACAAGAATTTCCATTAAACCATCATGGAAATGTATTGTTGAGTCATTATGGACCATCACGAATTTCCATAGTATACTAGAAATCAAATGTTGAAACGATCATGAACAACCATCATCCCAATGCAGGAATTTCGGCTGATTTATGATGGTCCAAAATTAAAAAAAAAATTTTTTGGCATATTCCTGAGAACTAACAAGAATTTCCATTAAACCATCATGGAAATGTACAGTTGGAACCATCATGAACCATCACGGATCATCATGGACTGCTGGTTCATGAGAATCAAACTTCTCTTGATGGTAAACCATCATAGTAATAAAGTAGTATTTTCAACATGGAATGATGGAAGTCTGTTGACATATCAAACACCATGAACGCATAATGATAGTGACCATCATGAATCTCATTGAAACCAACATAAATCATCAAGAATTTTGAATTTGGTAAACATTAATTTAAGACTAAAATTTTAATGTGCACACTGTAATCATTTTATTGACCCTAAAAATACTTTAAAAGTGATATACTAAAAATATTAATATTAAATACTGTACTTGCGGAATATCCTGTTGATTGAAACGAAAAATTATAAAATTTAGCTAACGCAAATTCTAAAATATTCTACGCCAGGAGAAAAATTCATATGTGAAGCGAAAATATATTCATCATAAGCATATAAAGAGCTGTAAAAATAACAATTGAAAACAACACAATAGTATTTGAGAATTTTATCGAAGTTAGAAGCTTAAGAAATCGATTTATTTCTTTCGATTATGATTTTCATCACTGCAGACAAATAAAAATAAACATCAGCGACGGAAATCGATTGACGGGGAGAAAAAATTTAAATTTCTTTTTCGAGAAATGGATTTGCATTATTGTATTCAGCTGAAGTTTATTTTCAGATGCCTTATTTTTTTTTTAAAAGTTCAGAAATCGAAAAGTTCAAAGCTGAGCACTGAGAATAGAATCACCTGCGAGCCGAATATGAATATGTTTCCCCGAGAGAAAGTAACAGAGGAGACACCTTTGCACGAAATAATCGAAAAAAAGGCAAGAAGAGAAAGAACTGTAGTGACAGTGAACGTTTTCTGCAACTCGATTGTGAGAAGAAAAAAGAATTTTATATTACAAGAATAGGCCAGTACCTGAAGAATTAAGCATAAAAAATTAAATCTCCGAACGGGAATAATTAAGGGAAAGCTGGTAAGTGTTTTAAAAGTTAGATTTCGCTCCAAAGCGAATAAGGGTTGTCCATAATTAGGATGTCATATTGTTTTCAATATTTTTTATTTTTTTTCTTCCTTTAGTCATATTTCACCATTACCCTTACCCTCTTGTCGCATGTCACACTATATTACAAAAATATATACTAGCATTATTGCATAAATACAGTCAAACCCCACTATAGTGAACCTTCAAGGGACCGAAATTTTGGTTCACTATAACCGGGAGTTCACTATATCCGTTACGCAAGCAATTTAACTAATGGTTTCCAAACTCCTCCCTTTCATTACACATTATTTAAATAAATGACTGAAAAATATTATTTAGTAGCGAAAAATGTGTTATTTTTCATTACTCTTCGTCTTGCTTACTAAAAAAAATATTAAAAAAAAAAAAATAGTAATCTTTAGTTGATGAGCAATCCTGACAGAAAATGCATATTGATCCCACTGACACCTTACAGGTGCATTATCTGCCAGGGTTGGAAATATCTGCTTGGTTTGTTTAGGGATGAGAAAGTGAGATAAAAGAAGATTATCGCTCAATTCCCCTCTATAGATGGTTTTAAAAATCGGTATACGTATTTATTTTAAAGTAAAAATTTCGAAATTACAAAAAAAAAAATGAGGAAAAAAAATCAGTTGAAGACAGAAAAAAGTTCATTATATCCAACTTCCTCACTTTTTTGGTTCACTATATCCACAAAAAATAACATTATACGTGTATAGAAGCACGGAACCTAACATTTCGTTCACTATATCCGGGAGTTCACTATAAACAGTGTTCACTATAGCGGGGTTTCACTGTACATACCAGCATATTACGTAATATATATGTTACTGTGAACGACCGAAATTGGTGGTTGTTGACTTCAACCGGTGAATGTTGACAATCACATAGTCGCTTTGGTGAATGTCCTAAATACTATATACTAGGTCTAGTTTAAGTTGCACTTCCCAGTATACATATTTGCCCGGTATCGATGTTTTTTTTAAGGTCAAGTGCCACTGTTTGGCATGCATTTAGCCGGTATTCCGAACACTGATTTTTTTATTAATCTATCCTCAGCAGATCATAAAATATCAAATAAATATAATAATATCAACGAATACATTAATTTCAAATAGGATATAACAAATATTTCGGACATTCACCAAACGGCTATGCGACATTCACCGAGGAAAGTCGACATTCTCTTGATTTCGGTTATTCACGGTAACACATGCACAAACGTCATACTATAGTATAAATCATATTTAAAAATTTATTCCTTTTAAACTTTTGAAGATGGAATTTATGTAAACAACAATACTATTGATTACATGGGTATTTATTTCGTTGAAAAAGATGAAAAAAAAAGGAAAACAAATAGTCTAAAATTATCCAATTTGATGGTTTTCAACTCCCTACCTTTCCCACTCCCCTTGTCTTAAATTGTCACAATTTCAGAAACCCTTTTCTTTCCCTCCAAGCTTGACATCATTTGTGGAGGGCCCCTTATTTGATTTTGGCCTCGGACCTGAAGTGAGTGTCAGCCATCTTCTTGAATTTACGAAAAGGAAAGGGGTCAAAAGAGAGAAAAACTAAAATGCATCTATCCAGACAAGGGAAGTATTCTTGTCTATGCAATATTTTTGCGCGTTATCAATTGAAACTAAAATCAAGCTAATAAGACTACAATATAAATAAAGAGAGAGTATACTTCGAGCTATAAATGAAAAAAAAAGCACAAATGATAAAACAAAAACAGATATACTGTGGTTTGCTATTCCATTTAACAAGAACTTCCGCCAGCGTCGAAACAACGAGTATTAGAAGAAAATACGAGGCAGCCAAGTTGAAACAAGTTATTCAGCATGAGCTTATTCCTCTTCTTTCACTGGTTCAACCGCATTTTTCCTGGTTGTAACTTGTCTGTCTCAGGTTTTCTTTAGTCACTCTATGATTTGGCATTGATGAAGCTACATGTTTATAGAACCAAAACTATTTTGTGCCATTATTTCAGAGATGCCAACTGCTCCGGACGAGCCAAAATAATTTAAAAAACGGTAAATAACTACAAACTAAAATTTGAAAATATTTGACTAATTTTGCTTGCTTTTTAAGAGGTTTAGCATGACATAACTATAATGTAGTGGTGAATCATATAAACCTATGAATTATTTAGAAATAGCGGTAGATTAAAATCTAATAAATTGAATTTATTAAACCAAGAATCACAATTAATAAACTACCACCTGCAAATATTTATTCGCTGTCCGGAGCATGTTGGCATCTCTGTTATTTGTGTGTGTGTGTTTAAAAACTTTATTCAAAGGCCGACCGGACTGTGTATTTGGTACGGAAGCTGATCTTACATCAGAAAGGTTCTGAGTTTTAATCCCGGACAAGGCAAGAATGTTATTTTATTCTCTGTACTATCTGTTCTTACTATGGCAGCAACGTCGGCCCACCCAGTATGGTACCCCTGAAAGAGTGGCCAAGAAATCTGCCTTATTAATACCTGAATGACGAGTGTCAGTCGGGTGGGCATTGGAAGAAAAACTTTATTTTATGAGAGTGATAGTTTAAGAGTTATGAGGGTATTATAAATATAAACTAAAATTTTCGACTTATACCTATTTAATCGACTGATATTGCTCTCAAGACGAGCTACTCCTTCAACACCTAGCTACAGGTAGACCAAAGAGAAATGGAGATGAAGGCTTCACAATTTCGTGACCAATGGCATGATAAAGGCAACGGGGTCAGCGTTGCACAACGGCCATCTCTTTCCAGACAATCTTACTCCCATCAATCTGGAAGTTGGGTGAGCTTTAAGTCACTACAAAAGATAAGACCCGGGTCCTGATATCTCAATGCCTCAACCACTGAACCATAATGGTTCAATAACAGGGTGCGTAGCCAAATTATTCAACAAAAAATAAGCACCTTTTAAGCACTTTTCAAGCATTTCAATAATATTTTTAAGCACTTAAAAAAAACACAATTAGGTAGGATTGGAAATTTTTTGACAATTGACGGTTTTATTTGGTTTTAACCGTCATGTCAAAGAATTAAAAAAAAATTTCGGCACTGTTTTTGACAATTGTCAAAAATTTTTAATCATGTAAATCGAATGGCGCTTTTATGCGCTACGGACTAGATTGCGCAGAAATAGAGTGGGGTTGAATTAATTGTGAAAACGTTGTTTAGGATTCGTAGGACTGATTAGTAGGGAAAATTAACATGGTAAAGGAAAAATCTCATTTTGAAAAAGGGAAATTAAGCACTTTTTAAAAACACCCAATGAAAAGAGCACCTTTAAGGGCCTTTAAAAAACGAAAATCGAAAATAAGCACCTTTAAGCACTTTTTAAAAACGCTACGCACCCTGAATAATTAAGGTAATATACCTTATGCGCTTTAGCTTTGGTCTATGGTATGCTGAATTAAAAGAGGGATAAAACTGATAATATGAAAGTTATGCGAATTTTTAGAACAATGAATATAAATTTGGAGTCAAAAACAATTCCTTGCTATGCATAGTAATGAAGTACTATGCGGAAAGTAATGTTTCAGTTTCCTTAATCTTTGTACTTTACCACACAGAAAAAAACATGATAAAGGCTTGGAGAGGCAAACTCTATAAGGCCTTAATTAAAACTTTAAAAACAATTGTTATTTTTAATGTCACATAATAAGATCAATAAAATATATGTTCAAATATTTTTCTGTAACTCGAATAAGGAAAAAAATCGAAAGAATAACAGGAAGAAAAAAATGTTTTTAATACCAATTTAATAATTTTTGTTTAAGATCTCAAAAAGCTGGAAATTTTTCGTTCTTTTATAACAATAAAATTGCACTAACCTGTACATTGAATATAAATATGTTCTCTTTGGGACATGGCACGATGGCGGCCACCCCCTCCACGAAATAATCGAAGAGGGGGGAAAGGAAGGCTGTCTGTGACATGTCGTCGAGTCTGACGGTGACGCTGTTGAACAACATAGCCTCTGACACCAGTCGCACCTTCAGCTGACACTCAGCGTGTACTTCGTTGATGCCATCTGAAAAAATAAAAAAAAATGAATTGTCAAATCGTCGTGAAAGTTAATTAAAAGACTTGTTGTCATCGGCGAGAAGTTAAGGTGAAGTGTTTTCGAAATGAAATGGATGTTAGGGATTAACAAGTTAGTTTAAAAATTTGTTTGACAAGTTTCGTAAAGTTCGATATATGACAGCTAACTAATTTTTTTCTTCCATTAAATGTGTTACTTTTATTCATGATCTTGTATAGATATTTTTAAAGTTCTTGTCAAAACTGAAGTAAAAAAACTATTTACATTAGGTTCTGCAAATTATATTCAGGTGATGAGAAAAAAAAGTTGAACAAATCTAACGAATCCCCATTGAGAAAGGTGAACACAAAAACCAGTTTGATTGCTGGAGAAATAACACTATTTTTGCAAAAAATCGCGAGAAACTAAATTTAATTTAGTTAATGTGCTCAATTACATTAAAGTAGGAACAAATTAAAATGCTGTTCCATTACTGAAAATAAAAACTTGCAATTTAGAGAAGCACTTTGATTACAACGAATATCTAAATAATTGTAGATCAAGAAAATAAAATTCTAGAGGGGGAAGGGGGATAAATAACATGAAAACAATTCAAATAAAGTTAAGAATTAAGCTGACGTAACTGCTTTTTATTAAAAAAAATACTCATATGATAGTTTGGACGATAAAAAAAGAATAATGAAGCGCAAACAATTTAATAAAAAAAAATCAACTAATAAAATAAATGATAAAAGCTACAATTCTTTATCCAGAGGAGGGGATGGGGCATAAAACACACCCACTTCACATCGAGCTTAACATGGAACTCAGATGGCTTATTTCTCACCTCATGTAATGCGACAGATGGGGTAAAGAGGGCAAAAAAAAAAAGAATAAATAAATAAATAAAAAAAAGATCGAAAAAGGGCTAACGACTTTACCATAACCAGAGAAAAGAAAAAAGAAAAATATAAATCTGTAGTTCAATAAATGATAACATAGCACTGATATCTGTTCTAAACAACAGTTGGATTGGAGCAATGCCACATTGCCAAAAGTTACAAACTTTTTTTCTCGGCTGCTTTGGAATAATTCCAATTTCTTAATCGTGCTTCCTTGAAAAATTGCAATCAAAATCCTGGAAAAATTTTATGTTACGTTACTCTCAAGTACAGTGCGCAAAATAAAAAACGAACCACTCTTAATAACTCTTGCTCCAATAATCGGATCTTCACGTTGTAGGACTCATTCTTAATGATTCGAAGTGTTATCCTCAAATATGCTAATTATTAAATGCAGACGATATTTTAAGTTGCGAAATCAGGCACAAAAACGTACTTTCTCTGAATATATATATACCTTTTTTTTTCTTCCTTTTACTGGTTCGGATTTCCAACCTTCCAAGACATAGGGGGTAGCCGCAATCTGGGGAATATAGTCTCAATAGTTAGGTCAGGAGAGTGACCGGAAGTTTGGACCCCTTCATGCTAATATTTACTTTTTTCTTATTTCGCCATATCTCGAGAAATTTTTAAGCCAATTGAAAATTTTTTGCTCTTAATTATAAAATTCATTTATACGAATTATAAAATTCATTTATATTCATTTATATAATAATTCCAAGCAAAAAATAACTTTTATTCATTTTTTATTTTTTATATAATTTTATATAATATTAGTCAATAAAATTTTAAATTGTTAGGTATACAATTTTTTTAATATATAATTTCAAAGAACATAATTATACATGAAAAATATAAAATTTGGGTGAAATCAGACTAATAGTTCCTGAGAAATCAAATTTTTAAAATACGACTTTTTTGAAATTCGATTTCACAGGAACTATTCGACCGATTTTACTCAAAATTTATATCTTGTTATGCAAAAAATTCTCTACCTTACTATTACACATTTTAACGACCAATATTGTATAAAATTATAGAAAAATAATAAATATTTGCTAAAAGTTATTTTTCGCATGGAATTATCTTCGGATAAAGGAATTTTATAATTGTCTTCAAAAAATTTTCAATTCACTTAGAAATATCTCGAGATATGGCAAATACGCAAAAAGGAAAATTAACTAATGTGTCCAAAATCTCGACAGCTCTCCTGACCAAATTAATGGGCCATATTCCCCAGATTGCGGATACCTCCTATGTCTTGGGGGCAAGAAATCCGAATTCGTCGAAATAAAGGTATGTTCATTCAGAGAAAATACGTTATTGCGTCCGCTTTCGTAACTTAAAATATCGTCTGCACTAATTTATTAGCATATTTGAGGTTACCCTCTCAAACCATTAAGATAGAGTGCAAGAAAGTGAAGATCCTATCATTAGATCAAAAGTTATTTAAGATGGTCCGTTTTTTATTTTGCGCACTGCATAAAGCATACAGAGTATTCCTCAACTACCAAATTTAAACTAAAATTTTAAAATCCTAGTTAATGAAGTTAAAAAAAATAACAACGAAGAGATAAAGAAATCAAACTTTTATCGAAATATGGTAAATTATTACAAAATGTGGAAGAGAAATTATTTTTTGAAGCCAACTAGCGTCTATGAGGTACAAAAAAAGGACGATGTTTTCGTTACATCCGTTACCTTACATTTCGTTAATGGTATTTTAGAAGGCCTGTATATTATTTCTATAAAGGCATAAAAGAAGTAATTGGCACATCAAAATTACTTAAAGTAATTCTCCAATTTTGTTCGCATCTCTTTCATTCAAACAGCAATAATATTCCATGCACCACAACACTTTAAGAAATGACGAGGAATGAAAAAACATATTTCTTAGCCATCGAACGAAAACATAAAAATTTGGGCAAGATTTTTCAAAAGAAAAAAAATCATCCAGATATTGTATTTTTATGACCTCAGGGAAATACGGGGTGTTATTGATGGAGTTGGAAAGAAGGAAAAAAAAAAAGAGCCCAGTACAATTGCCGCAAGTCATAATACTTCAACAAGAAATCCGGATTTATAACCAAAACATTTAAAATGAGAAATAGCAAAACATATTCAATAAACAAAACTTTTTCTCAATAAGAAAGAGGCTTAAAAATACTTTTATTTTACACGCTTTGGTTTATGTTGCCAAAAATTGCTTGAAGCTCGGCCATATAAAAGATTAAAAAACCACAAAACGCGGTGGGTACAGTTAGAAAATAAATCTTGCTTTATTAATTCCAGGAAAGAGTTTTGCACTTTTCGATGTTTTCATTTCATGTAAAGAAGTTTTGTTTAATACATTTTAGCTTTTACTTTCATTTCTTACCCGGGGAAAAAATTTATTTTAGAAGTAAACAGAGTGTGTGAAATTGAGTTGCATGCCTGGGTTTTAGTCCTTTTTTGAAAGAGGATTTTCGTTAAAGTATTCGGGTAAAAGAAAATTGTAACGGTGGCATTGCTCATGTGAAAAATAAATAAATTACTTAGGTGGTTATTTGTTACCAAAAAGGAGAAAAATATTAAAAAAGAGAGACATTTCGGATGGAATATTTTCGTAGTTAATATTTTATATATTCGACGGAAACATTTTCCCAAAATGTCTCGTAATCACATGCAACTAAATAACGAATTCAAGACAACAGTGAAGTCTTAAATTTATTATTAAAAGCATGAATCTGAAATAAATTATAAACATTTTAAAAGTTTCTATTTTTTAACTTCAGAAACTTTCGCATTTCTTTTCCCCTATCTCTGAAAAGAATTTAAAATTATGAGCTTTGTAATAAATCGCACATTCTAATATTGCTGTTAAAAATAATTACAGATTCAAATAACAAGACATTTATAGATTAATAAGTCGTAAAAAAATTAATAATGTAATAGCTTAACAAGAAGAATATAAAATACATAATGCACATTGAAAAATATGCATATTTTACAGATTAGATACAAATGCATGTTTTGACATCTGCGTACGCAGATAAGGTCATGTAGACGTAAATAAATGAAAATAGTTATTATAACAATTTTAGAGCAAAACTCAACTAAAACAGAATTAATCAAAACTTAAAATGAAAAAAAAAAACATGGAAGAAAAAAAAAATAGTTAAATGATGTGCAAAAACAATATATTTTTGAAATTCTGCGCAGGTTTTATGAGGAAATCAAATGAGTTTGAATTAATTTAAATAGGAACAAATCATTCGCAGGAGGAAAAAATAAAATTGTTGTGATTTAAACTTAAAAGGGAAAAAAAATTAAAATCAAAATGGCTAGAAATAAATGTACAAAATGAATATACGTTTTTAAAATGCAATACAAGTTCTGCACAAAACATAAAACAGTTTAATAGTGAAATTAATATTTTCGCAATCTAAATTTAAAACGTAGAAAAAGAAAACAAAACCAAATAAAATTTTCTCCATTATAGTATACTCTCGATATCTCGAAAACCTTGTTAAGTCAAAAAATTATTTTTCTCCTTGGCACAGTGGGCCCGCATCCAAGGTTTCGTGGCCAAAATTAGTATTTCGATAAAATTTGTTTCAAAATTTGTGGGGTTTTATTTAGGGGTTTTTATATGCAGGTAAATTGAATTCATAGCTGAAATTTTGAAATACACTAGAAATACCCAAAAAAAAAAAATGGCGGCTGAAATATGGTGAGAAAAAATTTAAAAGAAATATTATAATACGTTTAAATAATTAAATATAGCAATGAAAACATATTAATTTCCGGAATTTTACATTAAAAATGAAAAACATATAATATTTCCGAAGTAATATTACAAAATAACGCGATTTAATTACAAGCTAAGACGTGAAAAAAACATAATTTTTGTTTTTCGGCATATTTAGTCCACCTTTGCAATATGGGCAAAATTGGGCAGGTTTTTTCGAAAGGAGAAACAAAGAAGACAACAAAAAAAAGTTTAGCTAATTACCTCGCGGAATTTTTTGGAGATAAGTTTCGAAAGTGATTCAAGCATTGTAAAATTTCAAATGATAAGATATAAAGTATAAGTTTGTCAAGAGTATTAACTAATCCAACAAATTGAGAAATTGTACTATAATTTCAGACTAATTGCTCTGATAAAAATGTAACAGTAAGATGAAATTCCTATATATATTTCTGAAATATAATTTAAAAGTTACATTAAAAAAAAATTAACATATTTTTCACTATTGTACTCTTGTCGATCCAAAAAGTAAATTATAATGTTTGGAATGATTATGAATACTTAATTTGGGCGCTATTAAAACTGCCTACACATGTTTCAGTTTAATGTAATTTTGACTTTTGGCCGAAGATCATGGTCTTCTTGCCCTCAGTGCTTGGTATTATATGTAACCCTAATGTTAATTTGAATTCCTATGTCTTCTCAAAATCCTGTTACGTCAAATTGTTTTTCGAAATACAAACTGAATTTTTTCGAAAAAATAAAAATGTAAGTTTATTGTAAACCAATTATTTTCTATTTAATGCATTATTATTTTTGTCTTACTATGAAAAATAAAATTGTCATTTTTGCATTTAGACTTATAGTCTACTATTATTTCCCTCATATTTATTAGTAGTTAGTCTTATGCTTCGTTTATCTACATTTTAGAATAATATTTCTTAGAATATATTTTCCTACTTTTTAGAACATATTTAGTTCTGAACTTGTAATCTAGAAAACTCGCTATTTCGAAATTTTTTTTTTATTCTCGAAATTTCCCTTCAACTTGGAGATATCGAGAGTATATTGCATTAAATGAAATAACTGAAACTGCTTTGGTAAAGAGTTTTTAATTACCAATTTTATTTTTATCATTATAATTATTAATATTATTATTGTTATTATATTATTAATATTTTATAATTAATTATTTTTCTCATTAATTTAAATTCGAAATTATTTTGGAAAAACATTAAAAAGTTTTTCAATTTAAACAGCAAAAAGTAATGCTTAGTGTAAAAAAGCTTTCATTTGGATTGAAAAATATGCGCGACACATTTTAAAAGAGGAAAAACAACATCCCCATCGTCAAAATCACTCACCCACTTAGATGTGAGCAATATATATTTTCAGTGGGTTTATCTGATATGTCCCCCTCCCCCACAGCGGTCGGGATTGAGATGGAAAAAATTGAATTTTTTATTGAATTACAGACAAAAGCCCTCAAAGTGGGGAGTACAAGTAAAAATCTCGGATGACGTCACGCCCTATAGCACAATTGAGTCGAGAGTAATCAAAATGACCCACTTACCAAATACGGGAATAATATGAAAGTGTTAAAAGTGAGCTTTAAGGTTGAGATTAATTTCCAGATAATAATTACAATAAACGACACTTAAAAATCACAAAAGCATTAATGTTTTGTATTTCGATTTTAAATCACCTGTGCAATTATTTTATACTTAAGAAATGCACTTTCAATGCAACTGAGTTTTTTTAATATTTTATTTGGAATGTTTGAAAAAAAAATTTTTTTTCTTCCTTTTGTAAAGAATTTTTTTGTTGTTGCCATTTTCAAAAGTTTCCAATTTAATCGTTTTCACTCTCCGCTTTGCTTCGATGACACTACATTGCCTTTGAAGCACTTAAGAAGTGTTCAAAACGATATATTTAACTACGTTCAGAATAATTCGCATTGCTATATTTGCCCTTTGGTGCAGGTGCGCGCAAGGGAGGGCCGCTGGATAACAGGTTACCTCTAATAAATGATTCACGGTAGAACACAGAAGAAAAAAAATAATTAAAAAGCAGTGCTTTTTTTGAAAATCTGCGCAGGTTTCGAGCTCAAATTATTTACAAACCGAACGAAAATTATTGTAATCCAAATTTGAAATGTAAACTACGGAATGTACAGTGCGAAATAAAAACGGACCGACCTGAATAACTTTTGATCTAATGATCGGATCTTCAAGTTCTAGGATTCAATTTTAATAATTTGAAGGATTGAAATTTAAAATTTATGGAACAAGAAATCAACAATTCAAAATTAATAAAAAAGATTTAAATAAATTAAATATTAGAAACAGATTAAACATTGATATAAACATTAAATCAAGTATTTTTATAAGTCAAATAGATTAAAATTAAATTAATAATTAAAAAATAATTTGCTAAATAAAAAACTTTCTGCTCTATTTTTATTAACTGTTATGCTTGAATTTAATTAATTTCAGCTGCACTTGCTAACACGGTGAATAATCTTACACCACCCCGAATATTCTAATTAAGATTAAAAAAAATTATCCTTTTTTTCATCTTTAGAAGGATAATTAATGTCCGTAATTTTTTAAATAATAATAATAAATATCGGTATAGTTTGATGTTTTTTGGGTCCCGGTCCTCCTTCATAAGCCAGTTGACATATAAATTGAGTTGGTAAGTTGATATATTTAATAATCCACTGAGGACAACTAAAGAAATAAGCTTAAGAAATCACGTGAGGGAACAAAGAGCTGGTGAGCCTTATCTTGCTGACTTTTTGTTTCCTAAATCTCATGAAAGTATTAATAACTAATAAATATCACACATATTTCATACCTGCTGTTGAGTTATCAATTTCAGATATATACACTAGAAGACAAGAAACAAAAAATGTTTAGAATCTATGTATTTGGGCGTTTAACATTTCAAGCCTAAGTCAAAATATTATAAGAAGCGCGAATGATGTGACCAAAGTGCTGTTGTTGTTGTGGCTTATCCTCCAAATGCCTGACGAAGTCAGACAAGGTCCATCAGACCGTTGACCCTAAGGACCAGAGGACCAGGGGATGAATATATGTCTTCTCTGGAAAGTCCCAAACAGTCCAGGATGCGTTCGAGAGAAGCTTGCTCAGTTTGACATTTGGACCTGTCCTCGATGATTCTCCTGCCTTCGAAAAACGAGAGACTTTTTGTGTGACCACTACCGAAGTTCTAATATCAGCTATGACCGGTCATGACGAATTCTGTTCCCACCGGGTACGGACCACAATGCTGACGTTGAATATTCTCAGCAGTATAAGGATCATGAGTAAAACTACTCACTCTGTCAGGCTAACAGTAAGAGGTTTTGGTTTCCATGTAACAAAAATTAAGGCTAATTGCACAAAAAAAGCTCCACAAAGGCTAGTTTGTCTCAATACTTGATCCAGGAATTCCCTTGTCTTTTGGTTGGGTTCAAAATTACAGAGCTAAGAGGATGGACATCGATAGCGGTAAACAGCTAATGAATGTTATGGTGATATCAAAAGAAAACACGACGTAAAGAAGTTTGATGATCCGGATATGATTAACAGTTAAGCATCTCAACGGATTTCTTCGAATCAGATATCAAGTAAATAAAAGAAAGCACAGAAGAATAATCCTTGACAGTTATTACATGGTTGATCGATCTAAATGCGAGAATCAGGTACGAACTAAGCAGTGGAAGGCATGGCGGAATGAACTCATCATTTTGTAGAAGATAGATAGAAACTTCTGAATGAATATGAGAATAGATACGAACTAAACAAGAGAATTCATGGTTGAATAAGCTTTGAAGTTTATATAAGATTGTGCAGATAAATAGTTTCCTGAGTATTAAAAATAGGAAAAAACTATAGACAAAAGAAAGTACGGCAAAACAAATCTAGCAATTCTTCTAAGATTAGAAAGAAAAAAAAACAACTCAAAAAATGCGAGAATCAGGTACAAATTGAATGAAAAAATTAACAAATATTTTACCAAAATCCGTATAATATACATCTATGCATTTCACTATGAGCAATAATTTTGGCAAAAAAAAGCTTAGCAATTCGTCTAAGATTGACAGCAAGATTCTCATATTTATTAAATTAAGATCAATAAAAGAAAGAAGTAAGCATAAAAAAATCATGATATAATTAATTAAGGAATCAGCTTTTGATTGAAAGCCAAACAGCTCAATGAAAGTTAAAATGAGTTACGAAAAAAAAACAATTAAAAACATGACGATGTAAACTGTTAATAGAACTAATGAGATAACACTTGTCACTTATTGTCAGACAGGCATAACAATGTCACGCTATAACTATCCCTAGCTATCAGCCAGGGTACCACAAAGATAGTCAGGGGTCTGTCTAGGTTTTTCTGTCAGGTACCTATTTTGTGAAAATTTGGACGTAATTTGTAAAAAATTAAAAATTATATTAAAAAATCAACACAAAAATATGGATTTATCGTTTCTTAAGGGATACAAAAATGACATTTTAAGAAAAAGTATTTTGTGAAACTACCGTTTTTCCTAAAATTGAATTTGTGAAACTACCGTTTTTCCTAAAGTTGAATTTGTGAAGGTACCGCTAAGCGGTAGTAAATTTGGTCTGGACAGACCCCTGATAGTGCAAATGTCACTAAGGCATTAAACGAAAACGTAAAAAAAATTAGGTAGCGATAAGGCGGGTTGCCAAAGATAAGTGCAAAATGTTACTAAGTCATTCAAAGACAACGTATAAAATTTTATAAAACTGATGGTATATTTGTTATTGCAAAACTCAACAGAAAAGATTTCGTAATAAAAGCGAAATAGCTGATGCACACACATATTTATGTCCACAGATTTTATGTTCAGTTTTATTGCTTTAATTTTCGCAAAGAAATTACTTCCCAAACAAACCATAAAGATGTAGAAAAATAAATACGATACCCTTCGCCTTGAAAAAATATCACTATAATTTTTCTCAATTCCACGTTAAACATGGCATGAATGAATAATTTTCTTATAAATATGCAACTGGCAACAATCTACGATCGCCAACACAAAAAGAAAAACCTCAACGAAATCGAAAAGCTAGAAAATTATTCGAAGTTGAAGTGCTCTACATAATAAGTAGCTATTTAAGTAGCAAAATTTCTTCTTCAACGGATAGTGAAGAAAAAAAAATCTATCTAGCAACGAAATCTGAATAATAAAAAATAAACGAATGTGCAGGTAAAAATGGAGAAAATATGCTGATAGTAGAGAATGTGCCCTGAATGCCGATTCTCGAAGTTCCAACAGACCTTTGAATCGTAACTTTAAACCATAAAATGTGCATAGATAGAAAAAAAGGCGCCGATTCTAAGGTAAGAGAAGATTCGAATGAAATATGAGTAGGGAAAAAAGGGGTAAGAGGGTAAAGCGAATAGGTCTTTTGAGGGTACGTGATGCGAAAACTACAAATATTTCTACCTCTTATTCCACCCCTTATGGATTTCCATCTGTATTCAGGCTCCAACTTCGGCAATAGTATGAATTACTCAAGTTAGCATAATCATTATTTATTGCTTTTTTTCTGCTTAGTAGAGCTAAATTACACGCGAATTATGAATTGGTATATCTTAACAGTGTTTTTCGCAGATATTTCGCTAAATAAAATAGCCACAGTTTAAGTGTTTGAGACAAAGCAATAATTTTCTTTGCCGGAAAAAATTATCTAGGCTTTAGAATAGACCAACAACTTGAATACTTTTTAAGGTTGTTTCAGTTATCGCGTGAAATGATGCTTTTCTGCAAATAATATGCTGTTTTCATAACTGTTGTGAGTTTTTAACAATTACTCTAGACTCTTAAGTCAAGTTCAGCCTATCTTTAGCAAGTGCCTCGATACCGAAGAGCCATTACATTATGACTACCCTGCTACCCAGCATTGATTCCACAAGGTGCTGATAGGTAGTCTGAGGTATCTGGTACCAAGCGCTCACCAACTGGTCCTGCAATTCCCTCACATTGCGAGGGGGTAGCGTGGCAGCACGAATTTGGTTTTCCAAGTAGGACCACAAATGCTCTATTGGATTAAGGTCAGGTGAATTTGGGGGCCAAGACATGACTTGAAAGTCACTGGAATGTTCCTCGAACCAATCCATGACGATTTGACCCTTATGACATGGTGCCTTATCCTGTTGGTAAACACCATCTCCCGCAGGAAAAACTGTTGCCATGAATGGATGAACCTGGTCTGCAACTATGTTCAAGTAGCTTACAGACGTCAGGGATTGTTCTATGAGGATTATGGGTCCTAATGTGCCCCATGAAAACATTGTTCCTGAGCGAGAAACCATGAAAACCTGAGCGAGCCCATTGTTATAGATGGAGGGTGGTCATGATGTAATGGCTCTTCAATGTATTTTTTTAATATTTAGAAAACTTACTCCAATGATGTGTTATCCGGGTGCATAAAAATTTGCAAAAAAATAAGAATAAGGCATAGATTTTGATATTTTTCATCTTGTGGAGAAATGTCGCCAAGCTCGAGATTTTTTAAAAAAGTTTAATAACTTTTAAAATATTAAATTTATTTGTTCATTCTACACTCTAAAAACTGTACCTCTGATTTCAGAGGCACAGGCTAAATGTACCGTGTATTTTCTCGCGTAAGAGGCACATAACTAATGTGCCTTTAAAAATGAGAGGCACCACAACAAATTAAAGGTACCAAAGCAAACGCCAGTCAATGCGCGGTACAAAAAGACTTTCGTGCCTCTGAAATTCGCTTCATTTCTTTTTCTTCGGTACGATCATGTAACGGAGAACAAGCGCATGCGCACATCAGTGAAAAATTTTATGACGAAATACGTTTTCTGTCCCCTCGCATCCACGCTACCGATGGAAGAAGTTTTCTACAAATGTGCTCTATTGATGTTATAAAAATGCTTGAATTTGGTAAGTTTAATACTTGTATCTTATTTTTATATTAATTCCTAAGTAACGACGGCATCTTTTTTATTAATACATTTCAATTTTTATTAGTGAATTATTAATGCTACAAATCTTATAAAAATGTTTAAGCGAGAGAGCTAACCCTAGTTATGTTTACATTTCTGTTGTAGTTGTATTATTTATGTTTTATCATTATAATATTAAGAGGAATGTTTTTAAAGTGCCCTATATTTGTTCTGTAGTGTTTGATTATAATTTTGTATGAGGTTTTCAATGTGGCGATTGCTATGAATAAGAAATCATTTTTATTTGAAATACCAATTTGCTTTTTTGTTTATCTTAGTTTACATTCGAGAGCTATCACAGAAATTCTCTCACAGAATGATTGAATAATTTAAAAAACAACGAAGAATGTTTTCGAATTTTTATTATAATTATGAAAAGTATACTTTCAATCATTAGCTATTTTAGAAAACAATTGACATTGATATCTAATTATAATTATTTCAAACTGTTACTAAACTTACAATTGATATAAACCTGAAGAAAAAAATAAGATTATGCTTTATTTATATTTTACATATGGTGTAAGCATGGGAGAAAAAGGCAATCTTCTAATGATTTATAAATTTTTAATTAGTTATTATTTTTTTTGAAAAAGTACTAATGTTTAAAAATGTTTTATTCTAACATCACAGCTTTCAGTGTATAATTTCAAATTTTAGTTTTGAATTTATGACTCAAAATAGATAACATAGGATATATAATTATTTATGACTGTGAAATTCGTTTTAAAAATTTTAGCATTTCAAATTGAAATTTAATTTATTTGATTTTTAAAAAGGATTAATAGCTTGCTCCAGGGTGCTCTTGTGGCACAGCTGGTTAAATTATCTTTCACACTGCTTATTAGAGAACTAGGGTAATGAGTTAGATCCTGGCAATGTATAAAACAACTGGTGTGTATACTTTGCATATAAATTATGCCACAAGTGAAAGTTCTCTCATTGGTTATCATGCAGAAGATTCAAACGAGCTAGCTCAAGCGGAGTCCACTTTATCTGACCAGTATCAAAATTACATGGCATTTTAACCATGGCCGTTAAAAAGTAAAGCCCTAGAAATAGGATTTTTGGTCATGGTTGAGTGATGGGCGGTGATGACCTTGCTCTTTGTTTAAAATAATATAATGCCAAGTACTTAACAGCTTGAACTTTTTAAAAAATATTAAAGTATTGTTAACTAGAGCAGTTTAATTTACATAATTTTGATATCAATAACTATATATAAAAAATAAAAAAATTATTTGCATAACATTCATTGGATCACAAATGGATTAGATATGCAGAATCGCTGTTGTGTCACTGGCATTTTCCAAGATAAATTCTTAATGCTTTATCGATATATACTGAATAATTTATTAAAAAAATATTTGGTACTTCATATTCAATGCTCAACACTTTATACTCCATGTTTTCTTGCTACGAAAAGCTACCTAGTAAAACTTTCTAATTCAGCATCAGTGATAATAATTTTTAAGAAACTTTTTTTTATTTTTTATTGTTATTGCTACCTTACCTGTGTTACTTAGAATAACATTATCAAAAAACTTTTTTTAATCTATAACTAATGCTTTTCCTGAACTGTAGTAAAAAAAAATATGAAGCGAAGCAATTTTGATAATATTTAGAAAGAAAATATATTGATTGTAAGGATTGATATGTGTATAAACTTGATGCAGTGAAATTGTTTTTTTTTTTTTTTTTTTGCTATCTGAAAGGCAATTTAATGTTTGTGTAATCTAAATTTATATTATTAGTATAACTAAATGATTAATAGTTTTTTTTTTTGCTGTTACTTTGTCTTGACTGTGTTCCAGTAAATGCAAAAAAAGGTTTTTAATTGTTAAATATTTTTATAAATAATAATTATTTTTATAAATAATTACTTTTCGATTTACATTTGAATTTTCTTTGTTGACTCCAATTTTGTTTTGTGTTAAAAACAATCCTTGCACTTTCTTATGTATTTAAGCTTAGATAGATTTACACTTTTTTTTTTCTTTAACATGTTGAATGCCACACTAATTTTCATGGCTTGCCCGTCTGGCCAAAATGATTTTTTCAGTATATTCAGTATATTCATTTTAGTAATAATAATAATATAAAAAAAATTAGAGCATTAAAAATTTGTTCGAATTATGTGTTTCGAATAATCGAGGTTTCGCCGTTCATCGGTGACCCCAGTGGCGCTACGAAAAAACTCAGCACCAGTCACCGGTGACCCCTATGGCATTCAACGTGTTAAATTAGTTCAATAATATTATATATAAAAATTATTTTAGCTAAACCTATTCTTAATGTAATAAAATCTTCATGAATGTATTTGTGTACATTGTGATAGAAACTTTTAACTACTTATTCAAATAAAATACTCTTACATTGATAAGTCCTGTTTTAAATGTTCTAGCCGAGCTGAATGCATGATAAAACACTTACATGGAGAGGAAAACCACTAAGCCTGCTACAGTTAGTCTGGCGTCCAGGGGACTCAAACCCATGATCCAACTACCTCTGAGGATATTTTACATCAGCACTGTGGTCAATGCTAAACTATAAATAATGTGGATGCTGTGGGAAGGATTTGATCAGGCCTCCTCTGCAAATGCTTTGCCCATGTACCTCCCCCAGCAAAGTGTTTAACTTGAGCATTTTTTCTTCCGGATACAACCTTTAAATGTCCGTTGCTATTTCTCCGAATTATTGTGATTCTGTATTAATAACTAGTGAAAACTAAAAGAAAGAAAAATGTGTGTCATTTGATTTTTTTCAAAATTTGGAAAATGTTTTAATAAAAGTTCTCTGCGAAACATGTGGACTTTTTTTTATAAGAGTCTGCATTAAACGAATCTTACCATCCCCAAGTAAAATTGACTTACAGTTGTTCCACTCTGTAAAGCAAATTTATCTATATGTTATCACCTTTTACTATGATATTTTATTTTCTCATTATAGTGCTAATTTTTTTTAATTTTGTTTTATTTTAAACTGCAATTTTTGTAAATTTGGTTTAGGCTATTCTCACTGGTTAAATTACTCATTGTATTAAGTATGTTTGCCATTATAATTTTGCTTCCAGTGTTGTGTTTTCTTTTTTTACCAGCACTTTTTCTTTATTGACCTTTAATTATGATATTACTATATATATATATATATATATATATACATAGCCTATACTAAGTATTTCAAATTATTTGCCAGATTTTAAAATTCTTAGCCAAAGGAAAATGTTAGAAATTTTTTATGATAGATTTTTTCTGTAGGAAACTTTTAAACATAATACAAATTTATTATAAATTAATTATTTTATAAAAATGCAAATAGAAATTTAGAGTCATTTTGCTGTTGGGGAGGAGTAAACGTGCAATGAATGGGGAAGAGATTGAAAAATGCAGATGTTTTATCGTGTTTGAGGGGAGGAAATAAACATAGATTGAGGTTTATTTTTGGCAACGTATTAGATTAGTGTAGTAATATAAAGATAAACCTGAAACGACGCTATGTTCTGCGTTATTAAGTTAGTGCATATATTATTGTCATGAAAAAATATTTTTCTGCTAAAATAATCTGCATCTTGTTTTTCGTTTGAAAACAGCTTTCGCCAATACTTTCCCCCAAAAGGGAACAAGGTCTTTTTTCTTCAATTGTAAACTAGCCATTGTACATTTTCTCTATGGATTAGTTTTATTTTGTACATTAGATTGTTGTAATCAAGTTTAAGTTAAAATAATTTTTATTTTAATAATATTTATAAAACAAATGCATGTTTAATGATTGGGGATAAAAATGCGGAATTTCACGATTTTTAAAATACTATAAAAAATAAAAATTCTGAAACAAGCTTTCAAAAAAAATTGCAAAATGCTTTTCATATATTCAGAGCTCAAATAAAATTGTCAATTAAATAATATTAAGTGCAGTTAGTTCCAGGGTTTGTTGATTTAAATCAGCTTGATTTAAATCACGATTTAAATCATGATTTAAATCAAATGATTTTTTTAAAAAAATCATTGATTTAAAGATTTAAATCAAATGATTTTTTTAAAAAAATCATTGATTTAAATCAACTAATTTTTTTTTATATATATTGATTATAAAAGTTAAAAAACAGTGTTTTAAATTATTGATACTTTTATTATTTTCTTTTCTTAGTTTCAAAATTTATTTTAAATAAATTGTTGCATTAATTAATTTTAGTTAACGAAATTACTTTCTTTCTTGGTGTGTGTTAAATTCCAACATATTGAAAATTACAATTTTAAAAGTCTTTTGATTCTTGAGATTGAAAGCACAGATTAAAGTAAACATTTAATGCTGTCTTAATATAGACTTGCATAACTGTAGAAAGTAATTATTAAACATGAATTTTTTCAAAAAATAATGTAAATATTGTTAATTAAAATTCTACCGTTTGAAAGAAAAAGCATGGAATTAAAATCTACATTATATTTATTGGTGGAAAATGTATATTTTTGAAGCTTTTTCAAAAGCATATTAAAAAGAAAATACCCAATTTGCCAAAAATAGAAAGAAAAGAAAAAGGCCAATAAATTCAGATATTTTTTTCCTGATATAGTGTCATTCTTCCCTTTCAAACTCTATTTGAAACAGTAGGGTTATTAACTGGTATTTTTGCTCATAATATGTTTACAGTATCTTTGACATCTGATTTTCTATAACGAAATTTTGTGGAAAAAAATTCCTATGAGTACATAGATTTTTTAAAAAAAAATATTTTTAGCTTAACGTATCTATTTTGATATAGAATTAAAAGTGAATATTTTAATATAAAAATATATAGATTAAATATTTATTTTTTGATGAATGACTACATTTATAAACACAATCTGTTACATTTATTTTGTCATTTTAAAAATCAAACGGAAAAAAAAGGAAATTTTAAATTAAGATTATGGTTTGCTAATTGAAACTCTGTTTGAATAGTTAAAGTACAGGGGTCTGTCCAAGTGAAATTTACTACCGTTTACCGGTACCTACACAACTTTAGGAAAAACGGTAGAACAATTCCACAAAATACTTTTTTCTCAACATTTTATTTTTGTCTCGTAAGAAAAGATAAATCCAAATTTTTAATTTTCAAAAATTATGTCTACATTTTCACAAAATAGTTATCTTTGAAAAACCTAGACAGACTACTAAAGTATTCTTTAAATTTTCTATTTGAACTAGTCCTTAAATTTCAATCATGCATTTGTTTCAAAATGGTTGCTATGCATTCAAAGCTATGTATTATAATGAAAAATTATTTTAGTAAGTTAAAATATTGTTCTAAATATTGTTATAATATAGTTTTATTATTAATTTTGATTAAGCATTTATAAAGTTTTTTTAATCATAAATTAAAGTTCTTACAGTGTATTTGAATAAAAATCAAAAAAATCTGATTTAAATCAAAAAAATCTGATTTTTTTAAAAAAAATCAAAAAAATCACGAACTTGGGTTAGTTCTAAAAAAATTGAAAGCTAATGTTCCCAAAATGGGAATGATGGCGCCTAATGGGTTAATATGCTTCGCCAAAATCAGGCTTTTAAAAAAAAATTCATTTCAATAGAAAGAAATCTTTGATTTTACACTTGTAAAGTCATTTGATTAAACATATTTGATGTTATAAAACATACAAATTGTTCAAAATCTACATCTATAATTTTAAAATATTGTGAAAGTTCTATATTTTTCCATATTTGTGTGCAACTGTTACTAAATTATGTAATATTGTTCTTTATGTGTGAAAATAAAAGATATTAGATTTCATGATATTTAGTGTTTAATTTTGATTCTTATAAAGCTATTTTATTAAATCTCTAAATATTTAAAAAATATCTAAATTTATAAGAAATTTCCATTTTGAGGATAACTTTTTGGAAAAAAATCCATGAATTATATTGACTTGGAATAAACAGAAATAAGTATTATTTTTTTATACCTATATCTGATTAGAAAAACATCATTGAAATTGTTGAAGTATCATTAAACGCTACATAATTAAAGAAATTGTGTAAATTTACATATTTTATAATTGCCTATGAAAAAGCCTTAGATGGAATCCCTTGAGATGATCACCTCAAGTGGCCAATATTCAAAGAATTCAGAAATATTTTTCATTAAGAATTATTATAATTAATATCTTGGTAATAGTGTAAACCCCTTTTTATATGAAGTGCAAGCAAATTACAAATAGGTAAAAAAAAAAGTGTGTTCAAATCTGGTAAATAACAGGTTTTGGTACCACTAAATGCTTATTTCAATGAGTGGTTCATAAAAGCAAAATCTAAGGTACAATGTACTTTTCAAGCTAAGAGGTACATCTGATTTTGCCTCTGAAATCAGAGGTTCATTGTGCCTTTCATTTTTAAAGGCACGTTGTGCCCTTAAAATTCAGAGGCACAAACGATCCAAATGTGCCTCTGAAATCAGCGGTACAGTTTTTAGAGTGTAGAGCCCAGATAATTCTTCACGGTGAGAAAGGCATAGATAGTTTAAAATTAAAGCTTTGGTTCAAGTGTAAAGCACTTAAACTGTAGATTTTTTTTCCTGTTCCTTATAGAAAGCGATTCGAAAAATCATGTAAAGTTAGATAAAACTTTTTTTTAAGGAAAAAAAAAAATGACAATGTGGCGAGATTTCTTTCTCTTTCCCCTTCCTAGATGAATATCATCGAACTCGATAACTAAGCCTCGTCTTTTGCAAATTTTTATGAGGCCAGATAATGCTACGGTGTAACGTTGTAAGTAGCAACAAACTGGATCCAGTTGTTTTTCCTTTTCAGAAAATTGTTGCTCTTCTTTGCATTGACATTTTACTCCCTTTTCAGAATTATCATGAAAGAGCTAATGGATAGGCAAACTTTACCTAACAGTCATGAATAAATGTCGAATATTCACAGCAGATATTAAAACAGAATATTATTCACAAAAAAAAAGCATTTTTTTCTTCGTGTGACGACGAAGTTTTCAAAAAACAGCTTAACAGGCGGCATTTAATAATTTATATTAAATGCCACATCTTGGTTATTTTTATGAATTATATTATGACAAAATTATCTGTGTTGTCGTTGTATAATAATAATGGATTCAAATAATAATTATTATTACGCACATGTACAATATATACAGATGTAAAAGAATTATTATTATTATACATTTGTAAAATAATAAGGGTACAACAATCAGACGGATAAGTTTTTTGAATATACATAAGAGAAACACACTTATCTTTTAACCATCGTGTACAGTTAACGTAACAGCAGCCAATATTACTAATGAGCATTGTGCTCGCGCTCGGAATTTAAGCTTTCTAATAATTAGGACTCGCTGAATGCGCATTAATAGTACTTATTTATCGTCAGATTAACTAATTACGCGACAGAATTCTAATTCATTAGCGTGCGGTGATATAGTTAAATCAGGACTTTAACATTTAAAAACCAAAGCAGCTAGAAACTTCCTAAAAGCACTTAAATATACTGCAATTAAGAAAGATATCTTAGCAAATCATAAGCAACATTTAATATTACAAAGTGAAAGAAGCAATATCAATTCAGGTCCATCCACCGTAGTAACATTAAATAGAGGGCCGGACATAAATCTTAACATTCTATCGGGCTTCAGCAGAAATCGATTAGCTAAATCCCGTGGAGGACTACAATACTAAGTCCCGTGACTTAAACAACCATTTTCCCTAATGGGCACGTCTTAGGACCCGACGAATCACGCGAATGCTTTGTTCAATCGGGAAGAACACATAAAACTAATCTGGATCCTTACGCACCCCCTATAAAGCATCTTTTCTCGTAACAGATAGCGTTCTGCGGGTCTTTTACTGAGAATAAAGAGTTTTATCGTTTGCTAGGGAGCTTCGAACACAAAAAGGATTTTTCGCCTAAATGCAATTTATGCCTTCCTTATGATTAGACATGGGGTGCATGTTACGGAAGTTCTTTCGAAATTAGAAAACCCCATTATGTTTTGGGTTATGATACGAGGATTCTTGATGGGATCTGGGATTCACTTTCAGAAAATTGCTTTTCATTCCTTTAAAAAAATATATAATATATATTATATCCTTCTTCTTAATTTAAATTTTAGAAATATTTTTGTTTAGAAAAATACATCAAAGTGTATTCTTTATAAAACTTTAAGTAGAAAAGGCTGGGATAGTCTGGTTAATAGGACGTGGGGCTAGTGTTTGTGACGACGTGAGCTAAAATCCCACCGATCGAAGAATCCCAGTGTTATGAATGGTGATTGGTCCACGTTAAATCTGTCGGCGATCACAAAGTCCTCCAAGTTTCCATAACAAATCAATACCTCTTGGGATACTGAATTTAAGACTGATCATTCACGGATTCAGGTCAAAACTGCAATCTGTGGATGAATGAATGTAGTATGATTCGGTCGTGACGTATTTGTGGCTAATGTCGCATTCTTGGCTATAGATGACGCCACTGTTAAATCAAGAAATCACCCTTTGCCTTAAAAATTCACTCGATTTCAAGCAGGCTTGCTGGTATTGGCAAATGGCATAACTAACAACATTTTAAGTAGATGGATACAATATAGATTAGCAAAACTTAAAAATAGGAGATTCGTAAGCAGTTTTCAATTCAATATTTAGTGTTAAATTCATAAGATAAAATAATTTTTCTATCAAGCACGCACTATCAAGCACGGAAGTATTTTCGAATGAAATTAACCCGCATGTTAATTCCATGGAGAGTTAAGAGGAAAAAAACCTCACATGGTTAACCCAACTGCAGAAGGAAATCGACACATATATAATATATTTATCAATGGAGAATTTTACATCAACACAGTGGTTGGTGTGATATGTGAGCAGCAGAAAACTATTGCCGGGGAGAACATAAGTCACTTTTCTGTCGTTTTTTCTCTGAACCATCCCTGAACTATACTCTATTATGTAAACAAATGCATGCTTGGAACTAATTTTTCGCTCCTTTTATTTTACAGTATTGACATTTTTTTAAAAATTATGTTCGTTTTCTCCACTATCCTTTTTTTATAACTTTCAGGGTATTTACTGAACTTTTTAGTTATTTACTTAGTTTTGTAACATATGTTGACCTATGAGATTTATAAAATTCATGTTATTTGTCCAAGAGAAAATGACTGTACATTTTTTTCTTTGGAAGAGAATTTATGTTGTTCTCAATTTTAAAAAAATTTCACTTATTTAATTTAAATCTCCACTTTTGGCATGGCATTTCATCTTGAGGATCAGTAATGTGTTTAATATCCAGACTTGACAATTTAATTTCTGTTATATGCTCACTGAATCTCTTAATAAATTTTCCTTTCACATGCAACAAAAAAAACTTTTAAACTCAATTTTTAATTCCGTTTGTGCTAAATATATTATTGAAATTAAAATGATCTTGAAAATATTCGCTAGTTTAACAACCTAAATCAATGAAAATAATCTTATAATATTAAAAAAGAATCTTATTTATTCGAAGCGGGAAAGTTGTGTCAACATTAAATTTCATACCGTTCAAACTTGAACACGACAAACATAACACGAAGCATATAAATTGAACTTTATCTTTCTTCACGTTGAACTCTATAATATTATGTAATTTGGAAGGTTCTATAACATGATTCAACTTATCAGATTACGGTTACAGCATATTTGACCGACATTATACTCCTGAATCTAGAACAGCATAATGTAAGTTAATTAGAAACTCCAACTCTTTGCAAAACATTGACGTTTAACAGTCATAATCTAGATGGAAAATTCTACTTCTTGCGAACTTCTGACATCACTTTGCAATTCGCCAGCAAGGCTCATTGCAATACGCCTTAATAAGTGACTTCGGCAGTAGAGCTGAATTTTCATTTAGACCATATACATTATAAAATTATATTATAAATTACAATTTTATTTCAAGTAAGATATGAAGAACAATAAAATTTCGAACGAGCTGGTTCAATGGCTAATGAACTGAACTGTTACGAACTGTCATTGACAAGAACTAGGATTCGATCCTCGGTGGAGGCTTGAAGTCCACCCAACTTCAGGTCAATGAGTACCAGCTTGACTCGGAATAAAGATGGCTTGTGCGAAATGCTAACCACTTTGCCAAAATCATGCCGTTGATTACGAAATTGTGGGACCTTAACATCCCTGACTCTCCTGGGTAAAATCGGGCTGTTGTCAGAGTGTTTAACTTTGTTTTTCATTATTTAATTTATATATCAGATTGATATTGTATTAGGCGGAATTTTTGTACTGTGTTTTTTAATATATTTTTTAAAATTTTTAATTATTATTATTTATTTTTACAACCGTTATTGAACAGCAAATCTAATTTTTGGATTTACGACTACTGATGTTCAACTACGAAGCCTTGTAATTTTGAACCCAATCCAGAAGACAAGAGAACTCCTGGATGAAGTATTGGGAGAAATTTGCTTTCGTCTAAGACTTTGATGGAACTAACCAATATTTGCGTTACATGGAGAGGGAGACCACGAGAACCTCCCACGGTTAGCCTGACGGCAAGGGGACTCTAACCCATGATCCGTCTACTGCTGAGGATATTTCACGTTAGCACTGTGATCGGTGCAAGCCGGATGCGGGATTCGTATCAACCAGCCATTGTCGGGATTCGAACCCGGTTCACCTCATTAGAAGGCGAACGCTCTACAGAGATGCCAACTTGCTCCGAACAACAAATATATATTTTTAAGTGGTAGTTTATCAATTGTGATTCTCTGTTTAATAAATTCAATTTGCTATATTTTTAACCACCACTATTTCTAAATAATTCGCAGGCTTATATAATGCACCACTTTATAGTAATTATGTCATGCTACCTTTAAAAAAGCAAGCATAAATAGTCTAATATTTGCGAAATTTACTTTGCAGTTATTTACCGTTTTTTAAGTTACCCACTTTTGGCGTGTCCGGAGCAGTTGTCATCTCTGGCTCTATCCCCTGAGCCATCGCGGCTCTTGTACTATGTTTGCAACATTCATTTTTTCCAAAAAATTTTTAAAAAAAAAGCAATTACGCTTGCAAATTAAATAAACTAAAAAAATCACAAAATTGGCCTTTAAAAATATTTTAGTTTTAATGAAACTGTTATTCATGCTTCATACAGCATGATTCTTTCTGACGCAGATATTGTTTGTTCAAATCTTTTAAACTCTTAAATGATTGTTTTAATTTCAAAATTCAAAAATAATAGTAATAAAACTGATTTTCAAAAATAATAGTACTAAAACTGATATAAATACGAAACCTTCATAAATCTGCTAATCGCAATTTTGTTAACGAAAAACAAAAGTCGATAGATAATAATGATAGGAAACTAAAGGGATACAAAAAATGAAAACTATAAATTTTAATCCATGTCATAAATATCAAAGACTAAACTAGAAGAGCGGTAGTTTTATATTCATTTTTTATACACATAATACACGAGAAGAATTAAAGAAGAAAAAAAGAAAACAAAAATTCTAATGTAGCGTTTCTTTTGAAGCGTTAAAATGCCAAATCCCGAAAAAAAGAGAAGAAAAAAAAAACTTTTTTTTTTCAGGGAAATTAAGCGGGAGATTCGAAACGCGTTTAACGCTTCATCAAACATCGATGAAGAAAAAGCATAGAAATAGAAATAGCTTTTTCATGTCATTTTCTTGGAACAGCCAATAGGAAATGAAGGAAAGGTTCTATACTTTCATTCACTGCAGACGTTTAGACAGAAAAGAATCAAAAGTTTCTGCCTTTTTGTAACAAAAGAATAGATTTAGCGTACCACTTCCGTTACACTTTTGCGAAGATTTTAAGAAAGTTAGATTTAAAGAAACAAAGGACTTGAATAATTTAAATGTACAATTGGATGAAAAATATTAAAAAGAACAAGTATATTTGACATGTATATTCCATTAATACATCTTCAAAATGTATAATTTCTTTCGAACTTGAATTTGAGCAGTAAATAGTTATTACCTTTTTTAAAAAAAAGCAACAAAAAAAAAAGATAAAGCTAAATATTTCATACTAAAATAATTGAAGACCTGAATCGAAGCTTAATTAAACCACATGTTAATTTTAAATAAAAGAAGTTTCTATTAAAATCATGACAATTGATATTGCAATTTTAGGAAAAGGTTTTTGCATAAACAGAATTACAGAGACAAAAGACGGAATGATTTACAATTATAAGAGGGGAAAAAATAAATAATGAAGACTGAAAAATATCTTTGACAAGTAAATTCCATTAATACATTTCCGAAATTTATTTTTCCACCTTGATTTCGTTTTCTTAAGATCAGAAAAAGGAAATATAGCTACATATTTTGTACTTTAATTTGATTGACGAACTTAGTAGAAGATAATTAAACCAAACTTTCTTTTTAGAAGAAAAAAAAATTCTTCTTCTTTTTCTTTTCTGTTCATTTCATTTCAATTAAATCAGATATTCGAGAATGGGCATTAGTTCAACTTCAAAAAATTTTCCGGATACAAAAATAAGTATTAATTTATTTTATAACTGAATTAAATACTACAAGTATTTTTTGAGCTACTTTATCAAATAAGTAAGAACACATTTTCCTATTTAATCGTGCTTAATTCTGTCATTCAAATTATTTACAGCGTTCTTTATTTTTCAATTAGGATTCGCTGATCCTAAGAATTCAATAACGTGTAAGTCGTTAAAAATCATAAAAATGCAACTAAAATAAATTAATAAACTTATTTAAAGCATTGAGTTTATATAATTAAAAACAAATGTTACTTAATGCTGAAAAATTTATTAACAGCGAAATTGTGTGATTTTTTTTATTCGCATTAATAGTTTTTGGGATAAAAATACGCACTAAGTGAAATTTAAGGAGTCCTATCTTTTGGAGTCCTTAAGGAGTATAAAGTCCCTTGGAGGATTAAGGAGTCCTATCTTTTGACAGCTTACTAGACTAAATTATCGAGACTCACTAGAATACCCTCCATATTTTTAAGATGATACCTAATCCGGAAAAGAAAAAAAAAATAATTCAGAGAATTTTGAGTCTTGAATTGTTACTTAAAATATAAACTAAATAGCAAATTCAAGATAGAACTTTGATCTATTAAGATTGCGAGCTAAGATTATCTATTACGATTATCTATTGAGATTGCAAGCTACTAGAAAATCCGATCAATAGACGAAAGTTAATCAGGTGTTTCAGACCTTTGATCTATTTAGATTGCAGGCTTATAAAATTATCTATTACGATTATCTATTGAGATTGCAAGCTACTTGAAAATCCGATCAATAGACGAAAGTTAATCAGGTGTTTCAGACCTTTGATCTATTTAGATAGCAGGCTTATAAAATTATCTATTACGATTATCTATTGAGATTGCAAGCTACTTGAAAATCCGATCAATAGACGAAAGTTGATTGTGTGGTGTTTGAGTTGAAAGAAAGTTGAGGAAAGATTGAGTTTGAGTGAAAGTTGAGGTGTTTCAGACCTTTGATCTATTTAGATTGCAGGCTTATAAAATTATCTATTACGATTATCGATTCAGATTGCAAGCTACTTGAAAACCCGATCAATGGACAAAAGTTAATCAGGTGTTTCAGACCTTTGATCTATTTAGATTGCAGGCTTATAAAATTACCTATTACGATTATCGATTCAGATTGCAAGCTACTTGAAAACCCGATCAATGGACAAAAGTTAATCAGGTGTTTCAATTTTTTATTTTTATCTTGCGAGCTATACTACTGGCATTTAAAGCATGAGATTTTGATTGTACTATAATATAACTTTGTACAGTCAAAAGAAAAATTTTAAAAAAACAAACAAACTATAATACTATACATGAAGTACATTGCGCTTTAAACCCTCCATTGGTTTGTTATAAGATGAATACCTTTCGTGTTCTTTTATTACACGCGATGTATAAAAGTAGGACAACATTTTTCACTCTTTTTTAAAGTAAATAAGAAAGGAGATTTAAGATGGAGAGTTCAGAAGAAAATAGAAAAAAAAAACGGAAAGATATTGCCACTTTCGGAAACTTATTTTCTGAAACAAATCTTTCTTTTTTTTTCAGACAGGAGTGGGCAGCTGCCACTGGGTATTACTTTTGCTCGAAATATTTGTCGGAAGGCTTAGAATATTTTGAAGACTCGCAGACAACCATTCGACCGGAAATTTTCACGCCTGCCAAAATCTTTCATTTCAACAATTAAGAAGAATGCTTAAATGAAAAACAGAAACATTTTTACATCATTTCGTACAACTGTGAAAAAATTACTCTAAATTATTAAAAAGGAATAACTGTTTTTTGTTTACATGTTCGATATAGCTTTCAGCTATTCATTATGTTTGTTCTACGAGTTTTGAAAGTTATCATAGAACAAATTCCAAAATGAGGACAAATGTAAAATTTAAGAACAAAATTGCCTCCAAACTCAAGAACAATTTAAAGATAAAGGATGCTTATAACAAATTCAAACATAAAAATAAATAAGGACAAATATAAAAATCAAAGACAAAATTGCCTCCAAACTTAAGGTCAATTTAGGATCATTTTGTACAACTGTAAATTATTAGTTTAAATTATTGAGAGGGAATAACTGTTTTTTTGTTTATATGTTCGATATAGTTTTCAGCCATTCACTATGTTTGTTCTACGAATTGTGAAAGTTATATCTTACAACAAATTAAAAAAATAAGAACAAAAATGAAAATTAAGGACAAATTCGCCTCCTAACTTAAGGACAGTTTAAGGATGCTAATTCTCTAATGGGAGCAATATGTATGATACCAACATGGATTCGCAGATTTACAGTTGGTGATAGTTTTAGTACTTCCTGCACTTAAGTGAAAAAACGAAACATTTAAAAAAAATATATATAAATTTTTTTTAAAGTTGCTCAAAAACTTGCTTTTCGTTTTTTTTTCCTCCAAAAAGGGTAAAAATAGTCTAAATATGAAAAATCATTAAGGAAGCAATATACGAGGATTCTCTTAAAAACAGTAGAGTATGATAAAGAGAGAGGTAAAGTAGAGAGGTAAGAGCTTTTCATATATTTCTCCCACATCGAATGTTTATATGCCATCAAATCAAGGGTAATTGTTTCTCTACCACGGGAAGTAGATTAATATCATACTTGAAGCGTTATGAAGATTCTGTCGTTCCTTTTGTTATTTACTTTGTTTCATAACATATAACATAATTTTTTATTTTGAAATTTCTTCAATTCTTTCTTAGATAAATAATATTTATTCTTCCTGTTAACTTCAACAGAAATTTGGGAAATAGCAAAAGTTCAGGTCATTTATTGAAATGTGTAATATTAAAGGACAAATTTAAGAACAACTGAGCCCATCAAATTGCATTTTCTTTCACAAATAGAAGAATTAATTAAATAGAACATCGAAGTGAAATAATATCATTCTACATCACAAGAAAATGGCCAATAAATTAAAATTTTTACGTTTGTAGAGATCTTACTTTTGTTAATAGAATCAATTATTATATAGCCAGCCGTGTCAATTGATTAGGTGTTAAGGGATATTTGAATAAGAGATACCAGTACCCGACAGCAAAATACGAATAAAATTTACTAAATTAAATTTCAGCTAAATTTTTTCATTATTAAGTAAATAGTTTAAACGCAGATAAAATTATGTAGATAAGTGACGCATGACTAACATCCTGAAGATTCCGATTTTTATTTATATGTTTAAATTTTATATTTATACTTTTGAATGTTCTGCGTAGTTGAATTTTTTTTTTAATGTATTCGTTTTGCTCAAATTTTGAAGCTTTTCATATTTTCAGGAATATTTTTCTATTGGGTTCCTTAGAAAAAATAATCTCCACAAAATTTGAAATCAATGGAGAATTAAAAATGTTATACTTAAATTTTTGAACATCTGACCAAATTCAGAGTTCACAACTACCAATGTTCAACTCCGCAGCCTTGTAATTTAGAACCCATTCCGGAAGACAAGGGAACTTTTAGATCAAGCTTTGGAGAAATTTGTTTTCGTGGACTACTTTTTTGATGGAACTAACCCGCATTTGCGTTAAATGGCAAGGAAATCTATTAAACCCTACCATGGTTAGCCTGACCGTGAGGAGACTAACCCATGATCCGTCTACCACCGTGTATATTTTATGTCAGTGCCTGGTGCGGATTCACATTGACCAGCCATTGCTGGGATTTGAACCTTGGTAAATCTAGGTGAATTCAAAAATCTAGATGAAATACCGAAAAACTATATGATTTTGTAAGGAATTAATTAATTTTGAAATAAATACTTGGGTTTTTTCGCTTAAGTATTCGATTGTTTATACCAGAAAACTCGTTTGTCATTAAATAAATAATAAATGATAATTTGAAATTTTAACGTGATTCTTAATAAGTAAGTGTACTACTTTTGTTTACAAAATTTTTTATTTTGTTTACAAACATTTTTAAAAAATTATTATTTGTGCAATAATAAATTCACGCTCACACAAAGTGCAGTTTTTTTACCAATCGCAAGAAAAAAATTTAAAAATCTAACTTTCATAAAAATTAGTTGCATAAAAGGAAAGATAAATATTCGATTGATATAGAACGATACCTTTTTGAAAACCAAAACTAGCTTTTAAAAGTACTTTTGTCAAACAGAAAATCCGTTATAGAAAGGGATTTTTCTTTTTAAATAACATGGATAGGGATCTTTTATTCCCTCTTTTCATCTTCACTTCGCTTTTTTGAAAACTGCTTCTTAAATCTGAAAGACGTTAAAAAGTTTTATACCACAACGCCACTGACTTTCTACTTCTTCCCTCCCCCCCTTTCATTCCTTTAAATCTTATTTCAGCGTCCCTTTAAAATAAATTCTCGGGATTCAAATGGAATGGAAAATTTATCCGATATTTTTCAACGTTATCGCTTAATATTAATACGCAAACTATAATATTTCTCGCTTAGATATAAAAAAAGAAATAAAATCAAATATGTGTTTCCATAGTTACGGTTTAGTGAAAGAAAATTGTTAAGTATTCCTTCGGCATGAAATGATTATAGAAATTTGCGAAAATAAGATGAGTGAAATTTAAATTTGATTTATGTTACATTTGGAGAAAATGTGAGATTTTAAAACAGAATCTTTAAAGGCCAATGAATTATCTACTTTATCGAAAAATTCATGCGCAACATTGTAGTAAAAAGTGAGGAATTAAAAAAATACAAAGTTGTTTTTGTTATGACATTCGATCAATATAGCATATATTTTAAAAAATATTTGATGTTGAGAATTACTTACAATTTTTGGGTTTTTTTTCTTTATTAGTTTGTCTTTGGATAAATATTTATATATGAAATAAATAAGTAAATGATATCGTAAAATTTCCGGATAAAGGTTTCTACTTTACCTTGAAATAATTTAAATTTTAGTGTTTCGTAATTGTTATTTTATTCCAAAACAAATAATAGTGCATTAGAACATATTTTGTTACAAAATTAATAAAAAATTAGAGATAGTAATTTAGGCAAAATTAATGATTATAAAAAGAAGGTGCTTACACTATTTATTGAATAACTCAAAAAGCAGAGTTAGGCGTCGATTACAGTAATCGATTACAACTATAATTACTTACAGATACTACTCCTGTGCAATCAATTACTTGTAGTCACGATTACAGGTAATCGCGATTACAAGTAATCATAATATTTGATTACATCAGAGTAGAGCAAAAATGTAATCGATTACATTTTTCAATTACTTGTAATCATGATTCCAGTTGTAATCAAAATTTTGATGAATTGTAATCAGGATTACAAGTAATTGATTACTGCAATCAATTATTGTAATCACGATTACAGCTAAAATCAAAACTTTCAAAAGTTGTAATCACGAATACAAGTAATTGATTACTATAATCGACTATTGTAATTACGATTATAGCTGTAATCAAAGTTGTATTCACGATTACAGCTGTAATCAAAGTTGTATTCACGATTACAGCTGTAATCAAAGTTGTATTCACGATTACAGCTGTAATCAAAGTTGTATTCACGATTACAACTGTAATCAAAATTGTATTCACGATTACAAGTAATTGATAACTGTAATTGTTTGTTGTAATCACGATCACAGCTGTAATCAAATTATTTTATCTTGTAATCATGATTATAAGTAATTTATTACTGTAGTTAAAAAATATAATCGATTACATTTTTGTCCAACTCTGCTCAAAAGTCCTAATTTTTTTATTATTATTTCCTTTCCTTTTTTTTTTATTTTTTAGTTGAAGAAAAATGCTTCTAAAACAACAAAAATGGCAACTTTGCTCACTGTAATTAAAAAATATAATCGATTACATTTTTGTCCAACTCTGCTCAAAAGTACTAATTTTTTATTTATTATTTTCTTTCCTTCTTTTTCTTCTTTTTTTAGTTGAAAACAAATGCTTCTAAAACAACATAAATGGTAACTTTGTTCACAGTAATTAAAAAATATAATCGGTTACATTTTAGTCCAACTCTGCTCAAAAGTCCTAATTTTTTTATTATTATTTCCTTTCCTTCTTTCTTTCTTTTCCTTTCTTTTTTTTTTTTTTTTTTTTTTTTTTAGTTGAAGAAAACTGCTTCTAAAACAACATAAATGGCAACTTTGTTCACTGTAATTAAAAAATATAATCGATTACATTTTTGTCCAACTCTGCTCGCAAGTCCTAATTTTTTCAGTATTATTTTCCTTCCTTCTTTTTTCTTTCCTTCTTCCTTAGTTGAAGAAAAATGCTTCTAAAACAACATAAATGGCAACTTTGTTCTTACAGGTTTTGATAAATAAATCCAATTAAGAAGATTGAAGACAATACGACACATAAATTCAAATTGTATTCGATGGGAGGGGGGGGGGGGGAATCCACACTGAAAGTTAATTTTGAAAGAGCAAACGAAGACTAAAAAGAATGGAGGAGGGGAAAAATATTAACGCATAACAACAGCGCATCTCCAACTCACGCATCCAACAGGTTGAAGCTAGTTAGAATGCATCTTTCGTTAAGACCTAACAATGATCAAACAAGGTCTCCACCCTAATTTGCATTTTCCTTTGTACCCGGATCCCAAGAGACCGAATTAAAATAAATTCCGCATACCTATACAAAGAGAAAATAAATAGATATATGAAGTTGACAAGAGAAATAAATTAGTTTTTTTAAAAAAGAATTTTAAAAGCTCAATATTTACAAGATAATAAAAGGTACACAGTACACCAAGTATTATTTAAGCATGAAAAAAAAAGGAAACAAAACACTCATTTTCTTTTTTGAATGTTACGAGTTTTAAATCGGGGAAGGAATAAAAATATGTTTTTTGTAAGAAAATATCAATGAGACTTAAATGGGAATATTTTGAGATTAAGCTTTCTGTGTATTTTTATTACACTGTAAAAAGTCTTGCAAAAGTGTGTGGTTTCCACCATTTTTAATGTAAAGGTGAACTAACATTTTTTAAAGTGGATGTAGTCAAATTTTTTTTGTTTACTCTTTGACTGTTATACTTTTATTGAAGCTATACTTCTTATGCGACTTCCAACAAGGTTGCGTTAAACATTTAACGCTACATTTTTATTGGCCGGGAAATCACGTGGTAGGATCCAGTTTTCCCTCATTCATTTCCATATTGTTTTGGTTCTCACTAGCATAAAAATAATAAAAGTATTGTTTTTCTATAAATGTTTTTTTAGTTTGTTTTGATACACATATAATTTAATAGGATAGTATTTTTTATTTTCAAATTTAGTGGATAACAATTGTAAAAAATGAGTGAAAACAATACCACGGACAATGCGACGGATTTAAGGTTATGTCAAGGTACGTCTCTTGTGAATATCAATTGATTGTTAAGTTTTCTCTTCTGAAATTACATTACGACTAATTCACATACATTATTAATACAAATACATTTTCCAGGGCGAGACGATGAGGTAACCACAAGCACTTCCACTGGTTCAAGAGGTCCACGGGAGAAAAATGCACAATATTAAAGTGATTACAGAGCACGGAAGAGAGCGGAGCAGGAAAAAGAGTCGTTAAATAGAACTAGTGATCCTTCTACGACTGCTGATTCTTCTACAATTAACGTCGCAGGTTGCGAAGTTTAACTTCTTCCGCGAGGAGGAACTCCACGCACTATTTTTTTTCTTTGTTTGTTCATTTTTGTTTGTTTGTTAACTGAAACCACATGCTTTCACGCGCATTCGAATCAATTTAATGCCTTCATTGCAAAAACATTTTTTGCACAAGAAAACAAGCGCGTTTTTAGTATTATATTTGAACTAGTTCTTCCAAACAATTGTTATTTTTTAAATTTTGTATAATTTTTCGCACTATAACTAAAGTTTCGCACGAAGAAACCTTAACACCAAAAATTGTAGCAACTAAACGCTAAAATTTTTTACAGTGGTGTGCTTCGTTTCATGTTTCGCCAAACAAAAGGATGTGCAGATAAATACATAAAAAGGAAATCATGGTATGCAGTGAAATATTATTTAGTCAAATCATATATCTTTCTGACGTCTAATATATTGGGACAACTGTTGGTACTGTTTTATCAATTAAAAAAAAAAAAAAAAAAAAACTAATAATTTTTTTTTCTGTATGTATGCTTTTATAAAGCGATAAGTTATGTTAAAGTAGAATTGGATTTACTGTCGTTAGTCAAAGTTTTTAATTACATTGAAATTTTAAATGAAAGGTAAGAAATTCGATTCAAGTACTTTTTTACAGTTTCATGGCATATAAATATCTTATTCTTCAAGACTAATATATTTTGATTAGTGGTCAAAGTGAGGAAATAGACTATTAAAAATATCCTACTATATGCAAGAAATGCTAAAAATTAAAATGTATAAATTTATTGGGCTAAAATTAAATTTAGTCAATTAACATTTTTTAAAAATATATATTTTTTTTTACATTTATGAGTTTGCTTTTTGTAAAGCTAGATACTTCTAAGTAAATATCGCTTTTTCTGTCATTATTTAAAGCTCGGTTTTCATTTGGTTGTTCGACATTTTGTGACTCAATAATTTTATGACACTAAAACGGAACTCTTGTGCTAAATTTTAATAAATTATTTTTATTTTGTTAATTTTTTTATTGATATTCTTTCCCCTAAAAGTATAAGCTGAAGATAAAGCATATTTTACACTGAGACGCATATGTTTTGTGGCTCAACGTGAATTTGATTTCCAACTCAAGCTGGGACTCAAGCATTCAGGAGCTTGGTAGATCCTAAATTACAACTAGGATTGGAGCCCCGGTCCTACATGATGTAGTTTTGTGCTTTGTGTGAACAAGTACCACCATGACTTAGGATAGTTCAATGCAATATAGTCATGATCAAAAATTTCAAGCCTATATCATCTTGAAATCGAACTATCTTCACGTTATTTTATGAAATTAACACAATAAAAAACATATTAATTAACACTAGAAAGACGGAAAATTAGTATATACCTATATTGCCCAAAAGCAGTCAAAATGACTGCATTGTGAATGCGTAAATAAATTTGTTTAAAATTAATTTTTAAAATTTTTTATATTATTTACAGTCATGTAACAAGTTATTAGTAAATATTAACAATAAAAAAAACTATATGTTGTTCAAAAAGTCACAAAATTCTAAGAAATAGTGTCATTATATACATCATTGTTTTTCTAATTGAAATTAAAAGCAGACAAAATGACTTCCTTAGGCAATCTAGTGTTAATAAATGTTCAACAATTACAACTTCTTAGATACTCTTTTGCGATTTATTCACCAAATTGTAACAAGACCACATCTCTTAAAGTTTAAAGAAAAATATTCTTCCACAATTATTAAATATTACCTCACTTTAAAAGGAAATAACACGCGAGAAAACTATTATAAGCTTTTCTGAGTATAAAAATTAAAATTTTCCACTAGGGAACAAATCAAATACGCCCGTATCTCATAAATGTTTTGAAATGTTCAAAACAAGAAAAATAGAAAGAAAAAGAACATAACTATTTTATCCGACTAGCTCATAACTCAAAATTCTCCATCGATAAGCGGCATTCACCATTAAAGATGTTATCAAAACTCGAATAATCTAATCAAGACAAGTTAAACTGAGCATATTATCGAATTCTCGAAAATTGCAAGCAATTCATCAAATCATTTCAAACAAAGTTTTAAGACCATGCAATCATTTTAAGCATTCCACATTAAAACTCATTGCCAGCGACAGTTGAAAATGTAAAAATGATTAATTCTCATTTCCAGGAAAATTACCACCCCCAAAAAGACTTTAAGCGTAATTTATGATGTGCCTCCTTAACCAGGGCAAACGATTTCTTAAAAGCCGCCTGTTCTAGCGAGATAAAATATTCCAGGGAGAAAAAATAAACTATGATTATGGGAGAAGTTAAAAAGAGTGTAAGTCAAATTCAACTCAACAAATACCTGTAAATTTAATGAAGAAAAAAATTGCAATAATTGAAGATAACATAAAAACGCTTTTTATGAATTAAGACAGCAATTTAATTCTCGTAAAAATTCGGAAATAAACTTCACATGTTTACAGTACGATAAATTAAGACAGATTATTTTATGGCTTCCATTAGTGATTATGAAAATTTATGATCGAACTTTGAAAGAGCTTATTAAATTTTAATGATATTAATACATGGGGAGTATAAAACTATGTACATCAAAGTTAAACGATCAGTAAAAGTACATTTTTTTTTAAATATATATAAAATCACAGAGATTAATTGAAATGTTTGCTTTTATTTTTAGTAGATAAATTTAAGAGTTACACTAAATAATGTTCGAAATACGGGTTGTTCGGAAAGTAATTTCGTTTTTCCGATTGAGGATTTGATTGTATTTTTTCAAACCAAATTTCACACTTAAGCCGCATTATCATTACATGTTTTGAGAGCTGCTATAGCAAGGCTTGTGTGTGAAAAAGTTCAATTAATTCTACTCAGTAGTTTTTGGTTGATGCCCTTTTAAATATGGAGAGCAACAAGCAGCATTTTCGTCATATTTTACTTTTTTACTACAGAAAAGGTAAAAATGCTGTTCATGCCAGAAAGAAATTAACCGATGTGTATGGAGAAGATGTGTTGACAGTACGCCAGAGCCAGAATTGGCTTGCAAAATTTCGATCCAGCAACTTTGATGTCGTAGATGCACTACGTTCTGGAAGGCCGGTTGAAGCTGATAAAGACACAATAAAGGCATTAGTTGATGCAGCAAATCGGCGAATAACAACGCATGAGATTGGTGAAAGGTTAAATTTATCGAATTCAACTGTTTATGGCCACTTGAAAGGCCTGGGTTTAACCTCGAAGCTCGATATATGGGTTCCCCATGTTCTCACGGAGAGAAATTTGTGTCGTCGCGTTGACGTCTGTGATTCGCTTCTCAAATGTCACGAAAATGATCCATTTTTGAAGCGTATCATTACTGGGGACGAAAAATGGGTTGTTTGTAAAAATGTCAAACGCAAGAGATCATGGAGCAAAAAAGATGAACTGACTCAAAGCGTTTCGAAAACCAATATTCATAAAAAAAATTTGATGCAGTCTGTTTGGTGGGATTTTAAACGAATAGTTTTTTTGAGCTTTTACCGGATTACACAACAATTAATTCGGAAGTCTACTGTCGTCAGCTGGACAAACTGAATGAGGCACTTCAACAGAAAAGGCCAAAATTAATCAACAGAAAAGGTATAGTGTTCCATCAAGATAATGCGAGACCTCATACAAGTTTGGTCACTCGCCAAATGCTTTTACAGCTTGAATGGGATATACTACCACACCCACCATATTCTACAGATCTGGCACCTTCGGATTATTATTTGTTCCGTTCATTGCAAATTTTTTTGGACTGTAAAACCTTTACTTCAAATGAAGAGGTCAAAAATAACCTGGATCAGTATTTTGCCAGCAAAGACCAAAAATTTTATGAGCGTGGAATCATGCTACTCCTAGAAAGATGGCAAAAGGTGTTGGGCCAGAATGGCCAATATATAATTTAATAAAATATTTATTCATTATACAAAAATTGTCTTTCGTTTTCCCCCCAAAAAACGAAATTACTTTCCGAACAACCCAATAATTTCGCATATAGACTGTTTTACCGCTTAAAAAGCGTGAAAAAAACAAAACAAATTTCAAGTGTTACAGTAAGTAATGTTAAAAAAAATTTTTTCATCACGAATAGCAAAGCGTGTTTATTTTACCAGATTTTGAAGGATAAAGATGTTACAATAAATAATGTTCGAAATTTTGTCTCTTTCCGGGAATAGCAGGTTCATTTTACCATGTTCAAAGAGTGATAACAAAGCGAGTTCATTATTTTACCAGATTTCCTAAGACAAACTACAGATAATGCAATAAATGTTTTCCGAAGTATTGCAGTCGTTCACGAATAGCAAAGCGTGTTCATTTTACCAGATTTTGAAGGATAAAGATGTTACAGTAAATAAGATCGAAATAGAGTCCTCTTTTGCAAATGAGGTGTTTATTTTGCCGTGTCCAAAGCGTAAATATAAAGCATGTTTATTTTACCAGATTTTGGAAAACAAACTTTGGATGTTACTATAAATAATGCTCGAAATGTTCTCTTTCTTGAATAACGTGTTTATTTTATCAGATTTTGGAAAGCAAATGTTAAATGTTAAGATAAATATTGTTCAAAATATAATCCTCTTTCGCGAATAACATGTTTATTTTACCGTGTTGTTCAAAAAGTGAATACAAAGTACATTTCTTTTACCAGATTTAGGTAGGCAAACTTTAGATGTTAGTATAATTAATGTTCGGAATACAATTCTCTTTCATGAATTTAATCAGACTTTTGGAAAGCAGACTTTAGATGTTGCAATAAATAATGCTTGAAACATTGTTCTCTTTCACGAGTAGCATGTTCCTTTTACCGTGCTTAAAGCATGAATACAAATTGTGCTGATTTTACCAGATTTTAGAAGACAAAATTTGGAAGTTACCATAAATAATGTTATTAATATTCTGGTCCTCCAGGAATAACACGTTTTTTTTTCATGTTCTAAGTTTTAACACTAAGTATGTTCAATGGGAAATTTTGGAAGGGAAGCCTTTAATAGAAATGCCATCCTCCTCTACGATTACAAAAGCGTGAAGTTTAAAGTTGATTATTAGAAACATTTATACGGTTCAGTAGGAAGTAGAATTGATTTTGGTGCTTTCAGCCCTAACTGATGATTCATAAAATTTTGATAGCACTTTTGCATTTTGCTTACTTAAACACTGATGCGATGCACTTTGTGGCAGCTTTCTGATATATGTTATAAGTGGACGTATACGCAACCCCTTGCGAGCTTCACGAAGTTATTTTTAATAAAGACATATCTTGCCGCAATAGCTCAGGGGATAGAGTTCGCCTTCCAAAGAGGTGAACCGGGGTTCGATCCCGGAGATGGGTGGTCGATATGAATTCCGCATCCAGTTCGAACTAACCACAGTGCTGGCGTGAAATATCCTCAGTGGTAGACGGATCATGGGTTAGAGTCCCCTAGCCTTCAGGCTAACAGTGGGAGATTTTCGTGGTCTTCCTCTCCATGTAAAGCACATGCAGGTTAGTTTCATCAAAAAGTCCTCAAATGATGGCAAAATTCTCCTAATACTTGATTCTGGAGTTACCTTGTCTTCTGGATTTGGTTCAAAATTACAAAGTTGAATATTTGAGTTCAGTTACGGAGTTGAATATTAGTAGTTGTAAACCCGAAAATTGGGTCAGCTTTTCAATGACGGTTATTAAATTATAAAAATAAAGACATAACTTTTAAAAATAGCAAACCAATGAAAAAAAAAATATGGAATAGAAAAGCAAGTTCAAAAAACAATAAAAACGATCAATTTTGAGTTAAGGTTAATTTTTAAAAATAAGTTAATCTTCTTAACAATATAATACTAAGTTTATTCCCATATTTTCTAGTAACAAAACAATTATATATCCGGAAAAAAAATATTTCAAAACTTTCTTTTTTGGAGTTCAGTTCTAAAAACGTCCGGCTAACAACAACAAGGAATGATGTAAAGTGCACCAAAGCTTTTTCACAAAACGGACTTTGTAGTGCTCAGTAAACATCGCCAAAGAGAAAACTCTGAAAACAGTTGGCGAGCAATAGTAGCAGCTGTGTTGGCTGCTTTAGTGTTTGTCTTCGGGACAAAGTTTGATTGTCCCCATGGTTGGCAGCGCTTTCGTCAACAAATAAGTGTGCCAACAGACTGGAGATCTTACTCGATGAAGCACTTTTCGAACGACTGGCTTCATCGTAGATGAAAACTCGTCGATGCCAATTCGAGATTTAAGTAGATATGAAATGCCTGAAGGAGCAATAACTGTGAACTGTAAAGCAGCTTACGAATGGTTCGTAAAAGAGAACTATTTCAACTACTCAAACAGGGAAAAGAGCAAGGCATAACAGATCTTTAATATTTCCTTGAATGGAATTTTTAGTACTATTCAGTTCATATTTAATATGCATTTAAATATAAATTAATTGAAGCAGTATCAGAAGCAAGAATACATCAAGATACATAAATTTCAGTAATCTATAATTATTGTTATTATTGTAAGATCATGATGTGAAATATCGCTATATCCAAATAAAAATATTTCATTGTTGGAAATGCCATTTTTCAAATTATTTCACGAAATACTAGCAACTCATTTCATGATAATACGTTTCTAAATATCTATATGCGAACTACTGAAAAAATAACAAAATAAACTCTGATGCCTTGGTAGTTTTCGTAATAAATATGATAGTATTAATATTATCTAAATAAATTTCCTTCTTTTCTATGTAATATTTTTTTTAGAATTTCGAATTGATATTTTTTGTTAAAGAAGATAAATAAAAGAAACAAAACATTAAAAAAAATCGGATGTAATTTGTGTTATTGGTTTAAACAATTGGATATAATTTGAATTGTGAGATCATTTTAAAAATAGCTATGCTTTAGTAATAAAAAATAAACGTATTTTTTAAATATTTTATGAAAAATTAATAGTATAAAGTCATTACATGTAACCCATAAAAACTCAATTAGCGAATAGAAAAAAATATAAAGAAAATTAGAGAGGAAAAAAAAAAGATGAAACAGATTTTGGGGGAAAAATTACAGATTCAATTTTCCCCACAGTATTCCGTTTGGAGCTTCTGTTAGTTTTCCTGCAAGGAGTCTAACTACAAGATGAAACTGCTTTATCAGGGTACAAAAGGAAAGATAAGGTATGATTACAATCATGCAGCAGCATTTTTGTTTTTACAATGAAAAATTCAGCTAAATAAGTTTGACATAATATTCACAATTTTTATAATTATTTGCTCTCTGCTTCCACGCTTAAGCACTCCATTTTAGTAGAAATCCAAATAAAAGACACAGAGGTGGAGTGATGATTACTCTGTGAGTAATTTCATTATTGAACTTGCGCTAATATTTACCACTCGGTTTGTTTTCCATGAAAACGAAATCTTAAAACTGCAAATAAAATAGAAATGGAAGAGATCTTATCAATAAGTTAATAATTTTTTCTTTGAAGGGAGATATAATTTTGTTTGAAAAAACTTAAAGGTTTTTCTCGGACTTGAAAAATATATTTTTTCAAAGAGCTAAGTCAAGAATTTTATTTTTATTATATTTCCTTTATGTCTTACTACAAAACTAACTCGTGAGTGTTAGTAAAAGTTAACCTTTTTAGATTACATATTTTATGACCTTAAATTTAATTACTGATACCAGAGAGAGAAGAAAAAAACAGTGCCAGTAATTGCTGGTGTTTCAACCTTTCATCACATTTGTAAATTATTGATTATAAAAACAAATTTCAAACAATTATTATGCTAACAAAAATAACGTTAACAAATATTCGTGTAAGATTTCAATAATCGACATGAAATTAACACTAAAAGCGCCATCGGGGCCATTTTTATTTAATTTTATGTATGAAATGCACCAAAAAATTTGTGTTTTTTTAATACAGCCAAAAATATTGAAATTTAAATACCATTAAGTTTTAAATATAGAAAGTTAAATTTTGGAATTTTTGAATACCCATATATATATATATATATATATATATATATATATATATATATATATATATATATATATATATATATATATATATATATATATATATATATATATATATATATATATATATATATATATATATATATATATATATATAGTTAACACTAATTTTGGCCCTCGTAAATAAAATATCAAATAGTAAACATTTTCAAGCATTTTCTAAGTAAAACGCAGTTTATATAATAATATTAATTTCCAAGCTATTCTATTCATTTTCGAATAGGTGAAAACTAAACAACAGTAACAGGTAAGAAAAAAAAGAATTTCTTAAGAAAATAAAAACAACTTTAGTTTCTTTCAGTATTTTATAAAAGGGGGTATCAAGAAACTTAATTTAATAAATGCATGAATGACTTTAAAACACAATAAAATTTCATTAAAAAAAAAATAAGTAACAAGTCACAGACTAAAAGCATATACAATAACGAATAACATATTGAATTCACTATTTTAAATTGTCTATTTTTTCAATCGAATACTGTTAAATGCGTGTGCTTAAACAGACTCCTGAATAATGTACGGATTTCAAAATTCGCTACATAACTGAAATAAATAATGTGGATATAGTTATTTTCCATTTTTTTTTAAAAAAAATAAAGTTATTTTGAAAACCTTTATGGTATATTAAATTTGTTTAAATTTAAACTATTTTTATTGCTAAATTATTGCATTGATCAGTTTTGATTTCTTCCATTTCGTCCAGTTTCATTTGGTTTCTTAAAATTTTTACCATCGACCTGAAAGAATTAGGTTTCTTCCTTGCAGAATCCCAACACTTGTTTTATATCTATCTACGCATAAAAATAATATTTCACAAGGAAATGATACGCGACAGCTTAAAACATTCTAATAAAGCCAATTGTATATTTTCTTAAGATGAAAAAGAAACTAATAAAGATATTTTTATTGAATCGGATTTTGTAGTTCTGATTATTAATCTTACGTTACAACAAAAGATAAAAAAGAACAAGAATGAAAATACATCTCTTTTATGTGAATGGATAAAAAAAATATATTGCAAGCAAACAAAGAATGATCAAAAGAAAACAGAAAGGATGCAATCAAAGTTGAAGCTCGCAAAAAAGGAAGCAAGTTCAATCAGATATAATCTAAAAAAGGAGAAAATGTATTCTTTATAGGAGATAACGCGAAAGGAACTTAATTGGATTGTAATAAAAATCACACTAATGCAATCACAGCAAATAAATTTGTGGTTTATGCATTACCTTTGAGAGAAAAGAATCAGAAATAGAAATCAATATAAATATATATCTACAAATTTAGAAACAAGAGAAAAAATAAATATTCAGTCACAGAATAAAAAATTTCAAGAACCTGATGAAAAAATGTAAGACAAAATTAAGACCTAAACTTTACGCATTTTAAGAACTTGGAAAAAAAATAAGATTTAAAAATTGGATATTTAAAAAACGGAAAAGTAAATATAAAAAAAGGTTAGGACAAATTACCTTTATATAATGAAAAATTAAGACTTAAAAATTGAATATTCTAAAAACGTGAAATAATGTAAGAAAAAGTTAAGCCTTAAAATTTAAACATTTTAAGAACCTGAAAAAATATTTAAAATTTTAAAATTAAAACAATTTAAGAACATAAAACTCTAAGTGAACTAATAACAAATAAAGTAAGAGTCCACAAATAAAATTAAGCAGTTTTTAAAAACTTTTTGAACATTAAAAACAGTTAAGAACTTTTAAACTGTTATAAGGTTCAATAAGAACAATGCAGTTTTCATGCTCAATTTATTCTAATATTACCTGATATATAAGGTATATATCTGTTTTCAACGGTGGAGAGGTACTCACTGTAATCAGCTAAATATAAAAGAAACTTTAAACTTATGCAGCATAATTTTGAATTTATTTAAAAAATATATATAATTTTAAGAGAAGCATCATTAAGGAATGGTGTGGACTATAAAACTTAATTTTAATCCAGGAATAAATTTCCCCTAACACTCCGGAACGGTTTCCGGAAAATTATATCGACGACACATTGAAATTTCCCTTCAGGGCTTTTGAATAATATTGAATTTCTAATCCGGAAAATTCAACGGAAGTCAAATTCGAAGATTGAACCTGACAATTCTATGCCAAATCATCCGGGAAGAGTCCTATTGCATCAAAACTCTCCAAAAGATGAAGAAGGGAGAGGCGTGGGCAAGGACGTTGGGCGCCTATTGGTCGAGAAGAGATGTCCGGACTTCCGATTTTGACCATTGTAGATGGTCATTGAATTCGATAGGATTTTGATCTCCGTTGGACATCGTTTGGGAATCTCTCTATAAATCTTGATTACAGAAGTTCGGGAACAGAACTAGAAACGCAATAAATATTTATTGATGTCACACTATGTTAACTTAATACAAAGTACTTTTAACTTAATACAAAGTACTTTTAACTTAATACAAAGCACTTTTAACTTAATACAAAGCACTTTTAACTTAATACAAAGCACTTTTAACTCCATATTGTTAATGATATGTCACTATAAAAAATAAATAGTACACATTTATGTAACATACAATCTCTTATTAGGTTAAATGGAGTAAAAAATGTGGCTAACAGTGCAAGTATAAAAAAAATAATACCCCCGTTTTTCGAGATTGAATGTTCAATAAAAATGTGGCGATTGTCCACTGTGATTGGTGAAAGTGCGTAGTTTAAACAAACAATTACAAATAACGTCAGGTTAGGATTGATATCTACGAGGACGAGTTAAAGAATGGATCAAAGTTTAATGAATTTACGTTTCAGAGTTTAAAGAATGAATATCATGTTATTACACTTTCGAGTAGATATTTTAAAAAATTAAAAAAGTCGGTACCATTTTGTAAAAATTTTGAGTGGATAGTGTCATAATTAAGAGAGAAAACAATGTACAATTGACATTGTTACAATTTAAAGTGCGGATATTGTAACAAATTGAAAAGTGTATATCATTTTGTAATAATTTAGTGTGACAAAAGAGTATTTCAATTAATTGGAATTTTTGTTGTTGTTTATAATTTTATTTTTGTTGTTTATAATTCCAATTTATAATCGGAGTTGAACAGAAGACACAAATCTCAGTTTACGACTGTCAAAGCTCAACTACGTAGTCTTGCAATTTTGATCCTAACCCAGAAAACACGAGAACTCCTGGATAAAATATTAGGACAAACTTTTTGATGGAATTAACCCGTATTTGCGTTACATGAAAAGCGAAAACCTCCTCCGGTTAGCCAAACGGCAAGGGGATTATAATCTACGATCCGTCCACCACGAAGATTATTTTACCTTAGCACTGTGGTCAGTGTTAGCCAGGGGTGAAATTCACATCAACCAGTCACACACTGGGTCACCTCAGTGGGACCAAACGCGTTATTTCCTTCGCCTTTGCTGCTTTTACAATGGATATTGAAAGAATTTAATGAGTCGATACCAAATTTTAACAATTTAGAGTCTAACATTTCAGCAATTAAAAGTAGTGCAGCTATTAGATAAGTTATTTTGACAGTTAAAGAATGGATATAATAACAGTTTAGATTGATTTTCATATTGTAGAAAGTAACGAGATATAATACTATGAGAGAATATTGTAGAAATTAAAAGAATATTGAGTGAGAGAGAGAAAATGGCATAACAATAAAATAAGATTATCGTATTGTAACTATTATGAGCGGATATTTTAAGAATTAGAATGTGTATTTTAGCAATTTAAAGAGTGGATATAATAACAGTTTACAATGAATAACAAATAAGTAGATATGATATTATGATAATTAGAAAACACTGTAAAATTATAAAAATTATAAAAGAGAGTGTAGCAACAATAAGATAAAGATTGTAATATTGTAACAATTATAAGTAGTGTAACTATTAGAGAGTTTTTTTTAACAGTTAAAGAATGGATATTGTAACAATTTAGATTGATTATCATATTGTAGAAAGTAGCAAGATATAATACTGAGAAAATCAAAGGAGAATATTGTAAAAATCAAAAGAGTGTTGAGTAAGAGAGAGAAACTAACATAAGAGTAAAATAGAGATCATCAAATTGTAACAATTAAGAGCGGATATTTTTTACAAATTAGAGTGGACATTTTAACAATTTAAAGAGGAGGTATTAAAACAGTTTAGAATGAGTATAAAATGAGGAAAAAGCATTATATAATTTTAAAAAGTATTAAAAGAGAATTATCGTAACAATAAGATAAAGGTTATAATAGTGTGATAATTAAAAGCGAATATTGTAAGAGTTAGAGGGGATATTTTAGAAATTTAAAGAATAGATGTAACAATTTAGAGTGAATATTGTTATAATTCAAAAACTGAATCGTACCTATTGAAGAGTCTGATACTTTAAAGTCCTATTTTGTAGCAATTTAAAGAGTAGGTATCATATTATAATCAGTAAGAGAAGATGCTGCATCAATTTTAAGAGTATTAAAAGAAAGAGAATATTAAAAAGAAAGAGAAGATTATAAGAAAGAGAATATTAAAAAGAAAGAGAATATTAAAAAGAAAGAGAATATTATAAGAAAGAGAATATTAAAAAGAAAGAGAATATTAAAAAGAAAGAGAATATTATAAGAAAGAGAATATTAAAAAGAAAGAGAATATTAAAAAGAAAGAGAAGATTATAAGAAAGAGAATATTAAAAAGAAAGAGAATATTAAAAAGAAAGAGAATATTAAAAAGAAAGAGAAGATTATAAGAAAGAGAATATTAAAAAGAAAGAGAATATTAAAAAGAAAGAGAATATTAAAAAGAAAGAGAATATTAAAAAGAAAGAGAATATTAAAAAGAAAGAGAATATTAAAAAGAAAGAGAATATTAAAAAGAAAGAGAATATTATAAGAAAGAGAATATTATAAGAAAGAGAATATTAAAAAGAAAGAGAATATTAAAAAGAAAGAGAATATTATAAGAAAGAGAATATTAAAAAGAAAGAGAATATTAAAAGAAAGAGAAGATTATAAGAAAGAGAAGATTATAAGAAAGAGAAGATTATAAGAAAGAGAAGATTATAAGAAAGAGAATATTATAAGAAAGAGAATATTATAAGAGTAAGATAGAGACTATCCTATTACAACAATTTAAAAAATGAATATAATTCTTTAACTAAAAATCACAACATTAAAATAGTTATATTAACAAAAATAGAAAAAAAATTAGAATGTTTCCATAGTATGATTCGCATGAATTAAATAAATAAAAAATTTAATTAATTCGTCTTTGATTAAATAAATAAAAAACTATTAATAAAAAACTACTAGTTTTAATTAAATAAATAAAAAACTATCATACAATAAACGTTTTTTTTTAATATAAAAAATATCAAAGCATAAGTGAAAAAAATGCGTGGAACGTAATGTTGCACATTTTAATACTTGGAAGCAAAATTTTATTCATCGCTTCTAAAGCTAAAATTTAATGGACGAGAAGAATTATTGGCAAAAATATAAATCATATCGAGTAGATAGAAAATGGTATAGATCTCAAAATCCCAGATCTCAGAAAACTTCATCTATCATCCTATGCTTTCTACTACACATGGAGATATTCATAAGTCTGCTCTGTCACATCTATCTTTATTAATGTCAAAATTTCTGTTCCGTCGTACACAAGAAATGTTTCAGAAATTGAAAGGAAAAAATGTTTAAAGAAATAAAATATGTATTCATATGGCAGCCTCTCTTCAAATTAGCTCCCTTTTTATTGGCAGCAACATGGTTTGGGTTCTTCTCATAAATTTGTAATATTGAAATTTATGTTAGACATTCAAAAATTTCAGTTTGTACTGTTTGACAATGTCTCTGGGTTTAAAGTTAATAATAAAATAATTATAAATTATTTTTAAATATTACACAGAAGCCCTCGTCATACCTATATAACGATTTAAGGGGTATTCCAATATATTGTTTATTACGTCTTCCAAAATTATTAAATTACTTAAAAAAATAAAAATACTATTTTTAAAGCCACATTTCTGTAGTGGAGAATAATAATTAACTGTTCTGTTAAGCCAGTGGTCGGCAAACTTATTAGCCCAAGAGCCAAATATGAACTTTACAACAATGTAATAACAAAGTGGGAGCCAAATTTGCTAGCAATGCAAAGCATCGGCAGAAAGCTTCCAACATTTGGACAAATAGAAGTTATTGAAAAATCGAAGAAAAATTTTGTACCGGAACCACAAACATACATAGCATGTGTAATAAAATCGTATAAAAATACCTGTAAGATGACCAGCAGGATTGAAAAATACAACTTTTTAATAAGACAGGACAACGGCAGACACGGTGGATAAGACATAACTGTTCACACTGCAAGTCTGTGATGCCAATTTGTACCCCCACTATTTTGAAAAAGTATGCGCGCATGCTTGTGGTACCTTTGTATCACACCGGAGTACGCCGAAAACATACGAACAATTTCAGCCGGTAACTTGTACATGGTTTGCGTTTACGTTTACAAAAACTAATAAAATTAAACTCCATGTTCGTTACGTATTTTCACAACAATATGAAATTCTAATTACCTATCTATCTATTAACTTTAACAAAAAATTATGCATGTTCTCGATTTATAGAAAAATTTTAACTTATCAAAATAAGATGTAATTTTTTTTCTTACCAAGTATTTTTTTAAATGAAAATATTATTGCGCCTTCCGTGGATATTTGTGCCAGAGCCGCAATTAAGGAGCCAAAGAGCCACATGCGGCTCTGGAGCCGCACTTTGCCGACCACTGTGTTAAGCCAACGTCTTAAGATTTTCTCGGTGTTAGGCGTACGTTTGATTTAAAAACTAATTGTAATTTAAGAATTAGTATACATCTGCATTCTATATTAATGGTTCTTACTTTATATAGCATTTCTTTATTTAATTTTATAACTATCGTAGAACAACCGACCCAATTATGGTTATACGACTACCGATGCTTAACTCCGTAGCCTTAGCATAGTAATTTCGAACCCAATCCAGAAGACGAGGGAACTACTCGATAAAATATTGGGAGAAATTTAGCTTCGTGGAGGGCTTTTTGATGAAACTAACCTACATTTGCGTTTCATGGAGAGGAGAACTACTAAAACCCACCGCGGTTAGTCTAATGGCAAGGAACTCTTACCCAGGATCCGTCTACCACTAAGGATACTTTATCTCAATACTCTGTTCATCGCAAGCCGCGTACAGAATTCGAATCGGTCAGTCATCGCTGGGAATCGAACCCGGTACCCCTCGTTGGAAGGCGAGGACTCTATCCTCTGAGCCATCACGGTACACTGTAAAAATAACTTTACTGACTCTTATGTGTATCTTATCTAACTATAATTACAAATATTAGTGTTATCGAATAACAAAAATGGTTGCTGCTGTACTGTCAGTGGTGTGAAAGAAAATTAGTGCAGTGAAATACTTGAACCGGTAAACCGGGCAACCGGAAGGTGAACCGGGTTCGATGGCTGGTCAATACGAATCAGTATCCGGCACGCATCGAACACAGTGGTGACGTGAAATATTCTCAGTGGTAGACGAATCATGGGTAACCCTTGCCGTCAGGCTAACCGTGGGATGTTCTTGTGGTCTTTTTCACCATGTAACGCAAATGCGGATTAGTTCCATTAAAAAGTCCTCCACAAAGGCAAATTTCACACAATACTTGGTCCAGGAGTTCCCTTGTCTTCTGGATTGGGTTCAAAATAACAAGGCTACGGAGTAGAACATTAGCAGTCGTAAACCCAAAAATTGGGACGGTCATAAAATAAAATAAAATACTTTGATGTTGAGATACATTAAAATTTTTTATAGTATAGGATACACCAGTTACTTAAATCAACAGTTCATCAGCATCGGTCAAAAAAGAAATCCCACAAATTTAAATAAAAAATAATGAAAAATAAAATTTATATTAACAATAAAATAAAATTATTTAACTATTATTCAGCAATGAACGTTAAAAGTGTTTTTATTACTTTTGTATGGTACTACCTAATTTCATTAACTGCAGGGTTTAAGAACACATTTTTAAAGAACGAGTTTAAATTTTCTGTAAGAACTAAAAACGATCCCAAAAGATTTTTATTTCGGTACGAATTTATTCTAATTAATGAATTGTTACATTCTACAAAGGATATAGCTAAAATAAAATAGAAAACGGATTGTAAACAATCAGTTTAAAATCAGAGTAGATGATCGAGCCCTAGCGGGATTTTCTTCCTTGAAAGAATTCTATTCTACGATTTGTTGATTAAATTCGAATCTATTATACGAAGCAATCTATAAATGGTTGTTCCCTAGTCCGAACTGAAAGTAAATGCATTTAAAAATAAGTCTGAGTTAGTTAAAGTTAAAATATTTTCTTGAATAAAACATTTTCTAGTAGAGATGAGGCTACTGAAAATGAGTTCCAGATGGTTTATGAAAACTAAATATGAATTACGATTTATCAAAGCAGCCAATTAATTAAGATAAAAACTTAATTTAAAAAAAAAAATAGATGAAGAACACAAGCAATATAGAATAAATATTAAAATTTATTTTTAAGTGAATTTGATTAGTCATATAGATCAGTGGTTCTCAGTCTATTTAGATTCATATTATTCCTCTTTTTAATTAACATAAGAAGCTTATTCTCAATTCAAAATTCCATAATCGATATATACTATTTTTTTTTCAGATTTAGATGGTTCTAATTTCTGAACTCCCTTTTTTTAAATTTGAGCAACAAAATAAAATATAATAATATACTAATGCTATTATGGTTTTCCCTTATATTAACTAGTTAATTAAGCGAAATTATTGTTGTTGTTCAGTTATGTCGCACTAGAGCAGAACAATGGGCTATTGGCGACGGTCTGGGAACCATCCCAGAGGATGATCCGAAGACATGCCATCACAATTTTGCTCCTATGCAGAGGGGATGGCACCCCCGCTTCTGTAGCCCGACGACCTGCATGCGAAGTCGAGCACTCTACGGTAGAACAGTTTAACGAGGAACAATACAACACACCCTCGGTCCCTACTCAGACTGATCTAAGTGGTCACCCAGCAGTCAGTGATGCTTGACTTCGGTGATCTGCTGGGAACCGTGTCTTAACAATCAGTCCACTGCTGGACCCAATTAGGCGAAATAAACGAATGAAAAAGAGTGCATAATTTACTATTAGTATTATCATAGTATTACTATTACTTCACATTCTGTGACGCAGATTGATTCATAGTAAAGATTCGTTATTAAAAAAAGAGAAAAAATTAGTCATTTAAAAAAAAAAAATAAAAAAAACGTTACGCTGATGGTTGTGATTGTAGGTAAGGCATCAAACCAAATTGTTGTAGTGGTTGTTAAATTATTAGTTATTGTTGATTTGATGGCTTCTGGGACTACCAGAGTTTCTTCCTGAACGATGATGTTTTCTTTTCTAAATTGAATTTCTTAAAATCTGTATAACCAGGTCAGGTTTAATAGAACCCACAGACACTACCTTACCCTTGTCCATTTTTGATCAGTCTGTGAAAATGGCTAAATTTGATCCTGTTGTCAAATTTCGCTATGTTTTGTTTTCACTTAAGTTAAAGTTAGCTTGGTGTATTATATTTAATTATAATTTATCTCCGGATCTCCGTGCCCAATTAATTAAAAAAAAAGTTGCTACACAGCAAGTAAGAAGAACTTTAAACAACGTTCCAAACAACAACAAAAATAAACAAGTTTCTAAATAGATAGCATTCTAAACGAATTTTTTGTACTGTAGGACAATTTAAACAAACAAATTCAACCACAAATAGCTTACGAATCCTATGTTGGAAAAAAAAGTTTTCTTTGCACGGTTAAATTAAAAGAAACAATTCTCTTTGCTTTTTTAAAGAAATGCTTTATTATTAAGAGTATAAAACAATGGACACAATAAAGCAAAGCGCAAGAAAAAATTGCGTTAATCTTAAAACTAAATAAGCAAATATAGCAGAGGAATATTTTTCCATTCATAACATACCTAAGCTCCTTTACATAATTAATTTTTTCTTCATTTCTTGTAACAAAAAAATTAAATGGAAAAAAAAAACTTATTTCCTCATTATAATACAAAAATGCAAAGCCAATTAACTGCACCCTTCTAGATTACTTTTAGTATTTTTTAATCAACATGAATAAATTAAATTGATTTATTTTAAATAAACCACACTGATAAGAATAATAATTAAAATTTTTAGCATGTTTGTTTTTTCTCTTTTTCAATTAAACTGAGATTAATATTACGGGGACTATGTTTTTCTTTCTTCCTCTTAACATTGTTAAGAGACACAAAAGCGATATTCAAAACTACTAAAGCGACAGATAACATCTCTGCAAACAAAAGAGACCACAAGTTTCAACAATCTTCTTAAAGAGCATAAGAAGTTTTAAAAAATGTGGAATATTTACTCAAACATTTAATGAAAGGAGAATACTTCATCGAAGCATTTTTTTTAATATACAATTTATAAACTAAAATAATAAACATTATTTCAATATACAATTTATACATTAAGAACAATAAAGAACAATTCAATTTTATTCTAAGCGAATGCAGTCTGAATGTTTGAAGATGTTGAATGTCTGAAAGCTAAGGTGGATCTGCGTTGCTTTCATAATGAATTATCTAAAAGAAGTTTTAGTATCTAGTTCATAGCTTAAGTGTGTGTGTATGGGGGGGGGGTTACTTAACGTGTAGGGCACACTACACAGACAAAAAGAAATCAAATACTCAGAAGAGCAGTTTTATTTTCAACTGTTTTTCTGAAATCCAAACTTTAAATAGTAAAAAATGCGATTTTTACTAAAAATAAAGTGTTTTTTTTTTTAATGCCTGCCAATAAAACTGTAAAACGGACTTATCTACACGGACGCCATGAATTCAACAACAACGTTCTTTGTTCTTTCTACCCAAGTAAAATGTAATTCAAAGCCTGTCCACTAAAAATCAGAACTAATTTCGTCACAATTGATGAACCCGGTTATATTCTATGATCCGATCTTCCCTATCCTCTCCTACTCATATTTATTACATCTGTTAGATGGGCCGGGATAGACTGGAAGGTAGGGCGCTGGACACCCGTTCGTGGCAACGGGAGTTCGAATCCAGTCAGCTGAAGACTCCACTTGAAGTAAATGGTGACTGTTGCACGTTATATATGTTGGGTCACAAAGTCCTGCATGTTCCTATAACAAGTTATACCTTTGGGGGTACTGAATAAGATATTGATCATTCTCTGGTTCGGGTTTTAATTACGATCTGTGGATGAATGAATGAATGTATGAATGTGTCCGCTCTATGAATGGGTGCGACGTTTGGGTCTGTCAAAAGTCGAACTCTTGGCCATAGAGGGTGCCACTGAAGAACAGGAACAATTGCAGCCCTTGCCTTAATGGCCTAAAACAACAACTCGTAGATGTATTACAATTAGAATCGTATCGTTAAATTTTAATTTTGCAAGAACCATCTCTACCGATGTTTGAATGATTAAAAAATCAATATTTTGAGCAATTATTTTTAATGTGATTGTTTGGGTATAGCTGTAGCATAGATTTCTCGGTTCAACTAAATTTGAGGCAACAGAAGTCTTTGAAATCTCAAAAAAGTATGATCAAGTCGAGAAGGAACTGAAACTGAAGAGAATTTTATAAACCTATAAAGAATATTTAAAATTTTTCTAGATAAAAAACTGTAACAGCAGTTAAAACAAGAGACATAAAATATTTACATTAAAATTATTGACAAAAAAATAATAAATTTTTTAAATGCAACAATAAATTAAAAAAATACAGAAATTCAGTAACTTTATTTATATTAATTTTTAAAATTTAAAGTTACTAACATCTCATGAATTAATCAAATGTCTATTTTTAGTTTCGCAATAACGCGAACTTCAAGCTGCCACCACTACAGAAAAGACCCGATAGTGATTCAAAAACTTTCGTTTCTGCGTAGAACATTCTTCGAAATGGAATCGTCATGCACTCTATTTAAATTAAAAAGAGAGAACATTTAAAATCGCTATTTCGAATACAGCAGCGAGACACGAAACTCATGGGGACATCGTATGACTCTTTTCATTTCGCCGAAGTAAATTAAAGCGAATATTTAAGGAGGAAAAGAAAAACGCTGATTGAAAACTTAGTGAAATTTTTAAGGCAAAACTGAAGGAAAAAACAATTCGTTGCAAAATAGCGTCCGTAAAATTAAACCTACTTAGTGCTATCTATACACTATAGATAAAAGATTTATATTTTTCTGGTGTAAAAGAAAGATTTTAATTAAATCATTCAAGTAATACAATTGTTTGTAAAGAAAAGGATTCGTGGATTTAAACCGAATATGCTAAGTGGCATTTTTGGTATCAAACAGGGTTGGCAGGTTTTTGACATGTGACAGTTTTTGACGGTTTAAACCATGGTTTAAACCGTCACGTCAAAAACCTCACTGTCAAAAATGTCAAAAACCTATATTCATATGTGAAATTTAATTAATACATAAAATTTATATATTTTTCATAAATGATAGTGTTTCTAAATATGTTCTAGAAAAAATAAATTTAAAATTTTGAAGAAACACTTATATTTTGAATAGTAACCAAAATCTTATACTTTTGAAAGCTCACATCTTTTGTAATATTATGTATTCATTTTCATGTGTTATTGAAAATCTGCAGTGATATCATTAAGAAATTTATTTATAACCAAATTTAGTGTATAGTATAGATTATACTAAAAATTAGACATTTTTAAAGATAAACATTAGCAGTTCTGTACATTAGAGATATTTTAAAGAAAAATCTTTTTAATATTCTTTTAAATCTTCTAAATAATCTTTTTAACATAAGACAATATAAGTGCTTTCTGTTAAATACACAGAGTAGTTAGTGTCGATTTACAGTATATTCAGCCTATTCATTTACTATGCTGAAAATTTAGTTTATCCAAATACTTGTGAATTTCATTTTGCTGAATACTATATAGTTTTGTTGAATATCTAAATATTCAGCTGTTGAATAATTACTTCTTGCTTTCAAGGTATGCATTATTTGTATTCTTAATACAAGTGGAGAAAAAAAAATTAAGAGATAAAAATTGTTTTAAAATGATAAGTGTAATAATTATAAATAAATATGATAAACAATATGAATTATATTTATCATTATTTACAAATATAACTACTTTTAAATTCAAATTAACATACTGGATAATAAAGATATTCGGTATAACATTAAAAAAATTTTTTTATACACTTGTATCAAGTTTGTATTTATACAACATAACTTGTAAGTTCCTTATAAATATTAGTTATATGTTCCTTACACGTCAAAAATGCATAGTAATAAACTTTTAATTTTCCTAAGTATCAAAAAAAAATTTTTTTTTTCAAAATATAAATATTTAAACAATTTTTGTGCAAAATTTTTCTGCACATGCATTTGAATATAAATTTCTGAGATTTTAAATCTGTTATTTTACCTTAATTTTAATTAAAAAATATATTTTAAAACCTGCTGATTACCTATAGTATAATTAAATTTCAATATAATGCATCGCAACTGTTGTTAGTTTTGAAGTTTATATATTTTCTTGGCAAACTTCAGTTTTTGACGGTTTAAACCAGTATTATACCCTTGTCATGTCAAAAACCACTTTTTGACGTCAATAACCCAACCCTGGTATCAAATAATTATTATCTTTTACTTTTTTAAAATAATGTTTATATCTAAAATTTATATAACCATTGGTTCTTAATAACACTAAAATTTATATAAAATTTTTATTTTACCATATTCAAACAAAACAGTCAAATAACCATAAATAAGATGATATTCAAAATTTAAACAGCAAGAAAAACCGTTTATTAACTGCTTTCACATAATACGGTTAAACAACCAAAGTTTTATCGCACCAACTAGGCCTATCTAATGAAGCCACCAGTTGGGTACATATTACGGCTGAGAGCGCTAATTCGTCAATCTCACAGAACGGGGTTTAAAGTCCCAGCGTTGAGACGCCATAATATTTTCTCCATTCCTTTCAACACATGAAGAGATTCTAGTGTCCTACACTCCCCAATTTATTCATTCACGCATAGATGACAGCAGCATAAAGCTGCTTAACATAAAAGTCAAATCTTACCCATGTCTTACGATAGGTGAAACAATCAGATAAACTAATTCATACGCATTCCCCTGTTCGTTTGAAAAACACAATTCAACCACTCATATGCCCATTACCTAACGTAAAGCAAAGCTCCAAAGCATAGTTAAATTTCTTTTTTACAATTTTGAAACCACGCTAGTGGTAAATGGTAAAAAAAAACGTATAGTTATGTATTCATGGTTTCTTAATCATAGTAGTTGTAAGAGGTTTAAAAACAGTAAAGGTAAAATATATATTTTACCTTTACGGTAAACTTTACGGTTAATTGGATAGACAAACTGCTGCCGGTTATTTTACTATAATTTTCGAATGAAAATTCTAACAGAAAAAATAAGAAGATTCATATAGTATAGTTAAGATTCTAAAGATTCATACTATAATTAAGATTCATACAATATTTAATTTAAAATATTAAAATATAGAAACTATAATTAGGATTCATACATAATTCATTTAGAATATTAGATTTCGTGTAATATAGAAACTATAATTAGGATTCATATAATCGAAACATTAGAATTTGTGTGTTATAGAAACTATAATTAGAATTATATAATCGAAACATAAGAATATTAGAATTTGTGTATTATAGAAACTATAATTAGGAATCATATAATCGAAACATAAGAATATTAGAATCCGTGTATAATAGAAACTATAATTAGGAATCATATAATCGAAACATAAGAATATTAGAATTAGTGTAATACAGAAACTATAATTAGAATTCTTATAATCGAAACTTTTTTTTCAAAACATAAATGATTATATGGATTAAAGCTAGCTGGTAGAAACCTAATGTTCAGCAGCAATTGCAGAAAAACAGTTTTTAAATTATTAGGAAACAAATCCTATTTCTCCTTATATTCGCCTTCCTGTCTATTGACGAAGTTGCTTCCCACTTTATAAATTTGCGTAAAAATACTCGCTATATTGAACCTTATAAAGGGTCACTAATTATTAGAATATATACATGTTTAATTGCGAAATCATTTTGAAATTGCACAGATATTTTTATTATTCTCTTTGAAAAATTTCACAATATTTTATTGTGCAATTATAAGTACAGTCAGAGCTCTATTTAACGAACTTCTCTGTTTTGCGAATTTTTTTGAGAGACCAAGAACATTTTGGAAATTTCTTCGTAAAATAACTTCCAAATAGCGAAGTGAATTTTCTATTTAACGAACTTTTCTTTGAGATGCACTTTCCCTATTTCCGTAAAATTTCAGAGCATTTTAAACTTGTTAACGCATTTTATGGGTTACGCTTGTTAATGCATAAATTTAGCTTCTTTTAGTTTAAAATGTATGTAGCATGATAGTGTAACACTGTATAATGTTTTGCTCTATTCTTGCTTTCCATGAAGATTTCTTTTATGGTTAAGATTTTTAAAATATATAGTAGATACTACTTTGCAAGATAAAGGGGTATTAATTGCTATTTTAATTATGTCTAGTGTTTATGAATTTAAAACCTGTTTTGTGTCGTTTAAGTATTTCAAAAGGAGACTTTCTATTTAGTGAATTTTCGATGTATCGAACTTATTATCGGGATTTAGCGACTTCGTTAAATAGAGGTCCGACTGTATTTCATTCATTTTGTAAAAATTATCCCAAATGTAAACATTTGATTTTTATGCATAGATGAATTCAACAAAATTTTGAATTTGAAAAAAGAAAGCTAGTACGAGGGAATATTTTTGCTACCTACAAACATTTTTCAAATTCTTGGACCCCTGATGATGAAAGCATTATGAATAGCAGTTATAACAGAAAATATAACTTTCTTAAAAGCGATAATGATATTCAAATAAATGAGGAAAACTTTAAACTTAAATTGATCTTCAACGAAAAACCAAATCATCAATTCCCTTAATTAATATCGTAAAATAAATTTCAAATACTAGCTTATGTTATGATCTATAAATATTGCTTGTATATTACAATTATATAAGTTGCAAAATATTTCTTAGTAATTTAATCATTGACTAAGCATAAATATGAAATAAATAAATTTGAAGCAAAAATATAAAATAATGCTATCCCAGTTAAGAATAAAATTTAAAAAAAAAATTCTAATTTATATGACCAATACTTAATGTAAGGTAATTTGTTTAAAATAATGAGGGTATTTTCTTTTTTTAAATTTTAGCGACCTTAAGTACGTAATTTTAAAGCTAATCCAATAAAAAAATATTTTGAATGCTCATATTTGAGATAATGAGATAAGAAAAATGGTTAAGAACATTTCTTTAAGTTATTATCCCCCAAAATATACGAAAGCAATAAAAAGCTAAAATATTTTCACACATTATAGGAAAGATTCAGCATATTGCTGTTCTCATTATTGGCGATCAGTAAGAAAATTATCGCCAAAAGAACCCATTTTCAACAGATTGCAACAACCCAAGAGTTATGCATTAAAGTGCTAAAGTTAATCGCGCAAAAAGGTGTTTTTTCATTGACTTCCGTTAATTGGCTGAAAGGAGGAAATTACTCGTCTGCTAATGAATGTTGCCAGCACCAGATGGCGCTTTCAAAAATAAAGGGCATTCTTTTTACTTCCACATTCTATCCACTTCATTAATGTTTAATTTCGTCTTTCCCAGGTAGATAAAAGGTGCAATAGTTTGTATACGAAAACGTTGCTTGTTTATATTTGACGCAAAGCCAATAATTGCGTTATTTATAATGAATATGAAACATTCTTAATCACCAGTTTTAATTCAAAGTCATTTTTTACTAGATATGAGTATCGAAAAGAAGTCAGATAAAAACATCAAAAGAATAAATGTAATCTAAGAGAAGCTATTAAAAGTAAAGGTTTTTAGTTGGATAACGTGAAAATTTTTAAAAAGGAAAAACAAAAATGCATTTAATTGGATCAAAAAAGATGCATCGCAAGAATGACATTTTATGTAAAGTTTTTGCATCAATTTAAATGATACTTTAACCAGTAGGGAGTTCGGTTAATTAATGACGGAATAGTTCGCGAATAAAATAAAAAGGACAGAAAATAAAGTGAAGAAATTTGAAAGAATTAAACGAATGAAGGTTTGTGGTATTGCAGTCGTGAACGCAATTTTTTTCAAGATTCCGTAGTATTGCTTCCAAATAGATGCTCACAAATTTTCAAGATTTCCATTAGCCAACAAAACAATATACGAAAACGTCATGAAAACAAGTGAACAGTGGTGCTTTTTACGAAAAACGCTGTTTCAAATCTTATGAATATGTGGCCTATCACTACATAGCTGTAAATCTTCAGTTTTTATGCTGTATCATGTTGTGAATTCTCAATTGTTGGAAAATAAGCAGTCAGCGACCGATTTACAGATCCTGAGGTCTAACATATCATTTAAAACGTATCATTTATCCAACATATAAACATATCATTTTAAAAAGGGAAAAAAACGTAAAATAATGATCATGGCAAAAATATCTTTCCAAGTTTTAATATCATTCAAAGTGAATAAAAAACGAAACGAATTTTTTGATTCGCATTTTGTGACAAAAAAATTCTTTCTGAATTCGAAAGATAGCATTATTGTATTAAAAATAATTGCCTTATTTTTTAACATAATATAAAAAGCTCAGGATTTTTAAAATTTGTGTTTTTTTATTTTGTTAAGGCTAAATAAATTTATATTTTAAAAAAGGAAATTAACATTTTATTAAAATTAAATTGCGAAGGGCTTTTTTCTTTGAACAAACTTACTATTGAATCCAAAGCACGAAAAATGCCGAAACTTCACTAATAATTTAAAAAAGAATTACTTAAAATTTCTTAACCTTACATGTCAAAACTAATGATTTTGATTTTTTAAATTTGAATAATTTTCACCACGTTAAGGCAAAATTAAATTTTTAACTCAAAAGAACATTTTGCTTATCGAAAAGAACAATGACGGCTTATAATTTAAATGATATAAAGTATTTTACTTACTATTAAAAACAAAAACACTCAAAATTTCAAAACCATGACCAATAATTTTTTTAAAAAAAATCAAAGCAAAAATAACTAAATTTTGAAACTTTCCTCGACCCTAACTATTTCTTCTTCTTCTAATTACGAAACATCTCGAGGCGATAATCGTTTGGGCAAGAGGAACCCCTTCCCTAGCATCTCTTTTCTAATTGGCGCAAATGCGTTTCCTGAAGTAGCGTAGCAGTGAAGCGGCGCCCTTAATGATTTTGATGAGATGACGTCACACAACGGAAGCTTGTACATTAAGTGACATAATTGTAGCCACCTTTAATGATGGGTATGTGATTTCTATTACTCCTCCCTCCACTTTTGCGGCAGTATAAATTGGATGGAAGTGCTTCGAATCCCCACGAGGGGGAGCTCTGCTCATTAGTAAAAGCGATTCGGTTAAAGTTTAAGTCGTAAGAGGTTCCGAAAATTACCATTTTCCTTAAGAAGCAAACCATTAATGAATTAAGAGAAGAGACTTCAACTCTCGGAGACATGAACTGCAGACTCTTTATAACAGACAACGACAGGGATTAAACCGAAATTACACTCGTAATCTATGAATAACAAGCTTTTCGGCGCACTAAAATACAAATCGTTAGTGCTTGCAACTCGGACACGTTTAAACTCGATTTTAAATAAGTTTGAATTAATTCGATTTCGTGTATTTCACGTATCTTTAAAGATGGGAGGACGGAATTAGTTAATTAAACTGAGCAAGTGGCATTTCGAGGTGGAAAATAATGGGATGCATATTCAAGTTAACTTCGGTGGAAAAGATAATGTACAATTTAGAATTTGAAAAAAACTGAATTTATAAATTTCAACTCGTTCGTAATTTGGGTTTTACGGCTTCCAAAGTAATGAAAGTTAATCTATTGATTTACTGTTAGGTTTCGGAATTCGATACATGATTAAAACAAAAATTGAAGGATTAATAATTGATAACAAACATGCCAAACTTTATCATATCGTCACTTGTGGTTTAGCGCCTAGTGCCATAATGGCGAGCCTATGACGCGCGCGTCAAAGGGGACACGCAAACTTATTTTGGGTGACACGCACAGTGAAGTACACGCATTTTAAATTAGAAAATTTAAACAATTTATTTTTCTTTACTTTTGCTGCAATAATAATAATTAAAAAAAATTTGTTTTATGATCAGCGCTGAACAGCGGACCCACTTTTATGTTTACTGTTATCATTGTTCAACTTCGCAACCTTATAATTTCAAACCCAACCCTGAAGATCCAAGCATAAGAACAAACTAGTCATCGCAAAGGACTTTTGATAGAACTAACCCAACACCTCCTAGAATAATGAAGGCCTCAGCACGGATCAAATTAGTAGTCCGATGTGACGAAGTTAACTGCGCAGTTGATGAAAAATAAGAAAGATGTCATTACGTTCGGGGTACTAAGCTGCGCAGTGGTTGAAAATACGAAATATGTCATTACGTTTGGACTACTAAAGGATATTTATGGTAACCCGTGCAGAGGCCTACTCTTTTCTAGGAGGTGTTGACTAACCACGCCTTGAAAACCCATAGCTAAACTTCGAGAAAAGATAGGTAGGTATTTCATTTACGTAGCACTAGAGCGGCACAATGGGCTGTTGGCGATGATCTGGTAAACATCCCTGAAGATGATCCGAAGACATGTCATCATAATTTTGATCCTCTGCAGAGGGGATGGCTTCCCCTGTTTGGTAGTCCGCGGAGTCAAGCAATTTACGGTAGAACAGTTTAACGAAGACCCATACCGCACAGCCTCGATCCCAATGCAGGCTGATCAAAGTGGTCACCCACTCGCTTACTGACCGCAGCCAGTGATGCTTGACTTCGGTGTTCCACTGGGAACCGTGTCTTTACGATCAATCCACTGCGCGACTTCAATAAAGGAGCTCTAAGATGTATGTGGACAGTCTGCGCTATCAAATCTATGGCAACAATTCGAGGATGGATCACGTTTCTTCCAAGAGGAAAACTGCTTCATTCACACATAGAGACTGGCACAGCCATAATTTGACGAAATGGATGTTTAAAAACAGGACTGCTTTTCTCAGGGTTCAAATCTAAACCCAATTAAACCCGTTTGGAACGAATAAGAACGCATTGGAACCAAATCGACCATCCTTACTTCCAGCACTCACATCATCTGTTGAAGGAATTCTGGAAGTTAACTTCCTTGGCCACTTATCATAAACTAGCAGAAAGTCTCACCAGATGTGTGCAGGCGTTCACCGATGCTAAAGGGGGGTCCTTATTAATAATTTACCCTACAATAATGGAAAAGATATTTTCATAATTTAAAATTTTTTTCAAATTTCTCAAGTAAGACATTTTGAGCTTTTTTTTGAGCAAGAACTACTTTAAATACTGATATCTTGCGCAGTTAACTAATTTTCTTTCTTCAGATTTTTAAACAATAATATTGTAACTAATTTTGATTTGCTAAAAAATTTTGTTTAATTTTATTAAATACTTTCAAATTTATAGTAAAAAAATGTAAGAAAATAGAACTAGTTTTTTTTTATAAAAATGTCTGCATCTCCATAAATATTTAGATCAAGTTTACAAAACTTTCTGCAGTTATTGCAAAGTAATCGTTACAGTATAAGTTAGAAGTATAAGTATTAGTTACTAGTGTAAGTATTAGTTACAAGTTTATTACTTAATTTTCTAGCATAGGGTGTTCGAAAATACGTATTTTATTTCGTAATTTACTATTTAATAATGTAATGTAATAAACCATTTTACAGAAAATCCGCAGAAAAGGTTCTCAACTGCAAGCGAGAAAATTTTAATGCAGAAACAAATGAACAGTTTATGGATGAAGTACTAATGGGTGCAGTTGCAAAATGTCTTACTTACCGGGACGCTTCTCTATTGGTTAATTTAAGTTCTGGCCTAGTAATTGGTCAGCGTGCATAATTACCGAGTAGGGTTACTAAAATTGTAGATGGCCCACACTAATGGATTTCTGAAACGCTAACTTATGCAGAAACTGGTATACGATTTCGAATAGTATCAAATTTACTAGAAATCAAAATTAAGTAATGTTTAAACAGAGAATATTTTAACTTAAAATATTCTCTGTACAAGAAATAAAATACAATAGATAAAATTTAGAATTCTGACACTACTGTAAAACAAATTACACTTTATTATTTTTAAAGTTTTATTCAAAATGAACATTTACTTCGTATTCGAACTAGCTTATATTAAATTTTTTTTCCGAAAATATCCTTAAATAAAATTTTAATTTTATATTTTGTAAGCATGAGTCATAAAATTATAAATTTAAGCAAACTTTAAATATTTCCAAAATATTTTTTTAAAAAAAGTAAGGGCAAATTTGAGCAGAAAATCTCAATATTTTTTATGTGACACTAACAACTCTACAAAACATTTTAAATACACAAAGATTAAAAAAAAAAAAAAAAAAAAAAAAAATTCTATATCTATAACATTGTAACCTTGTGTTTTAGGTTAAAATGTTTCAAAAATTTCAAAAATACATTGAAATAGAACTAAATACATTGATTTATGGAAAGAAAAATTCTAAAATTTCTTACTTCAAACATTATAAAACTAATAAATTTAAACGTAGACCTTAGCTCTTAGCTCAAAACACAGCACATTATACAAAATCTACAATAAAAAAATTTCTAATAAGTTTTTTTTTTTTTTTCTTTTTTTTTTTTCTTTTTTTTTTTTTTTTGCAATGTTTGTAGTAAGCGTAAAGAGATTTTATGAAACTCAACGTTCCTCTGAAGAAGCTTTTTAAGCTTGTTCAGATTGCTAAGAGACTCAAAAATAATTTATTTTATATGAATAAAATGCTTAGATATATCATATCAGTCATTCTTAATTTAAAAAGATTTATAAAGCTATAGAACAAAACTTCAAATGTTGACAATAAAAAAATATCGAAATTTTCGTAGAAATTATCCAGTTGTTTAAACATTACGATGTGCTAGAATGAGAGTAAAAAATAAATAAATAATAATAATAATAATTACTCTCTGGTTTTCCTTTATATGACAGCATTGCAAATTATCAGACAATAATTAAGGTTTACTTGGTGGCTCAGAGGATAGAGTGTTCGCCTTCTAATGAGGTGAACCGGGTTCGAATCCCACAGCTGGCAGGTCGACGAATTCCGCCCCCGGCTCCCACCGACCACACTGCTGACTTAAAATTTCCTCAGTGGTAGGCAGGGTTCGAGTCCCCTGGCTAGCCGTGGGAGGTTTTCGTGGTTTTCCTCTCTATGTAACACAAATACGGGTTAGTTTCATCAAAAAATCCTCAACGAAGGCAATTTTCTCCCAATACTTGATCCAGGGTTCTCTTGTCTTCTGGATTGGGTTCAAAATTACAAGTTGAAGATTAGTAGTCGTAAACCCAAAATTGGGGAGGTTGTTCAACGACGGTTATAAAATAAAATAAAAGCAATTTTATTCGAATAGTGACACTCATCGCTGCACATAAAACCAGAAAAAAAGGAAGGGCGAAGTTGGATTCGACTCCAACGTTGAAATACGTAGAACAGAGGTTTTTTTTTTTTTTTTTTTTTTTTTTTTTTGGTGGGGGAAGGATATACGATTCATTAGGAGACGTTCGTCAGATTTGAACAACAAAAAAATAAATAAATAAATAAAGTTTCCACTAAGCACGACCAAATTCCTACCATCTAATGGGATTTTTTTTACAGATTTTTCAAAACAATGTGATATTTCGGAACAAATAAATTTCCGTATCAGATAAATAAATATATGTAACAGAAAATACTAAGTAATTCTTCTGACCTGGTTTAGCTCCTAATTTCATTAAGCTGGGGTTCAAAACTCGTTCAAAATATATATTCAAAAATTATTAACAGAATCTATCTCCGTACTAAAACTTTTTGTTCTGATACATAAAGATGATGTTATTCTAGATTCTAAGAAAAAGAAAAACTTTCTTCCAAAAATTTATTTCAGTGCAAAAAAAAAAAGAACGCGACGGACACGGAAAATTCAAGAAAAAGAAAACATATTCAGTGCGACATTAATATGAATGTAGCCGTATTCAGTATTCTTATATGGCATACGAAATCGAATGTTAAAAGATGCATATGTTTTGAATAAAATTTGATTTCTATGCATTCGACGCAAAAAAGCTAAATAATTTGATTTTTGTTTTGAGTGATCTTTGTCACGCGTCACTAAAGTCAATGTAATCGATGGACAAGATCATGAGATTATATTCCCCGCCAACTTTCCATTCTACTAAAATTCTCTTCTTATTTTTCAAAAAATAAAGTGTTTTAAGAAAACTTATCTCATGGTTTGGTTCTCTACAACAACTTGAGGAGGGAAACTCGCCAACCTTATTTGAATTACAAAAGATTTTCTTTAAATAATTCATTTTTCAAAAGATCAGAGATCGAAAGAGCATCTGATTTGAATATGATTAAAATGGATTATTTAATAAAGATGTAGCCAAAGGCAGGCGCTTCTTTTTGGAATTTCGCCAAATGGCCCAAACTTCGATATTCTAAACTCCGCCAGGGATTTACGGCTCAAAACTTCGAACTTTTTATGGATTCTAAAATGTACTTGGAAAGTATGGAAGATGATAATAGCATTTAGGAAGAATAAGCTGTTGCTTTTTAAGAATCTTCTACAGTTTAGTACTTATAACGAATTTAGGTTAAAATAAGAATTTTTCTCTCGTTAGCTCACGCAAATTATCATAGTAAAGTGTCCTCATTCTGTTACATTCATTAATGCGTTTAGAATAAATAAACTTTTAATACACTTACTTTTGAAACTTGAATAACACTTTTACAAGCTATAAAGTTTTTAAACAAATAAACTATTGAATTCTGACAGTATGTTTTATATTCAATTTTATGTAAATTTTATAAATCTTTATGATTTTGAGACTGTAAATTATATTTAAGAATAACACAGAATCCACAAGGATTGTATATTATTAAATAAAGCCAAAACAACTTAAAGGCAATTTATTACAAACTCTTACAAATAGCAATAGTTTTCTATAAATGTTATTTATTTTCAGTGTTTTTATTAGCAGTCGCAAATAATCATAATAGTTTTCAATGAATTGAAAAATAAAATTAATTTTTTTAATGTTTTGAAATATCAAAATTTTTTAACATTTAAAATATTTCTTTTGAATATTTGAAAAGAAATATACTTTCGTTATAAACTAAATAACAGTTTTTAGAAATTAAAAGATTTAATTTGCTTTCATTGTTTTGCAATACTAATAGTTTTTAAATATTAAAAAATGTAGAACTTAAATTTTTAGTAGATTTAACCAATCTCAATCCGGTACTGAGCAATCTGAACTTTAACAGTTTCAATTAAAAGATGCGTTTAAAATGAATATAAATCTAAAGTATTGACTCAGTAAAAAAACTATAAATATTTACAGCAAATACTCGCAAAAGTTTCACTTTAACAAACCATCTACAACGATACACTCTTTCTTCCATTCCATTAAAGGAAGAAAAAAAAACAGCAATAGTTTTCAAACAATTGAAAAATAATGTCACCGCCTTCGCGGTATATTGTCTATCGATATCATAACCACGGCTATTAAAATTCAGTTTTTCACAGATTCCAAGCTTATAGCTTGCATCGAACCATAAACTAAGAAAACGTCTCTCTTCATGAATTTTCCGCTTCGATAAAAATGATAACTTTAGTGACCGGAGGCAAAACCATAAAATTCTAATTGCCGCAACGTCTGGGGAAGATAAATCAAGGGCAACAGCGCCTCAAAATAAAAAGCCGTCCTGAACGCCTTTCCATGGCTAAATGTTTCACCATGAATTTATGGGCTATAAAATGCGCTGTTCCATCCAGAGTTAATTACGTAACTTTGCGGCGACAAAAAATATAAAAGAAATGATTTTTATAAAAGTGAATGCGTCTTAAGCATTAAATATAAGCCTCGAGGATCACTATCTGTTTGATATCGATACACTGAATAAATGGAAATGATTTCGAACATGGCAGAAATGTTAACACCAGATGAATGAAAATGATTTTGAGCTTCTCCATATAGAGATAATGTTAACAGTAAATGTATAGAAATGATTCTGAGCTGTTTGATATGGAGAAAATGTCAACTGTAAATGTATAGAAATGATTTTATATAGGGAGAATGTCAACAGTAACTGTACGGAAATGATTTGATATTGAGAATGTCAACAGCAAATGCAAATATAAACTGTTTCATATAGACAAAATGAATAAGGAGAATTCCGTACTCTATGGACTTTTTATATGATTTGAAAAGGGAATGTTAACACAGTATGAATAAAATTGATTCTGAGCTGGTTGATATGAAATATAAAAGATTGACTGGAAAGAATTTTGCACTGTATAAATTTTATGTTTTGTGATATTGATAGAATGTTAATACTGAAGGAATAGAAGGGATTTTAAAATGTTATCACAGCATAAATAGATATGATTTTGCACAGTGTGATATTGATAGAACGTTGAAATTGAGTGGATAGATATAGTTTTAAACTATTTCATATCGACGTAATGCGACGATATGCGTGTGATATTGATGAAACTGAGTAGATAGAAATAGTTTTAAACTGTTTCATATCAGCGATATGCTAACACAGAATGAATAGAGATAATTTCGTACAGTGTGATATTGATAGAACGTTGAAACTGAGTAGATAGAAATTGTTTTAAACTGTTACATATCGACGATATGCTAACACAGAATGAATAGAGATAATTTGGTACAGTATGATACTGATAGAACATTAAAAATGAGTAGATAGAAATAATTTTAAACCGTTTTATATCAAGGATATGCTAACACAGAATGAATAGAGATAATTTGGAACAGTGTGATATTGATAGAACATTGATAATGAATGAATATATAAATGATTTTGAACTGTTTCATATCGATTGAACGTTAGCATAGAATGAATAGATATAGTTTTGCACGTTGATAGACTATTGGAAAAGAGTGGATAGAAATAGTTTTAAACTGTTTAATAGCAATGGAATATTAACACAGAATGAATAGAGATAATTATTTATAGTAGGTTATTTATTAATAGAACTTTGAAACTGATATAAATGAATAAATATGATATCGATTTGTTTGATCGGGATAAAGTATAACGCTAAATGAATAGAAAAGAGTTTGAATTGTTTAATATAGAGAGAATGAAAAAGATTGGAAATAGTGGGAAAATGATTAAATTATGATTGGAAATGATTTGGAATTGTTTAATGAAGACAAAAGGTCAATGAACAGAAAATTTTTTAAATTGATGATTGAATTATAGGAAATGATTTTCATTTGTTTAATATAGAGTAAAAGAGGTAAGAATTTTAAGTTGAATAAATTTAGAAATGAAATAAAGAAATAAAATGAACAATTTTTTAATGTTTGATATCAATATAAAATGAATAGAAATGATTTTGTACTGTTTGATATTGATAGAATAATAAACCCTAAATAGAAAGAAATGATTTTGAGCTATTTGATATAAATAGAACGTTAATATACATTTTTTAAACTTTAAGAAATTTACAAGCTAAAATTAAATCGTGTTCATTCATTAGTTGCGGATAACTTCATCGTTAAAGAGCAACGAGTTTCTTCGTATCTAGTCACATCTGCTCTGAAGATCAATGTATCAAAGGTGATAAAATTAAAGTTAATCAATTTTTAATTCATTTAAAAATATCAGTTGCATAAAATAAATATAATTCATTTTTAATACCATCTCTCCATTGTCGTAATTTTAATTTATTGCAATTTTTTAAACAATTTGCACTTTATTTACAATCATTATAGAATACTTCAAAATCATTATAAAAATATTCTATAGAAGCGAGAATATAATATTTTCTCAAATACGTAGCTTAAATTAAAGTTAGATTTATTTTTCTAATGCACATATTTACTTGGAAAGTTCTCGATTAAATTGCATTTTGAATTCCCGAATATAAACAAACAATCTCTGACTAATATAAATATTTCACGAATTGCAAAACATTTAAATCTCAATCAGAAGTTTTATTTCAAAAGTGATGTAGACGGTGCAAATTTAAAACCAAATAAAATTCTAGGCAATACTTTTCTAAATTGTTGACATTTTAAGAAGTATTTCCTCAGTTTTCGAAATAAAAATATTAAAATATAAATTAGAATTGCGAAGAAACTGAAAACTTTATAATGATTAAAGAAAGAAAAAAGATTTCAGAGCTGAATTTCGCATTCGAAAAAAAAGAAAAGAAATTCAAATAACTACGATATGGAGTCATTCCATTTAGCATGGGTGTTATGAATTCAACCCCCCTCCCCAATAAAATATGGCTTCTTAAAAAAAAAATCCGTTTGGCTTGAACCAGCCAACTTTGAATGAAAACGAAGGTGTCCGTGACTACTGATCATGCGAACAATCTAAGGAACGGGGCCACGTTGCACTTTAAATACACTCATACAAATAAAATTAAGGACTTTATTCGACCAAACTCGATAAATATAAATGAGAAGATCAGTAAAGAAAGAAATTAATTCGATTTCAAATTTTTACTTGCTTAAATTTTATGGGGTAAAACGGAAAGATTTCAGATAAAAAATATTTAATAACTCTAAAAAATAGAAATGTTTTGCAGATTTACATCAAACAAAGGAAAAATTTATAATTCACGTTTTTTTGTTATACTTGTCTGTGATAGTCACCAATAAACACAACTTAATTAGTGAAACACTTAACTTTCATAATCGAACGACGATAACAGCCATTTTTATTTTGAAAATTATTTACACTTACTGTTGCTCGATGCAATTTTAGATAAATATTAGTTACAATAAAGTGGAAGTGCCGTCAAGGAACAAGTAACAAATATAATGAAACCTTACAACGTTTAAAACGCTCGTTAATTTTTGTTCCAATCAATTTTAGATTTACAGTTGATAAATTTCTTAAAAATGTAACAAATGTAACAAATTTCTAGTGTTAAAACAAACACTACACGGCGTTCTAGTGTTCTAACAAAATCAAATTTAAAATTCTTAAAGCCCTATTCCGGTGGCCGAGTGGTAACGCGTCGCGCTCCCGTGCCACAGATCCTGGGTTCGATCCTCGGGCCGGGCAAGATTGACTCAGCCTTTCATCCCTTCAGTGGGTCGATAAATGAGTACCAAGCATGCTTGGGAACTAAACACTGGGGGTTCCGCGTTCAGCTGACCGCCTAACCGGAACATCTGCTCTTGCACTCCAGAGCCCAAGGTCAAGAAAACTGAGCGCCTCTGAGTTAGGTTTAGTTAGGTAAAACCCTATTAGTTCTGGCAATAGGTGGGGCAACGTCGGACAAACGGGAAGTGCTTTAAAATTTGCATTTAAAGAACAAGATATATATGTCCATCATTAATAATACGAAAAATCATCAATCTTATTGCTGAAATCTTGGGAAGCAATCCAATTTCGGCATTGCCATCAGCAACAGTCAGATCAGCTCATCTTAATACCCTGGAATCTTGCTTTATTCATGTGTATACTGATTTCTTTTTCAACGACATTAGTCCCTCTCACCACATCTCCATAGCCTGCGGAAATGCATTTACCCTTATCTGCCCTTCTGGGCGAAATGGTTTTTCATGTTTTGTTTTTCATTTTTCTTTTCTCTCTCGGCTACTGTGGCTTTTCTAGTTTTTTCTACCCCTCATTTTTCCGCTTTCCATTAGCAAATTTACGTTTTATGTATCACATCACATTTTGTTTCTGATTATTCACATCTAGCAAGTCTTGAAAATGGGTCCTGTTTTTGAGCACTTGATACATGTCAACTGTTATTTCCAATTTGTTCATTTTTGAAGCGAATGAAGTTTTCAATCAAATTATATTTATAGTGTAGTTTAGGGGTGCACAACCTTTTTGAGTGAAGGGCCACATGCATAGCAGATTGACTAATGAAGGGCCGCATGCCAAAGGGAACACCCAAAGTATTTAGACAAACATATTCATACCAATTTTAGGTAGTAATTGTTATAAAAACATTGTTCTAACCACTAAATTCTTTTTCTAAGTTAACCTTGTAATATCTTAGCATAAAATTAAATACTTTTAAATGTTTAAAGTTAAAAACTTCTAAACTAAGAAAAAACTGAGCCTTCTAAGAAAAAACAGAATCAGTTAATCAGAAGAAAATTTAGATAAATTGAAATAATTAAAAAACTATGGGAAAATACATGTTTTTTAAAAGTCATATTACATAATACATAAGTCCATTTTAACATAAATTTTAACTTTAAAAAATTTGTTCATAGAAATAAATTTTAAAAAAATGTTCTAGTTATTAAAATAAATACAAGTTAAATATTTGATTTAAAGAAAGTTTATAGGGTTAAAAATGATAAAAATTGAAACAAAACCCCATCTGCGGAAAATAAGATTTAGCATTTAGAAGGAGAATATACTTAAACTTTAAAACATTTATTTTAAATTAATGATAGGAAGCAGGGGCAGAGAGAGGGAAGAAAGAAAGAAAGCATTAATCTTGAATAAACTATTTTCCTTAATAATAAAAAACTATTAAGATACTTGTTTAAAATTTTTTATGGCGAATATTTTTTTAACATGACACTTTCTATTTACAATTAATACACATATGCATAAACAATTAGTAACATTTACATTACTTAACGAAACTTATTTTGATTATATTTTTTACTGTTAAAATTTTATGATATACAAATCATTTCCCAGCGTACAATTATGAATGATATGAAATGGTGGAAGTATAGCATAAGAAAATGGTTAAAAAATTTTCTTAATGGTTATCCTGTAATTTGCAAAATTTTTAAATATTGGGATAATTTTATTCACTTGATCATGCTTTTTCGAGCCATTCAATGAATTTGTTAAAAGACTACTCTGTAATTTTGAACAAGCCAAATTTATTCTGGAAAACAGTCTTATGACAGAAGCTGTTGTTGTGGGTAGTATTAAATTAGGGCAAAAAACTTAATCACTTTTGGAATTTGTCCTAGATGGGGTTCTTCATTTCCATATTTTTAAATCACGTGAATACAAATAGCGATGTGTTATTTTATAATTGCCTAAATACTAATTGTTATCTGTGCTTTTTAAATTACGCAAATATAAAACGCAATGTGTGATTTTCAAATTGCGTGAATACGAATTGAGATGTGCAATTTTAAATTGCGAAAAGACTACTCACAGCGCATGATTTTAAAATGTGTGAATATGAATTGCGATATATGGTTTTTAAATAGCGTGAATATGAATCGCGATGGATGATTTTTAAATCTCGTTATTTTTAATACGAAATGCGCTGCGCAATTTTAAGATCGCGTAAATACGAATTACGATGTGTGAATTTTAAATTACGCGAAGAATTAAAACGTATGATTTTTAAAACGTATAAATACGAATATCGACATGTGATTTTTAAATCATGTAACAACAAAAAGAATAGGTTGAGTGTGTGATGTTAACTTGCACTTGTTCATGGGACTAAAGAAATATACACGTGTTTTGAATTATTTTTTAGCAAAGGGGAATGCGCTTAATATAAATGTACACAACTTGTTTTTATTTTTCATTTTTATTCTTTTTAGGAAGGTATCGATTTTGCTAAAATACGTAATTACTTTTTAAGTTCCAAAAAAAAAATTAAAACAGTATCGAATTTTAAGAGTTGTAATATTGTGCTAAAATATCAGGATATTCTAAATTACAAGTAAAAAGAAGTTCGAAAAACCTCTTATATTTATATAAAAATCGACACAAATACAGCACATAAAAAGTAATTATTTTAATGCGCGATTCAAAACTCGCGTGCTGTCAAATTATATGAAAAATATAATTTTTTTTTAAATCACGGGTAAAAAGCGTAGTAATTACTACAAAGGAAATTATCAAAATACCTTTATATTTGCGGTGAAATTGGTGTAAATAAAACGCGTCAAAATTTTATGTATTTAAATGCGAAATTAAAGTATCAAAATAGCGTATAAAAAATATCGGACTTTCAAAACCTTGTAGAGATGTGTAACAATAATTGCCAAAATAACGATTGAAAAATAATTTGATTTGCAATAAAATTGGCACAAATAAACCACGTCAAAAAATGGTTATCTAAATGAGCGATTATTTAATCGCGATTCGTAATAATATCGTGCCAAAATATCAAAATTTTAAAAACCATGCGGAAATGCGTAGCAACAACTGCCGAAAAAGATTAGATTTTTCATGAAGTTTGCACAAATAAAGCGTTTCATAACTTTTTAAATATCGCGATTTCAGAAAATACGTGAAAATGGGCAGCAATAACTACCGGAAAGTCATTGAATTTACGATAAAATCGGAGCACTCGAAGAGAGTCAAAAGTAATAACTAAAATTAGAAATTTGTCTATCGTAATAAAGATGTGTTCAAAATAATGGTATTTTCAAAACTATGCCTAAATCTGTAGAGGTAACCATCGAAAAAAAGCGATCGAAAACTACATTGAGTGAAATTGGGTGCGTCAAAAACTTAAATGCGTAAATTTCAAACTTCCGAAATTTTTTTTATTTAAAAAAAAATTTTATTATTTTTTTTCATTTTGTTCACATTGAGGGTTGGCGGGCCGCATTTGGCCCGCGGGCCGCAGGTTGTGCACCCCTAGTGTAGTTATTTATTGACGACCCTCTCTCTTTTCATTGATATTTAATTTTCTCCATGTTTTATCTATGTTTTCAACTTATATATACATACAGATAGATATACAGATAGATATTTCTTATATTCATAAATAACATTACTCACACAAAAATAAACAGCAACTGAAAATTGAAATAGATATACCACGGAAGTACTGCTATACATTCTTCAATATATGAAATCAAAGAAATGCCAATAGATACATGGGAAGTATAAACATTTTTCGATAACAAATAGAGACAGATATAGATATCAGATATGAAACATCAAAAGCATAAAGGACGAAAAAGCAATTGCAAAGATACAGACAGATATTTTCATATTTGCTATAATTTAAAAATGTAAGTAATGTCAGAAAAAAAAAACTATCTACATTCGTTTTTGGCAAAAAAAATACAAATAAATAAAAATAAATTCTATTCAAAGTATCAGAATAGCAGGAGTATACAAAATAAAGTAAATAAGAAAAAAAAAAGCCGAAAGAAAACTTCTTTTAAAGTCACCTCAAAGATCACATTCAGAAAGAAAAGGAACATATAAAAGGTTTGCTTTAACAAGAGACAGTATGAACGCTACAAAGAACCGACAGACAAAAAGAGAGAGTGGGGTAAAAGCGAAAGCGGAACTTCTTTCCCAAAACTTTGAAAGCGAATGATTTAAAAGTAAAAATGCAATGAAAGATTTAAAACAGTTGCAGAATATACAAATGAATTTTTTATTTGTGAGGATCAAGGTGAAGAAGGTGGATTGATTTATTTAATATATAAAATTCATTGTGACGCATTGTAGCTGAACATTTTAAGAAAGTGTTGCAGTATCTAATAATTTTATTTTGAATAATTCATAGTTTAACGTTTTTACGAATGGAAATGAACAATACATTTTTGAAAAATTATAAAAGGCCTTAAAACAATAGATGTGGTTTTTATTGCCAAAATTATACAACAAATAAGCGAAAAAAACTTTTTTTGATTTTAAATGAAATCTAGGAAAATTATTTGTCTAATCAATTCGTATTTCTTTGAGGTAAGTAGCTCATAAATTAATTATATTCTATACATTTGGCAAATAATAATATTTCGCTGTAATAGTTTACAATCTGAGGCCCCTCTCAATTTTTGCGATTTTCAAATAAAGGAATATATATGTAAATAAACCAAGAATAAAGACAAATAAAAGTTGCGGTAACCTGAAGGTGACGTCATTAAAGCAAACATCGCAAAGTATACCCTGGTAACAAAAAATGGGCTTTTAACAAAACTGAACGAAAATAACACTAACAACCAAAGATCCGAGATTTTACACTATAGCCTATTTCGCATATTAAGTAATTGCTTTGCAAATAAATTTAAAAAATTTTAAAATTTCAAAACTACTTAAATTAACAAAACTATCTCACTAAATAAATACCATAACTTAAAAGAAAAACATTTATGATGGCAATAAAGTCATAATACAAGATATTTATTAATCAGGAAAACTGAATAAATGATATTTTAAAAATTTAATTTAATTTTTCATCTCACGTAAAATAATTTACTCTTTAGATGTGCTTGCTTTTTCGTTAGTTTTATTCCTTAGAAACTTAATACAAATTTTTTCATTTATACTGCCCTCCAATGCTATTAAAAAAATTAATATAATACATCAAATTTTTCAGCAAAATTGCTTTTGTCAATTCGGTTTAAGATGAATACGGTTATTTTTTTCTTAACTTAAAGGGTTGAATATTTTGGGTATATTACTATACTCCCATTGTACTTCAGTGGTAATTTTGTAATGATATCTAAATAGCACTTACCTCTAAATATATAGATAGATCGAATAAATATTCACTTACCTATAAAAAAGAAAGAAAAGACGGTTAGTTAAATGCAGACTATCATAAAATAACACAAATGGGATACTTTAAGTACTTCGTAAGTACAATAAAGTACAATCAGGGAAAAGGGAATAAAAAAAAAGGTTTTATGTAAATGAATGTCTCTCTGTATGCACCGACTACTAACCATGCTACCGAAAGAGAACAAATTTGGCATACTTTTAGATCGAAGCACATGGATGGTTACTTCCCCATTAGAACATTCTACTACGAACCGATCGAGCGGGATGAGCGAAAAACGAAATGAAATTTTCGGAAGGGTTAAGCGTTAGCCACTGTTTTAAATTAAACTAAAGACGATTATCATATAAAGATAATATCAGTGATATTTGCTAGCTTATAGCTCTATTTGATTATTTATTGCGCGTATTTTAATATTTAATTACTGTTCAGTCACTATGTTGGATAAATTAAATGATCAACGTTAACGTATTAGCCAGAGAGGACTACGTCATCAAATTAGTATTTCTAAAATAATCTGAAACACCGTGTTTATTTTGTTTATAGTCATTCTTTTCAAACGTGTTTTATAAAAAGCAAAATTAATACAAAAGCGGCATAAATTCGTTTATGAAAATTGAAGAAAATCATCTTACTATAATTGACACCAATGATACTAATTAATTTAAGTAATCGATGCATGCTGTAATAAAAGAAATAAGCTTTGTACTAAAAAGCAAAATTTATAAAAGTAAAGGTACTTATTCGCCCAAAGGAACCGTAAAAAAATTCGCTATACTATTATTGATGATAATGGTGCTAAATTAATGTTAATAATATATATAAATTAATAAATAATATAAGTAAAAAAAAGCTATTAACTAAAAAAACAAAGTTAATGGCGGAAAAGGTACTTATTCGTTTAGGGGGTTACCATAGAAACTCGCCACATGTAGAAGACGCTCAATTAATTTTCTCACTATGTACTACTCATAGAATGGAATTGGTGAAGTTTCATCAAGAATTTTACAATAGGTTTTCCGTAATTTCAGAAAATATTTTTCTTTAGTGGTAGCAAATTATTAAATTATTAATGGAGTTATCATGACTGACGCTAAGCCAAAGGGAGAAACTTTTCGTCGCAAATTTTCTTTCACCTCCATTAATTAATTTAAAATTTAAAGTTCAGAAAAAGAGAGTTCAGACAAACCTAGAGAAAGCAACGAAGTTTCAAATACTGAAAAGAAATTTTTAAAATGTCAAAATGAAAATAAATTATGAGAAGGTAACTCAGGTTTACGCTCTGGAGAAGTTCTCTGAAAATAATTTATCATCATTTGATTCCATTAATAATTATTAAATTATTAATGGACTAAACTTTTCGTCGCAAATTTTCTTTCACCTCCATTAATTAATTTAAAATTTAAAGTTCAGAAAAAGAGAGTTCAGACAAACCTAGAGTAAGCAATGAAGTTTCAAATACTGAAAAGAAATTTTTAAAATGTCAAAATGAAAATAAATTATGAGAAGGTAACTCAGGTTTACGCTCTGGAGAAGTTCTCTGAAAATAATTTATCATCATTTGATTCCATTAATAATTATTAAATTATTAATGGACTAAACTTTTCGTCGCAAATTTTCTTTCACCTCCATTAATTAATTAAAAATTTAAAATTTAGAAAAAGAGAGTTCAGACAAACCTCGAGTAAGCAATGAAGTTTCAAAGACTGAAAAGAAATTTTTAAAATGTCAAAATGAAAATAAATTATGAGAAGGTAACTCAGGTTTACGCTATGGAGAAGTTCTCTGAAAATAATTTATCATCATTTGATTCCATTAATAATTATTCAATTATTAATGGACTAAACTTTTCGTCGCAAATTTTCTTTCACCTCCATTAATTAATTAAAAATTTAAAATTCAGAAAAAGAGAGTTCAGACAAACCTAGAATAAGCAATGAAGTTTCAAATACTGAAAAGAAATTTTTAAAATGTCAAAATGAAAATAAATTATGAGAAGATAACTTAGGATTACGCTCTGGAGAAGTTCTCTGAAAATAATTTATCATCATTTGATTCCATTAATAATTATTCAATTATTAGTGGACTAAACTTTTCGTCGCAAATTTTCTTTCACCTCCATTAATTAATTTAAAATTTAAAGTTCAGAAAAAGAGAGTTCAGACAAACCTAGAATAAGCAATGAAGTTTCAAATACTGAAAAGAAATTTTTAAAATGTCAAAATGAAAATAAATTATTCAATTATTAATGGACTAAACTTTTCGTCGCAAATTTTCTTTTACCTCCATTAATTAATTTAAAATTTAAAGTTCAGAAAGAGAGAGTTCAGACAAACCTAGAATAAGCAATGAAGTTTCAAATACTGAAAAGAAATTTTTAAAATGTCAAAATGAAAATAAATTATGAGAAGGTAACTCAGGTTTACGCTCTGGAGAAGTTCTCTGAAAATAATTTATCATCATTTGATTCCATTAATAATTATTAAATTATTAATGGACTAAACTTTTCATCGCAAATTTTCTTTCACCTCCATTAATTAATTTAAAATTTAAAGTTCAGAAAAAGAGAGTTCAGACAAACCTAGAGAAAGCAATGAAGTTTCAAATACTGAAAAGAAATTTTTAAAATGTCAAAATGAAAATAAATTATGAGAAGGTAACTCAGGTTTACGCTCTGGAGAAGTTCTCTGAAAATAATTTATCATCATTTGATTATTATTATTATTTTTTTTTTTGAGGAATTGAAACTTTATGGCTTACTCTAGGTCTATGTCTAAACTCTCTTTTTATACATTTATTTTTGAATTAGTAATGGAGGTGAATGAGAACTTGCGACGAAAAATATATTCCGTGGTAAGGCGTCCTCTTAAGCCTGAGCCTCCTACGCAAATTCAGAAAATGGCACAAAACGTCTACATGAAGGGAAAACCCAATAAATTTAATTACTTTTAAAATAATAAAGTTCTTTGTTCGTTTTGAAGCCCAGATAATTCTTTACCATGAAATGGTATATCTGGCTAAAAATTATAAACTTTGCCACAATTGTGAAGCACTCAAACTGAGGCTTTTTTTTTTCTTCTTTTTTTTTAAACCTTGGCGAAAAATATTGTCCTGATAATATATTTTTTGGAAAATCCTGTTAAATAAAAATCATCGGAAATATACCTTCGCAGAACCTGAATGAATTAAACTGGACTTTAATCATGGTTATTAAAAACTAAACAATCTCATTATTCCAACTAAAAATGTTAAAATTTTGTTTTGTTAGTTGCTATAGTAACGGAGAATCCGAAATCTTCCGAAGATCCAGATTATTAGAATTTTTATCAAGAGAGAATCGAAAAAGGGTAGGTAATTTCCGGTTCTCCTCGAACAGTGGTCACCGGAAGTGAAAGGGCTGCAAAGTGCAGTCTTTAGATGGAAACAGCTCAACCAATAGTTTGAGTCGAAGAGTTTCTCAACGTCATTTCCTGCACCGAGTTTCCGGTAACAATGCTAATGAATAAGAAAGACTCTGATCTAAGAAATTAGAAATGAAATAGAGACAGGAATGCGAGCTTCTGAAGCATGTATGTATAATATGGACCACCGCTAAGAAAAGGTAAACACTTCATAAAATAAAAAATGAAAAAAAAAGTTTGCAAAACTCATTAAAATATAAGCAGATATTTAAGTAGCTTAAGGAAAAGAAAAGCAAAAAGTAAAGAAGAAAATAGGATTTCTCTTTATCCGCATATGATATAGCGCTGAAAATATAACTGATTTATGAATTTAATCTAATTTCATAAACACCAAACTTTTATTAAAGTAATAAGTTTTCGTACCAGTATAAAAACTAAGCATTTGTTTAATGTAGTATTGTAAAGTATAATTCTGACAGAGAAATGTCACGTCAGAGGCTGAATTATAGATTAGTTTTCCACTATCATTCAATCAATTTCCGTTTGCACTATTCCTATTGAACGATTCCAGGGTTCCCACGGTCCTTGAGAGTCCTTGAATTTTTTTTTTTGCTAAATTTAGGTCCTTGAAAGTGCTTGAAAAACGTCTTAGGTCCTTGAAAAACTTGATAGGTCCTTGAATTTGTCCAATACTGCTGGCGGCCCTTTTTATGAAACACCCGCGGATCTTTCTCGTTCTTTCTGTTTTGTTCCCGAGCTCTCTCACGTGGTTTTTAACGCCACCGTTTCTAACTGGGCCTAGCGTCTTGGTGTCTGCCAAGCGCGCGGAGCACAACAGACAATCAATGCTTTCGGGGCGAGACTCCACTTCATCTTCTGTCGCATATGCTTAGATCTTTTTTCTTATCGAAACTGGAATACTCTCGAATTTCGTAACAATATGTACCTTGCAGTTTTCAATAAATTTGCCGTTTTACCATCCGCACTTGTCCTTACGTTTGCGTCATTTCAAAACTTCATTGTAATTCGTATTCGCAAAGGCACGACTTCGTATTTGTGTTATGTAGTTTAGACTAGTTATGCCTGGGAAGTGCTATTTTAATCCCCAATGGATGGATAATCAAGCTTATAAAGAATGGATTTTATCGATGCCCGAAAAGAAGTTCAGAGCCAATTGCCGATTAGACATGAAGGAGATCGATATCGTGAAAATGGAAGAATCTGCTCTGAAATCACACATGAAAGAAAGGTAAAACAAAAAAGCAGTCTCATGCCCTGAGTTCTCTTTTTCCAAAGACATCAACATCTAATTCATCTGGTGTAAATACTCCTTCAACATCGTGTGCCCCATGTGAAACAGAAACTTTAGTGTCCGAGGTAACATTGTCTTCTTATCTGGTCAAAAGGAATGTGCTTGATGCTGAAATTCTCTGGAGTCTGAAGTGCATCACTAGTAATTATTCATGTAACTCCTGTGAAGGGATTAGTAAATTGTTCTCCAAAATGTTTGCTGATAGCTGTATAGCGAGACAATTTTTTTGTAGTGTCACAAAGTGAGCCTATTTGGGCTCCTTTGGATTGGCACTATACTTCAAAGGGATTCTTATAAATGAGCTGAAGAATGTTGATTGCTACACTGTACTCTTTGATGAGACGTTAAATCTGTCTCTAAAATCTAAGCAGATGGACATTATGGTAAGGAATTGATAATAAAGTTTGCACTAAGTATCTTACCTCCCAATTTATGGGTCATGGAACTGCAGAAAATATTTTATCCTCTTTTTACAAATGCATGGATGGTGGTTAAAAGCTCTCTAAATTACTTCAATTATCCATGGATGGACCCCATGTCAATTGGAAATTCTATTAGAAGCTTCAGTGTGAATTAAAAGAGAAATATTCCCACCAGGTCATATTCATTAGCAATTGTGGATTACACATAACGAATAATGCTTTTAAACATGGTGAAAATGGAGTATGTTCCTTCTAATTTTTATTTTCAGAAAGAATTGTTGCTGCATGACATTTAGAGACGGTTGTGTAAATTATGGATGAATAATTTCAGAAACGATGTTTAATAGAGGAGAGGAGGGGGTTGTGGAATAGTCATGGAATATGGAATACCTAAGATTTAGCTCTGTCTTTCATGCAGCCTCCACATGGAAATACACAGGATTAAAGGATTTCACCATTAACACCTCATTACCATTAGTTATAGATTGTGCTGAAAATGATATTGTGAATTAATATGTAAAACCAGTAGGGTTGTTTTTTAAAAAATATTAATTTTAGTCCATAATACATATACTCTATATAGGCAAAGCATTTAGGTATTATATTTGAAATTAATTATTGCCACAACAAGCATTGTTGCTTCTAGTAAAATAGAAGAGAATAATTTTTAAAATTGGTCTTAGATTGAGGTCCTTGAAAATTTTGTTGAGATCCTTGAAAAGTCCTGGAAAGTCCTTGAATTTCAATCTCATCACAGAGTGGGAACCCTGGATATTGCCAGTGGACACGTAAGTAAAGTGACATCAGCTTAGACATGTCTACTGCACTTTTTTTACATTGACGCGCATTTGCATAAAATTAGCTTGGACAAATTTTAAATGGCGTTTTCTCAATACAAAGTTGTTGTATTTTTTCCTCGCTCAAGAAACGATGAAGTTTCATCAATTTTGAATCATTTTTATTTAATCTTTATTAATTTTAGATGATAAACAAAAATTGATAAAACATTTTTTTTAATCGAAAACTTGCATTTAATTAGTAGAAAAAAGCGGAAAAATTTTGTTTTTATGAGACTACATGAATTTTCTGCATTTTTCATAAGTTAAAATAATGCAATCATGAAGTAACTTTTCAAAAATTAATATATATATATATATATATATATATATATATATATATATATATATATATATATATATATATATATAAAGGCTTTTTAGCCAGTTTTATAAAAATTGTCTTTTCTTTTTTGATTATGATAAATTTTTACGCATTTTTCCATTATCTTTAATATTTAATCCAACAATTACGAATAACAGTTCAAACTAACAAGTATACAAACTGCATATTATTTGCTAAAAGTTTTCATTTTATCTAGCAGAGAACTTAACGCATTTCACACACAATATATCAGCAATTCAACCAAAAAATAATTTCAATTATTCACCAAAAATTTCTTTTATTTGAAAAAGAATTAATATCTAGATGTCATCCACGATTGAAGGTTTTATTAATAAACCATTTACGAAATGTTCGAGACTTCTAAATAAAGAATGCGCTATTGACAGGTGAAATGTAGAGATAACATAAATGAAAGCTACTGAAACTAACCACACCCATAAGTTATAAACCTATGTTTTAAATATTTTATGTCATATCTTATAAGCTATTCAGTTCCGGACATTTAAAAGAATTTACTTTTTATGAAATACGAAAAAAGGGATCTTAACATTAATCACAAAAAATTGTCGTGAACATAATAAGGGAATAAATATTCGATGTTCGCGAAAATTTACGCTCAATTAAACTATGTCCAGCTTTATGATTTAAAAGGAATGCTTTAAAAAATATTCATTACACAGAAAGTATATTTTTTTTTAATTTGCTGTAAATGTTACAGAAAATCCCTTTTAGTAATAATTTAATAAATTTTGTAAATTTTATAAGCTTAAAAGAGGGCTCGTTCAGGCACTTTTTCCGAAGTTCGAGTTCAAGTGAAAAAATGTGCTTTACTTTGTGCTGTACTACTTATGAACTAAACAAAGTAATGTGAATAAAGTAAAAATCCACAAACTTTGCTTTATATATTCAAAATGAATAAAAATTGAAAACATTTGTCCATTCTTTTGCCTTACTTTGTTACTTGAATTTGAATGTCTAATATTCAAGACTATTTTTTCATCCAAATCTTTTCGGTTGCTGCCGTGCTGCCTTATGAATTTAAAAAAAATGCAGCGTTCAAAGCACTTTACAAATGTTTAAAAATAAGATCACAACGTTTTTCATTTTCGCAAAGCTGTGGCTTGCGGCTTATTTTGCTCCATTTTTAGAATAAGCACAAGAAGCACTGTCTAAAGATAGACTAAATTTGACCTATCAACCATAAGTAATTGGTACAAAATCATAAGAATTATAAAAAAAAGCATATTATTCATCAAGGAGTGTTATTTTATTGAGAAAAAAAGTCTTTGAAAAGCAAAAGAACACTTTAAAATAAACAAATTAAATTATAAGATAACAAATGCTTTCTAATATATTTAAATTTTCTGCCTTTTTCTATCAGAGCTGGAGACAACAATAAGAAATCAAAATATTTTTGAAAATAGTATTTTATTTACTGAAAGCTGTTAGGAAAAGAAATTTATGGTTTACGTACTAGTATACTTATACGTACTAGTATACTTTACGTACTTATTAATAGCTCTTATACTATTAATTTGTAACAACGTTTGTTGCGCCAAATGTCACACAAAAGTATCCAAATTCTAATTCGTACAATCATTTTATTGCACAATATGTTGCGAAAATTATCACATGCTAGTGTGCAACGTAATCAGTTTGCTCCATATGTCACGAAAATTATCCTCTTGTTAGTTCATAACGTTAACATTTTGAATTGTTTTTCACAAAATTTATCCAAATGCTAATCCGTAACGTCATCTAGTTGTCCCTCCTTTTCAAGAGAACTATCCAAATGCTAATCCGTAACGTCATTTAGTTGTCCCTCCTTTTCAAGAAAACTATCCAAATGCTAATCCGTAACGTCATTTAGTTGTCCCTCCTTTTCAAGAAAACTATCCAAATGCTAATCCGTAACGTCATTTAGTTGTCCCTCCTTTTCAAGAAAACCATTCAAATGCTAATCCGCAATGTCATTTAGTCGTCCCTCCTTTTCAAGAAAACCATCCAAATGCTAATCCGTAACGTCATTTAGTCGTCCTTCCTTTTCAAGAAAACTATCCAAATGCTAATCCGTAACGCCATTTAGTTGTCTCTCCTTTTCAAGAAAACTATCCAAATGCTAATCCGTAACGCCATTTAGTTGTCTCTCCTTTTCAAGAAAACTATCCAAATGCTAATCCGTAACGCCATTTAGTTGTCTCTCCTTTTCAAGAAAACTATCCAAATGTTAATTCGTTACGCCATTTTCTTGACCTATTTTTTCACAAAAATTATCTGAATGCTCATTCGTGAAGTCATTTAGTGGTCTCAAAATACACGACATTTATCCATATACTAATTCGTAATGCCATTTTGTTTCCCTTAACGACACAAAACTTATCCACTTACTATTCCGCGAGTTTCTAAACTATTTTCCAAAAGACATAAGACCATCCATATTAAATATATATCTATACTTTTTTTTACTTATTATAACTCAACTCATTACAAGTTGCACATGATATTCAGTCTTTAAAATAGATAAAACGCAGGATTAATATTTTACCTGCACATACCGAAGTACCAATGCCAACGCTTCTATGAATTAAGAGATTTTCGAAACTTAATTACTACTAAAAGGCGAAAAGTCGTTAAAGGTTTTCGAATGGCGAAAAATGTTAACTATAATGTTAGCTAAAAGCACCGGAAGTTATATATGGGAAATATTACTAGTTTAAAATAGAAGCTCTATCAGTCAAAGCTATTTACGTAATAGATTTGTTTTATAGTTGAATTTCAAAATGGTATTTAAAGAATGTTAAATAAGCTTTCAAAATGTATTCGCCAAACTTTCTAAATGGTATGTTAAAAAGCAATATTGCGAACTATAAATAGATGAGGATAAATGGCAGAAGGTGAGACGCATCTAATAAGTTAGCTTAAATGGGCAATGTGGAATTATTGCAATAGTGAATCCTTTTCTATTTGGATAAACAAGACCTAAAATTAAACTTTATTATAAATTGATTAATTGATTTTATAATAAATAGCCCAGCACTCGTGGTATAAGATATTATAAATATTTATTAACATCAAATTTTCTAAAGTAGGATTTTGATTACAACTTATAAAATAAGAAATGATAAAAATAAGCATAGTATAGATTAAATGATACATAAACCATTCAAAGGCTTTTGAAAACGCCCACTAAAACTTATAAAAGTTATAACTACGTGACTTAGTGTATCATAAATTATTTATGGCCATTCTTTTTTTAGAATGTTTTTCAAAAATGAAGTAAGAAAAATAGTGCGTGGAGTCCCTCCCCGCGGAAGAAGTTAAACTTCGCAACCTGCGACGTTAATTGTAGAAGAATCAGCAGTCGTAGAAGGATCACTAGTTCTATTCAACGATTCTTTTTCCTGCTCCGCTCGATTCCGTGCTCTGTAATCACGGTAATATTGTGCATTTTTCCCTCGTGGACCTCTTAAAAACCAGTGGAAGTGCTTGTGGTTGCCTCATCGTCTCTCCCGGGAAAATGTATTTGTATTAATAATGTATGTGAATTAGTCGTAATGTAATTTCAGAAGAGAAAACTTAACAATCAATTGATATTCACAAGAGACGTACCTTGACATAACCTTAAATCCGTCGCATTGTCCGTGGGATTGTTTTCACTCATTTTTTACAATTGTTATCCACTAAATTTGAAAATAAAAATACTACCCTATTAAATTATATGTGTATCAAAACAAACTAAAAAATATTTATAGAAAAACAATACTTTTATGACTTTTATTATTTTTATGCTAGTGAGAACAATATGGAAATGAATGAGGGAAAACTGGATCCTACCACGTGATTTCCCGCGCCAATAAAAAAATGTAGCGTTAAACGTTTAACGCAACCTTGTTGGAAGTCGCATAAGAAGTATAACTTCAAAAATATCATAAATGTTGAAAGTCGCAATTTTTTTAAGCAAGGAAAAAAACTTTTGCCAAAACGTGACGAGATTTTAAGTACATTTTTAATTAAAAACTATTTTTCAATTAATTTTTTTATTTATATATTTTTTGTCTAAAAATATACATTAAATATGTATTTATTTCAGGCTACTTTACAAGAAATCGTAAAATATCTATTGAGTTGTTCTACGAAGGCACAACCATCATATGAAATAATATGCAGCAGGTTCATTAAAATAGAATTGCTGATACTCAGACTTCTACACTGTAAATCATTCGGATCAAATCACGGTATAAAGAGCCTGCATTTTGGGAGCATCATACACACAGTAATATTGGTTAATTAAGAGTGATTCAGTAGTTCAATAATTATTATTGAAAAAATTATGGTATATCACAGTTTTTGCTCCATAACGGCAAAAGAGAAAAGTACGGCAAAAAAAAAAAGTAAACCTTAGAGCGATACTTTTTACCGTAATTTTATCCAGAATTTCTTACAGTGTAGCCTCCTTTCTACAGGATGGATCGAAACGCTACTTCAAATATCATAGGGCCAAAATTACGGTAGAAAAAAAAAAGAAGATAGTTTGAAGTTTTCCCAATGGATGTTGTTTTCTACACTAGGGAACGCTGCAAGCTGGGGACTGCCTGAATTTCCGGGTTACTGTTTCAGTTGTATTTTAAAGCCATTTGGCATCATTGTGTTTTGAGATTCTTGCAAACAATGTACTTGATTACTTATTACTTATGTTTACAATGCTAACAATACTTGTGTTTACAATACTAAAAGTGTTAACACTAACGTAAGATGGTGCACAGCTTGCAACACGAACAAACAGTAATAAACAAATGGAAAGAGGCCAAATCAAGACTGCCAAAAAAGCGAGTTATTCAAAATCTATCAACCATGTCACCTTTTTTAATAATAAATAACAAAATAACTAAAACACATTTTCACTCCAAACTCCCCAGAATTACATAATAACATTAATATCTTATGAAAGACGGCAGATTTGAGCTCAGAAATTATCTAATTTATTTCTTTTATTGAAAACAAAATTATCCGTTTGAAAACATCGCCTATCAGAATAACACTTAGTAAGCAGCTGCAAACTTTTTAACCGGAACTAGAGTAGGTCCCGAGCTCGAGATTGTTATTGTTTACATTTCTATTGAAAACACCATCCATAGATGAATTCCCAAACTCAAGTGATGCACATATGCATATTGTTGACTGATAAAATATGCATTCAGAGCTCACAGTTGTAAATCAATAAAATACACTGTTAATTTTCACATTTTTTTGAAATGTTATTCGTCTTTTCACTATTATAAAGCCACCTATTGCCGAAATTTAGAACTATTTCCCCCCCTTTTCGACGGAGACCTTGGTCCCCCGATTTTAATTTTAAATATTTGATGTTTCATTTTCTCTACTCAGTAGAAACTTCAGCTACGAGACTCTGAGTGCTGTTAATTTACTTTTAATCATCCTGTATTTTGAAACAGTTATTCATAACTGTTCTTCGGCTAGCTCCCTTTTTCATTGGATTTTATTTTTGAACAAGTTAGATATTCGTGTAATTTAAAGTGCAAACAATTGTTTGCAAAAAGCTAGTACTTATAAATTTACGAGTTTAAGTCACTGTGACTTTAAAGCACTCTAGCATAGATTTTTTATTTTGCTAGACGAGATAGCTTTGTAGAAAAACCCTTAAGGGCAAAGGAGAACACATTGTATATTTTAGGCAGAATACAATACAGCGAAGTAAATTTCATTTTTAAAAATGTTACTGGAACTTGAGAATTTTTATGGTTGTGAGAATTAATGAATAAAAAAATTCTTTTCGTCGACAAGTTTTATTGGAAAAAAATTCAAACATAGTTTTTGAAATATTGAGTATAATGTTAAGAATTTATTATGCCCTATGCGTGCATTGCCTCAGCGAATTTTCGCTTATACAATTCAGAAAACTTTTTATTTCTACCTTATAAACTATTGGTTTTTGAAAGTAACACTCTATAAAACTTTTGTTTGGAATTTTGAGAAGAATAGAGTCGAAACGCTTATCCTCGAAATCTCGAATTTTTAGAAAGTTTTGAATTTTCAATGTTTAATATTTCAAAAACTATTGGTTTTTAGAAGTCGGATTTGTTAACATTTTAGTATTCAACTTTAAAATAAATCTCGTTCGCAAATATGTTAGACAGAAAGGTTTTCTGTTAAAAATTAGAAATTCTCGTACAAAAAGGCATCGAGATATTTGTTTAAAAACCTGAGAAAAACAAATATTTAATATTTGAGCAAATTCTATCTGAACATTTTTGTTCACTGTATGCATGGATTTTCAGAAACGTTTATATCTTAGAGAGCTTCTTAGTTTTCATGATCTCTCTATTTACGATTTAAAAATATATTAGTTTTGCAATTGTGCATATGCAGAACTTAATGCAAAGAAGTATCTAATGTAAGCGAAATCCATCCAATACCTTTTTCAAAGCCCAAGTTGAATTTTAGAAACTATCTTCCAGAAGTTTTTACGATTTGACGATGTCTCCTTACAATTTTAATATATTGTATTCGATCTGACTGTGTTAATTAGAACAAAAACGACAGATGAATAACCTATTTTGAATTTTGGGACATGTATTACAGAAGAGGGAGAATAAGTTTATTGTTACTTTAGACAAATAGTGATTGGGAATATATTCCGTGAAATTTACCATAATGGGGAGTAATACGAGAGTTTCGGTACATCCTAATTCATTTGATATTTCAGTTTATAAAAGGGCGCCGGGATGGGAAGGCACCGTGAGCTACAAAAGATTTTCACTCTTCGACAAATTGTCTGGTCATTCTGCATACTTACAAAATTTCATATTTTAACTTTTTTAAATACGAAACACAAATGAGATTTATAAGCATTACACGAGTCGAGATGGCTCAGGGGATAGAGCGTTCGCCTTCCAATGAGGTGGACTGGGTTCGAATCCCAGTGATGACACGATATTCCGATCCGGCTTCACCGACCACAGTGCTGACGTAAAATATCCTCAGTGGTACGCGGATCGTGGGTTAGAGTCCGCGTGCCGTCAGGCTGACTGTGGGAGGTTCTCGTGGTTTTCCTGTCCATGTAACGCAAATGTGGGTTAGTTCCCTCGAAAGGTTTCCCACGAAAGGCAAACTTCTCCCAATACTTGATCCAAGAGTTCCCTTGCCTTCTGGATTGGGTTCAAAATTACAAGACTACGGTGTTGAACATAGGTAGTCGTAATCTCACAATTGGGTCAGCTGTTTAATGACGGGTATCAATTTAAAAAGAAGCTAAGCTGCTAAATAGAACCACCTTTCCATATAAGATTAACCATAGTATCGTGTAATCAAGTTAAAGAGGATCGATGATGTAATTCAACTTAAAGCCATATTAAGTTTACAGCAAAGAATTACATAATGGTGTAACGCGCTCGAAAGTTTTTACCAGTGTGCATTTATCTCAAAATTCGAAGGCAGTTGAGAGTGCATTTATGTAGAAATCTCTCGCTAAAATATGGTAAAATATTTATCTATGAACAACAACATACTTTTATGATGATCAGTAGATAATTTATTCGCAAAAATACTCTTGTTCTAAGTGTGTAATGACTTAATCGAATAAACATATACAAGCTGGTTTCATAATTCGAATCAATGAATAAACTTTAAGTCAGGGAGGGAATCGTCTGCAACTTCCGGATTCCTCGTAACCATAAAAGAATAAACTTTAATTACGAAACTTTTCCTATTCCCGTTTTCCGATTGCGAAAGCAGAAGAATGTAACAACCAAAACTTTTCCGTACCAAGAGAGTCAAGACTTCAATATACGGAAGATTTCGAACAGCCCCGCACCCCCTATTACAAATACGGACGAGATGCTTAATTAACTAAAGAATGTAACCGTCAATTGAATTCCAATGGATAACCCTCCCCTTTTCTAGTCCCCTCTCTCCCTGAATGTGTTTGATACTGAATCGTAAGTGAGTTGTAGAACATGCTGGTATAGTTCCAATGTTCTGCTAGATGGGGTGGGGGGGGAATGCTTGGCCCAACTGTGGAATGCAGGGGCGCCATACCGACGCGATTCGAACGCCCTTATTCCAGTTACCATGGTTACGATGTAATGCTTTGGAATGAAAGGATTATCCAATTACTAAGAACATATCTTGTCAAAATCAACAAAAAGTCTACGAAAATAAACCTCGGAAGTCAGTAATAATATTTTTTCATTAAGTTCAACAAGTAAAAATTTTTTCAACAAAAATTATAACAGTTTTTAGGGTTACATAGTTCACTGTTACATAGACCATAAGATAGCACATAAGATAAGAGAATAAATCATGATGCATCCATGACGTAACAAAAGTGATGATAAAAAAATTTAACATGAACACGTATTCAAGAACAACCCGTAAATAATCAAATACAGCGAAACCTTTCGGGACCACTCTTTGTTCCAGAGCAAAATAGTAGTTAATGTAGTTTGATCGTTCTTAGGTGTCACTTTCCTTGACTTCTAACGATGGTACATGATGTTTTGCAATAAATTTTAATTTTACTCAGAGTCATTTTCTTGCCACTTGCGTTATCGATATGAAAACCAGATTGATGATTAAAATTTCGCGTCAATAAAAATGACCTGGTGTAATTATGTATAAAAACAAATTATGAAGGATAGAACTATTTTAAATAAATAAACAATTATGTTAGAATTTTCATTCTAATATTACGATTAAATAACCAGCAACAGTCTACCCGTCCAATTAAGCGTTAAGTTTACGGTAAAGAACATTTTTTTTTTACCTTTACGGTTTTAAAACCGTTTCCATTTGGTATGATTAAAAACAGTGAATACTAAACTATGTGAATTATCAACCATTTACAACCAACATGGTTTTTAAAATTGTAAAAAAGACATTTAAATGAACACTGAAGTTTGGTTTTTCGTTAGGCAACCGGAATTGGAGTTAGGTTCAGTTGTGTTTCATCAAAGGAACCGTGTAATGTGGATTATTTATTTTATATGGGTGTTTCACCTTTCGGAAGAGATTGAAAATACCAGACTTTTCCGTGTTACGCAGCATTATGGTACTGACAATTATGCGTGTATAAGAGTATCGTATTCTAATAGTTCCGGGTTACAAATCGGGGAGCACAAGACACTAGAAACTTTTCGTGCGTTAAAGGGATTGGAGGAAATACTGTGGTGTCAACGTTTGAAATCGAACCCCCGTTCTGTGATTCAGGGCCCGACTCAGCCTAATTGAGGACCGGGGTAAAAACTTCTTTGGGGGCCCCTCTGCTTCACTATTTCAGCAATGAAGAATCGAACTTTATGAAGGTATTTAAATGTTCACCTCTTTATAAATAACAAGAAAATCGACTAGAACCTAAAATAGCTATGAAGACCCCATCCCCTCCAACGGCAAACGAAATGCTGCTCTGCCCATTTAATTAATTTTCTGACAATTATATGTCCATCATTTTTCTGATTGTTAACTTTGTCATCTAGCTGCAAAAAATTCATATCCTTGCTGACATTGGAGGAGTAAACCTATCACATCTTGCGATATTTAATTTTATATTTTTTATTTTATATCCTTCTTTGAACAGCCAACCCAACTTTGGGTTTCGACTGCTAATGTTCAACTCCGTAGCCTTGTAATTTTGAGCCAATCCAGAAGACATGGAAACTCCTGGATCAGTACCCCCAGGGGTATTGATTTGTTATGGGAACATGAAGGACTTTGCGACTAGACAGATTTAACGTGCATCAGTCATCATTTACTACACGGGGAGTCTTCGGCCTAACTGGGATCGAACTCACGAACTCTTGGACATGGTCCAGTGCCCTACCAACCAGGCTATCCAAGCCCCACACATTTTGCGATATGTAAAAATCCAGTTTTTGATTGGCTAAATTTGTCCATCGTAATTGCGAAAATTTAGCTGAAATCCGCCCTAAAAAACCACCATTTACGAAAGATAGATTGCGTTCTTACGATAGATTAATGAAGAAGCAGCAGACATAAAACTGACGGATTTTACACTGTACTGATATTTTGTTTCAAATATGTTCATTAAAGAAGGAAATGTAAAATTAATTTTCTATTCCATCTGGGGGCCCCTTTGATGTGGGGGCCCGGGGCAACTGCCCTGCCTCAGTCAGGCTCTGCTGTCATTCATAAAAAACATGCCTACGTTACCTGCCAACGTTAGGTTGGGTATAATTTGCTTCAGCATAAAAATACAAAAAAAAAACAAAAAAAAAAAACAGTACTTTCATTTGCTTAGCATCTCTTCATTTGCATTCATATGTCAGACGCGTATTAGTAGATAACAGCATTTTTTTTTCTTTTCTTTTTTTAAAGAAATAACAAAAAATTTTGAGCAGTATTTTTTTGAACGAGAAACATTTGTGGGTTTTTATGTTGTTTTCTTTATGTACAATAAAAGCCCTATTGACTTCTTTTTATTCTTCTTTTAGCCCTATTGACTTGATTTTAATTTAATTCAATTCATCGTAAACAGAAAGAATTAAAGAAAAAAAACCATGAGAAATAATACTTTACTCAATATCTCTAATATAATATTATATATAATAATATTACACATAATATTAAATATGATATTATATATAATATTATACATAATAATACGTCACTCGTCGAATATGTGTCACGGTGAATTTGCACATATAGACAAAACATGTCAATTATTCAAAGTTGGTACTTTTACAATATACTTAATAAATCACAGCTTTTATACTACTTGGCGTTTGGTTTAATTAAATTATGAATAATTAAAACTGAGTGTTTACAGTACAAGGATCACTATAAGAGAAATTTGTGTCTGTTAACAGACCTTTCATAAAAATATTTAATGTTAAAATTGTCTATCTTTATTACTTAAAAATATTTTATATTAAAACTGAGGACATCGAAATATTTTTCATTTCATAAACCAAGTCTACTACGTAAGTTATTCATCGCTTTAATGTTACAACTCCTTGAAAAACATTCTTCTTGTGTTTTCTTTTTTTTTCCCCCTCAAAAAGAAGGTTCTAATTTTCACAGATACTCGAAAACATAAACGTGGAAGGTAGAACCCGATTTTACGGAAAATTATTCGTAGTTTTTTCAGAATATCTAAAAAACAAGGTCCTATTTTCACTATTTAAAAAAAAATAGGACCTTTCTCTGAAAGGCTGGAACTAGTCGTGGAACTAGTGATAAATTTATTAGTTTATAACTTTACACAATATAATAGTAAATAATAATTAATTTTCAAATGTTTGGAAGTAAATAGTGAAAAATGACTTTCATTATACTTATAATTAACTACTGAAATTCTGATTAGAATTAACGCCCAAAATAAAGACACATTATTTTCATTTAATCAGGCAGTTAATGAATTCTACTTAAATAGAAATATTCATTCAGATTTAATTTCTTATTCACAAAGAATATTCTTATAAAAATAATTCCCCTCACAATTAGTTCGGGATAAACAGAAGAGCTTAAATTGGAATAGAATAAGATTAATTAATTCGAACCACTGTTTTAAGTTTTAAAAACATGCCCTTTTGTTTTGATTTAAACTTGCCAAGTTTAAGTCAAACAAGCAATAAATGGAACTCAAAACAATGCGTTCTTAATATAAATACTCTAATTAAGAATGCATCGACAGAAATTCAAAAAAAATTAATGAAAACAAATATCTGATTGTCCTCTTTAGTAAGTAAGTCTACTAGGAAATGAGAAGAGTTTTTGAATAAATTGTTTGCATACATTTACATTATTATGCATTTACATGTTAATAGTTTCACCATATGTGACCAACGATATGGAATCTGTTTTCCGTCTTAGGGTACGAGTTATTTATTAGCTTAATTAATTACAAAGTTCTTTAACAGATAGCGCTGTTGACTGGAAGAACTATACAAAACAGAGTTTCTGCAACTGCTCAAATAATTTCAAATTCGCTAAAAACATGGATGTGCAAGAGAATTTGATTCATGCTGTTTTTTATAATGGTTACATTTTGATCCTTATTACTTTCTCATAAAATAAGGATACTCTACATACTCTACAGGATATTCAGAGAACCGGACATTCTGATGTACCATAAGATTCAGCGCATGAAATGGGCCGGACACATTGTAAGAATGAATGATGACAGAACAACTAAAAGAATCTTTTTGGCAAGGCCAACTGGAGCTAGAAAGAGAGGCAGACCCCGACTGAGATGGGCGGATTGCCTCCAAAGGGACTTCGCCACAATCAAGGTCAGAGACTGGAAAGCCGTGGCATGCAGAAGAAAGGACTGGTGCAGTCTTCTTGAGAAAGCCAGGGTCCACCGAGGACTGTCGAGCTACTGATGATGATGAAAATAAGGATGCTTATTTGTAAACAGATATTTTTTTTTCTATTGATATGGCTACAGAATTCTAATTTTGAATGTAACTTTCAAAAATTATATTTTTAGATTTAAATTAGTTAGCATGAACTGAAAGATCAAAATGGTTTTTATTTAATTATTTGTATTAGTGATAAAATTATCAGTTTCAAACTATATAAGCTATATATTTTACAAATCGATTACTAACTATAATATTGCAAAAAACATATGGCATGCAAGAAAATCCTGTTTTTTAAAAATTAATTTTCGGGGTTACTTTATGATTTTTGTGATTTTCTCATAAAGTATAGAAGTTAATTTGCAAACTGATTTTTTTTTCATTGCCTCTAGCGAAATGAGCAAATAAATACGGTTATATTTTTTACATTTATTATACTGTTAATCATGCAGCATACATTATTCATGCAAATAAAAAATTATGTCGCTATCCAAACAAAGAAAATAAAAGCTAATTTATTTTGAAGGTCAACTATATAGTTTTCAAAGGAACTATTTTATCAATTGATATTGTTTAGCAATCGTTTTCTTTTACTTTCGGATATGGAATTTTTAAAAATTGGTCGAATTCCACCAACGGAACATATTTGATTCGACGTTTACTTTCAGTTATTTTTGGACACTTTATTTTCGGAACAGTTTCGAACATATAACCGTTCCTTTAAATAACAGCTATATCAAGTGCAAAAGCTGCGTCTTTTTTTTTTATATACCTTTCGAAGAAATAGTGCCTTGTAGAAATAGATAAGACTTGTTATGGATGACTTTTTTTCCGAACCAAGACTTTCGCGGTCCAAAAGCAGGTACCGGAAGCCTATTCCCCCATAAATTATGGATGGTATCGCTCTGGCTCGTGTTGTTTGGGTTCTCACAGAAAGTTCTAAATCATTCCAGGATCTGGCAACGGAGAAAATGCTCCACGAAACCAATACTGTCTATTATTCTTCCGCCTGTTTCTTTTTTCTCCAGATCCGGAAAAACGAAATACAAAAAGGTGAGGTGGGAAAAAATGCAGCAGAATTTTTACCAGCCGATTGTTGTTCGCAGAGAGGTGGAGAGGTATTGTTTTGAATTTTTAGAAGCCAATGAATAAAAGAGTTCGAAGTCAGACGTCACGTCAGCGAATTGTGTTGAGATACAGGAGAAGACAAATCAAAGTGAGATACATAAAAAGAATTCGAAATATTCCTTTGTTGCTCTACTCTTTCTAAAAAATAAAAAGTGTCTGAATTTGACTTGTGTTTTTCTTGGATAAAAATATATTCGTATTCAGTCTTACAAGTTATAGAGAGACGTTGCTTGTTTTTGGTGTTCAGATAAATATTTTATATTATTATTATTCGTGAGCAGTGGGAAACAAAGTCATTGGGTGTTATGGAAAAGTTTGGAACAGAATTCTTAAGACATTGAAGACAAAGAAGATTAGAACCCACAATGTTGAAAGAGTGAATTAGTGAGTGAATCTGAGTCTCTCACATACTTTTGTGCTAAAGACGTGAACTTCGGAAAGCCGGTGCTGGAGGCAATTGTTCCGCAGTGTGCTGTTCGTTAAGACACGGTTCTTAGCCGATCAGCAAAGTCAAACATAACTGGCTGCGGTCAGTGTGAGGTTGGGTGACCACTTTAATCAGCCTTCGAAGGTGTGCGGCATTGGTTCTTATAAAACTGTTCTACCGTAAAGTGCTCGATTCCGCAAGAAAGTGCCGAAGCCACTTCCAACCCCTCTGCAGAGGATCAAAATTGTAATGGCATGTCTTCGGATCATTCTCAGGAAAGTTTCCCAGACTGCCTCCAATAGCCCATTATGAGCCGTGATGGCCTAGGGGGAAAAGCGTTCTCCTTCAATGAGGTGTACCGGATTCGAATCCCAGCGATGGCTGAGAGATACGAAATCCGCATGCGGCTAGCACCGACCACAATGTTAATGTCAAATATTCTCAGTGGTAGACGTATTATGGGTTTAGAGCAGGGTTTCTTAACCTGTGGTTCATGGACCCCTTAGGGGTCCATGGGTCATATTTTGGGGGTTCAGCGATTACTCCTAATTTTTAAAACGTTTGGATCAATAATATTTAAATAATATTGATCTTTTTTTCTTTCTAAAAGGTGAAAATACATACATATTTGAAACTGGGTGATCGAGATACCCCAAATTCAGTACGGACTGCACGCAGCCCTCTAATATCCCCGTCATATTTTTAACATCCTCCACTTTCAGTTTGCACCATCAGGGGCAACCCCCTGTCAGCTGCACTATTTTTATTATCCCCTATCAAGCTACGCACATTTGACACCTTGTTACTAGATCTACTCACCACTCAGGTTACTAGATCTAGAATTTTTTACTAAGAAGAAAGCTCAGTTTTTGAAATCTGGAACATTAGACAAACTTGGATTTGGTATTCCACAAAAGCCTCTTGTTGAGGCATCTCTCAAAGTTGCATATCACATTGCTAAAAGCAAGAAACCGCATACTATTGGAGAGACGTTAATTAAGCCATGTGGGTTGGAGATGGTTGAATTAGTTTGTAGATTGGAACAGATAAAAAAAAAACTCAATTCCATTTTCAAATGATGTGACACATTCAAGAATAGTTGAAATTTCTTGCAATATCTTGAAAAAGATCATCGATGAATTGAAATTATCGCCATTTCCCTTCAGTATGCAACTGGATGAAACTACAGATATCTTGAATTATAGTCAACTTCTTGTTTTTGTTCGTTACGTGTCTCTTGATATTATCAAAGAAGAATTCTTATTTTGTGAGTCTCTTTTGCAAACTACAAAGGCAGTTGATGTTTTAGCAATGTTAAATGTTTTCTTTACCAAACAAGACTTCGACTGGAAAGAAAAACTTCATTCACTTCGTACAGATGGAGCACATGTGATGCTTGGCAATAAATCTGGTTTTGCCCTGTTTGTAAAAAAAAGTCTCCTAATGTTCTTGTTACTCATTGGTTTTTACATAAACATGCTCTGGCTACAAAAACTCTTCCAACCAGTTTAAAATAAACATTATCAAAAGTTATTAAAACTGTAAATTTTATTAGACGTAGAGCTCTTAATCATCGTCTCTTTAAAACGGTGTGTCAAGAAATGGACGCAGAACATGAGGTACTTCTGTACCACATGGAATTGCACTGGCTGTCACGAGGGCAGGTTTTGAAACAATTTTTCATGTTGAAGATCGAATTATCACTTGTTCAAGAAGAAAAAGATAATTCATTCTTCGAATATTTAAACAAAAAAGTTTTTAGCTATAAATTGGCTTACCTGGCTGATAATTTTAACCACATGAGCAATATAAGCCTATTAATTCAAGGACCCGATATCACCATTATGGATGCAACTTAGAAAATACAAGCATTTTAATTGAAGATGCCACTTTGAAAAAAATAGAATTCAAAATGAGATATATGAAAACTTTTAAATGTTGGACGAAGTGCTTTCTCAAAATGGATCTCGGCAAGATAATTTGTTACTGAATAATTTAAAAAATAAAATCTGTGAACACCTGGAAGTACTTCAAGTTTCATTGAAAAAATATTTTAATTTGGATTAAGTAAAGATAAAAGATGAGTTGTGGATTCGTCATCCTTTTCTTTGTGATATTGACTGTATCGATGATATGAACCTTGCCAAAGATGAGCTTATTGATCTTAGAACAAAGTCCTTGCTAAAAATGGATTTCGATTCAAAAACACTCGGAGAGTTCTGGTCTTCTGTGAAAGAAGCCTACCCATTGCTTATAAAGCGAGCTATTTCAGCTATAATTCCGTTAGCTACAGTGTATCTTAAACAAGCCGGACTATCTACAGTTGTGGCAATAAAAACAAAGCATCGTTATCGATTGAATGTTGAACACGTTATGCGCGTTGCTTTGTCGAAAATCATCCCTCTATTCAATTTATTAAGGAAACACAGCAACAACCTTCAGACTAAAAACTTTCATTTTAAATATTTTGTATACTATTGAAATTATTAAATTTAATGCTAAAATAAATTAAATACTAAAAATTGACGTTTTTCGCAATTTTTTTTCTCAGGGGGGTGGTCCGTGACTTCTTAAAAATTTTTAAAAGGGGTCCATTGTATCAAAAAGGTTAAGAAACACTGGTTTAGAGTCTCCTTGCCGTCGGGCTAACTGTATGAGGCCTTCTTGGTCTTCCTCTCCATGTAACGCAAATGCGGATTAGTTCCATCAAAGCCATTAGTTCATCAAAGGTTCGATCGCCTCCGACAGAAGATCTTCCCGTGTAGTAAATGGTGACTGGTGCAAGTAAATATTTCGGGTCACAAAGTTCTCCATGTTCCTATTAAAAATCATACCTCTGCGGGGTACTTATCCAGGAGTTTCCTTGTCTATGGAATTGGGTTCAAAATTATAAGAATAAGGAGTTGAATAATGGTGGCAATAACTCAAAATTGGGTCTCTTGTTCAAAAAGTAAAATAAAACTACAACTGCGGAAGGCAATTATACCCCTGATACTAAAAATCGCTCAAAATTTTCAATTAGTACTTTTCAGAAGGACGAGGGAAAAGTGTAAGTTTTACTATGACGGATTGTTGTATATTTAATTGCTGACAACTGTGCTTTTTTTTATTTATTTTTTTAAATTTTTTTTTTAAAAAGGCACATTTATTTTTTTTCTATTCAAAAGGCAAAATCGGTGATGTTTGCAAGTTTACTGTTCTTTTTAAACAAAAAATAAATTTTTTTAAATTATACAATTTTTTTCGAAATAAAATTGTTAAGTTCATGAGATTTTGACAATCTCTATCATCAGTGAATAATTCTAAGTTTTGCAAATTTTTATGAGCTAAGACAATGTAGCTTTGGAGTAACTTTACAAATAATAAAAATTCAAATTACAAACGCTTTTTATTTAGACAACACTGTGACATTTTGTTTTTATCATGCTATGCATGTTACATTTTCATAATTAAGAAGGAGGATGACAATAGGCTAATAATTGACAAAACGTAACCCAAAAGTTTTAGACAATTATAACCAAATCACAACGATTTTTAAAATATACTATATTATTAGCTAAAAAGCATTATTTCAAGTAACGACAGAATACAGTTTTAAGTTTTAAGAAAAGGCAAATATTTGGTGGAAAAAAAACATCTTTTTTATAAACTACAAACCAGATTCTTCTTTTTAATTTATTTTTCCCCAATTTATAAAATTTAACAAAGCACCCCGAACAGTTTTTTCTTCTTTCCTCTTTTAAGAAAGCAGATTTTTAAGAAACACCGCAACAAATGTTCACCCAAGGACGTATCCAATTGCACTTCACAGCAAAAGAGTGGGAAAAAAAACAACTTTCAACAACACTTTTTGGATATCCTAAGTTTCATTCCTTTCTAATATAAGATAATGGGCCAAACTTGCAAATGGACACGGTAATATAATTAAACTTTCATCGCAGTTAAATCCCAAGAAAACTACAGAAAAGGGGAACAAAATAAGGGGAGGGGTAGATTCGGTGTACGGCTTACAACTTTTTTTTACACACTTTTGTTTTATTTTGTTCGATACCGGATCTGCAAAGAAAAGTTTTTATCACTCAGCAAAAAACACAATGAAACAAAAAAGGGAAAAAAATCTAAGAGTTGGGGAAAAAAAACGAGTGAACGATATACTTAAAAAAGAGAGAGAGAGAGAGAGAAAGATTAAATAAGTGAGAAAGACAGAAAAAAATAGAGTAACAAATTGAGGAGAATTAACGGGACACCATGCTGAAAAAAAGGGGAGAAAAAAAAAGAATTTCTTTCCCTATTTAAGTAAAAACTGAATCAACGATACAGGCTAAAATTAAATTAATAAGGTGTATTTAATACTTGAAAAGTCGTGAACTTCGATTAAAAGAATTGTTGCTTAATTGAATGATTTTTAATGGAAACTTTTACGATGGTACAGTGATAGGATATTTCCAGAAATTGACTTCGCTGTATTTAAAAAAAATATTCTATAAATATATAAGTAAGTATTGAAATATTTTCAAAGGAAGGTATTTTCTTAAGTTTAAGTCTGAAGCTAAATCGATCAAAATAGATAACTTTATATATATATAGAATGTCGAAAGTAAAATTTAATTGAAGAAATGTGTAGTACATTTCACAAGTTGCCGAGTTTGAAAAGAATTCAAAATAGCATTTTCACGAGTACAAATCTTAAAATAAAATTAAACAAAAACCTACATAGCGAGACAAAAATGAAACAAAACTTTTTCGTCAAGTTTGAAAACCTGTTTTTATTTGACTTAATTAATGTCTCCCAGTACTTAATTTTTAGCATCATTTTTTTTTTTTTTTTTCAATTTTCAAAAAAATACCACAAAAATTTACGATTCAACTACTGAAACCTAAATTTCTCAAGAAACAAAAACAAAAAAAAAGAAAAATTAATAAAATTTACGATAAAAATCGGTGCATATGTTAGACAATATTTTTTTTTCCTCAATTCTCAATGGGGAATGTGAGAATTCTCATGTAGGAAAAGAAAATATACTACAAAGTTCAGAAAAAAAAGTTATTATAAGAGATCAAGTATGAAATTATAATGTTTTTCTACACTTTTTTATTTTTCCAAAAACTTCAAAGAAACTAGCTTACGTTCAAACAAAAAATAACCAAAAAAAAGACCGAAAAACCTAAATAACTGTTCATCTAAAGACCAGATTTAGATTTAATGGCTTGAATTGCAGTATAATTCTAATTAATTAGTTTGGACACACAGAAATTTACTTTTTCTGAAAAGAAAAAAAAAACGCTATTTTTCATAGTGTTTGTAGTACTTTAACTGTAACCATGTCTCATACACCTAACGATACAGTGGGTATAAATAGAAAATTTTGAAAAATCCCCAAAATATGGAGAACAAAGAATGTTAGAAAGTTTAAGCATCCAAACGTTAACTTAAACTTTGCATATTTCGTCATCTATAAAATAATTTCAACGAATCAAAAACTTTTCGTTTAGAATTATAAAATTCTTTTAACCGAACATAATAACATTTGCTTAATAATCAATTTTTTTTTTAAATTATCAAGAATTTTTTATTGTAATAACTTACGCCAATTTTTTTATAATTTGAAACTATGAAATTTTTAATTTCAAGATGTATAAAATTTAATCACTCAGTTAATTCGTGAATTATATAACTTCAGAGGCGTCATATTTTCAAAAGTTAATTTCTCGAGAACAATTTGATCGATTTTGTTTGAATTTCGGACTTTCTCATTTCAAATTAAATAAATGAAAATAATGAAAAAGTTGTATATCTTACAATCCAAAAAATTTTTAAACAAAATTTATCTAATTGAAATAAATGAATCTATTTTTTTTATAATTTAAATTAATAATGATGAAAAAAAAATATTTTCAAAAAACTCGCAGCGACAAAATTGTCATATTTTGAATAATTTGATTTAATATATGCTTACCAAAATGGAGCCCAAATCCCTCCACTTCTATTTAATCTCATACTTACAAAAGAAAAATTAAATACAAATTCAAGCATATGATGTAGCTATCTTTATTCGAAAATTAAAATAGGTATGCATAGATAAGCGAATCGGTGATTGAAAAATCAAAAAATAAACAATATATTTAAAATCTTTTTTAAAATAATAACTAAAAAAATGCACTGTAAACATCAAATTAAAAGGAAAGAAATTTTTTCAACAAGTATAATGAATATTAATTTCAATTGAGCAGTCAAAATATAGATAGCTTAACTCAAACAAAGAGAAAACACTCTTTTTTACAATTATGATAAAATACTCGAACGTTGCAAATGGAAAATTACTTAAAATACCAAAAATTCAATTAAATTCTAAAAGGTTTTAAAAACAAAAATAAACCAGGATGGATATAATTTAATGAAAATATTCTCTTCAAAAATGCGGCGAAAAAAATTGCAGAAATGCAACAAAACTGATATAGCATTTATCATTTCATTAATTAACTGTATTAGTTCGCTCATAAAACATAATTTTCTTTTTACCTTAAAAATACTGCAACATTTGGCAGAGTAAGGCGAAATTTCAGCCAAGGTAAGGGCAATTTCTGCCCACTTAAGACGCTAGTTTGTTTATGCATTAACTTAATTAAAAGAGAAACTGTATGCGCTTAATGACGTAAATGTTAATGTGTTTAGTTCCTACGGGAACTAATCCCGTTTTTTTTCCCGTTTCGTCTCATTGTTGTTTATTTAACTAGGGAATGTTTTTCTTTTATCGAAAAGCACCGTACTAATGGATGCCGAATTTCCAAATTAGCAGAATATGGTAATTTTTTTTTTCAAACTTTCAAAAAACCGGTGGTTGATTGAAATGTTCAAAGGAAGATAAAAATACTTAAAAACTTATTTTGATGTACAGTATATTTAAAAAAATTAAATTAATACAAGTTAATTAGGGGTAATTTAATGAATATAAAGCTGTAAGGATAAATTGAAAAATTAATAAGTTTATTTCAGTTACCTTAAAAGGAAAAATTACTTTGTTTTGTAATTATTTAGGGATTTGAAAATATTTCAACGATATCTATATTTTATTTCATTTCAAAAATATTTAAACAAGCCTCTCAGCTTTAAACTAATGTCTGAAAATTCATCAAAGCTTACATAAATCTGAGCTATTTTAACATTTAATATGTAAAGCCCGGAATTTCAGGCAATAAAAAATGCAAAAATAGGCAGGCAAAAAGGCATTTAAAAAGCTTGAAATAGGCACTTAAAAAAGGCACTTAAAATTGGAGCAAAATGGTAGTTGGTAATGCCTAAAAGCCTATATAGGTATCCAAGGTATAAAAAAAGTTGCTAGAAGTATCCGGTATACCTACATATTCATTTCACTCGACTGCCGTAGCAATAGTACAAAAGAAGTGGACATAATTGCACAAAAAAAAAAACCTCAACTGCGTAGGTGCGAAATAAAAATTTAAAACTCGTACTTACAATAATATTGTATGCAAATTTATTCTGATGATTGGTTGTTGTTGCACATCACAACTAGATGCTTTTTCAAATTTTCGAAAGAGAAATTTTGTCTCCTGTCAGTCAATATAGTTTTAAACAAAGAGAAGGATCTTTCTACTTCGACAGAAGTTATGGGCGCGTACCTAAAACAACTTGCCATGGTAGGAGATATGGTTAATTCAACTGTAGTATCACCAGAAAGTACTTTTGCAATGTCCTTGATGCATTCAAAGTCTGTATTTGCAGAGATGACGCTTTCACATTTCTTCCTTATTATGTCACCAAATGGTCCAGGCACAGACATTAGTTCTTCAATAATATTATCGAAAATCTTTAGTGACTCGGACAAAGACATATTTCTTTTTTCCATGTGCTCAATAGCTCCAGGGAGCTTCCCAAAATAAGTTGAAATAAAAGTCAGTTCATTTTTAATTTTAGAACTGCTAAGCAGATTTTTACTTTTTCTTATGGATATTGCCTCTTCATCCGAAAAGCTGGTAAGGACTCGAGTAACTTCCTCAAAATTTGTGCAGTAGTATGAGACTGCTGAAATCCATGTTCCCCATCTCGTAAGGATCGGTTTAGGAGGTAATTGAATGTCTGGTGCAATTTCTTTGAACACTTGAACTCTTGAAGGGGCTTTCACAAATACTTTTTTCACACTAGAAACAAGCGAGTCTACCTCAGGATAGAGACCTCTTATTTCCTCTGCTATCCTGTGCAATGCATGAGCAAGGCACGTTAGATGGATCATATTAGGAAATAAAACTTTTAAGGCATTTCCAGCTTTTTTCATGTAGGAGGCTGCATCTGTAAGAAATAATAGCACTCTTTCATGCTCAGTACCATTTGGCCAAAGTAAAGCCAGTGCATTAGTGAACAACTGTGCAATTGTAGTACTGTTAGTCTTTTGCAACTGTTCAGATGTCAACAAAAAGATTTTATGTTTTTCAAATGGGTCCATAACACCAACAATAACATTCGCAACATATCGTCCAGTTACATCTGTCGTTTCATCTATAGATAGCCATATGCTTTTCGTTCCGATTTCATTTTGAATAGTTTTAAGAACTTCGGTATAACAGTCATCTAAATAAGTTTTCCTTAAAGTTGATTCACAGGGCACACTTTGATTCGTATATTTTTGCAAAAAAGCTCGTATACTTTTATTTTCAAGTTTCCACAGCGGAATGCCGGCATCTACAAATGATCTGCATAAATCCATTGCAAATTCCGATTTGCGAGAAGATGATTGAAAACAAGTGGGAATCAGAGTTGGTGTTTTCCCATCTTTTTTATCTTTTGCTGTTTTATGCTTAGATGTCTCCAAGTGCTGAGATATAAAATACTTCTTCTCAAAATTTACTGACTTCTCGCATGCCTTACAAAACAGAATGCTCCCATCAGTAGAAAACACATCCGACCCAAATTCTTTCACAAAACTGTCCAGTTTTTTGCTTGTGTAGGCTTTTACTTTAGGCATTTTAGAAATAACTAGTAGTACTAGAAAACTTTTTCGCGCTCCTGCTACAATGTGCTCAACCAGCTTGGTGAATTCGTTTTGCAGATAAGAGAGCATACGAGTTATTCAATGGTGTAGGCTATATGGGCCGTAAGTAAGAATAAATTCTATTGACTGTAAGTAAAAATAACTCCAATCTTTTCACTCCCTTTCTCTCTCTCCTTGCAAAGCGCATCGGGCGAAGGTGACGCCACGTTTTCTGACGCCACGACGAAGGTGACGCCATCACGAAGAGACGGAGAGAAAATATTAATAAGACAAAAGGAATAAAGTCCTAATCTCTATAAATGCATTACAATACGTCGGATGACAGTCAATCATTTCTATACTTCAAAATTTCTTCATTTTGCGTTTAAGCTCGGTCAAAAGCACAAAAAGCTTTGCAGAAAAATTTTAAATTAGACTGAAATAGGCATTTATGAACAAAAGGAACAAAAAAGGCATTTTCAGAAGAAAACGTTTAAAAAAGGCAGAAAAGGGCATTTATGGCATTTTGCCTGAACTTCCGGGCTCTATTAATATGTGAATAAAGCACAAACAGTGGCATTTAAAAAAATGCTATAGTTTTGGTTGCATAAACAAGAACCTTGCACGGCGTTAAAACCTTGACGGTAAGTATTATAAAACATAAGTACTATCTTTTTCATGATCAATAATTTCCAGCCTATGCTGACTTTTCCTTCCCCAACAAATCACCAATGTGGGATAAATTAATGTACATTAATCTACAAAAAATAAGAATAAGAATATAAAAATAAATATTTAAAACAAAGTATTTTTGCGTATCTATGTATTTCTTTTTTTTTTTTACTTAGATTTCAGCAAAAAAGAATATTTTTAAATATATATATTTTTTTCTGTTAAAAATTAGTTTCGTTTAGTTAAAAAATCATAATAAGAAAATCTGCTCTTTAAATACTAATTAAGAAATCAGCTTACAACTAGTATCTTAAAATGATAATTATGAGAAATGCTCTAAAAAATCGTGCTCTTTTCCGTATTCTGTACAAAATTTTAGTACGATTCTTGGTTTTAAAAAAAAAATCGGCGTTTTGCTTTCTTAAACGCCAATACTGGCCACTTTCTCTCCCTTTGTTGCTACCTCATCCCCGTACTGACTACAAGAGTAACCCAGTTTCCATGTAATCCGGTCTACCTACCTTTCTCTCCAGTGCCAACTTAAGGTGGAATGGACTATAGGTGAGGTGATATGTAAACATGTTTAATATTCTAGGAAATTTTATCATCGTAGTTTTTGTTCTGATTTTACCATTCATAAGAGTTTCCAGTAATTTATTATAATAATATTGGATAAGCGCTTTCTCAAGTTTTTGGGTGTAAAAATCACTCGGAAGTAGTAACCCGGAAGACTTATGACGAATTTTAACTCCTAGCGCCATCTGTGTTTAGTTTCACAAAGTCAACCATCCATAATAAAAAACGAAGTTTAACCAATAAGAGAAGAGGAACAAGCTTGATCAAGAAAATAAGATAAGTAAGAAACAGGTGTTATGAGGTAGGGCGAGAACACTAGTTGTGCAAGATGCAAAAATCAAATTATAATAGGATAAGTTAAAATATATAAAAATATAATAGTGTGGTAGAAAAATTATTATTTAAATTATTAGAATTTTTCGAAATATGGAATTATTAAAATCTTTTCGAAATATGTATATTCAAAATCACATAAATCCCGTTAATATTATGTAGATTCAATTGATATATCAGACAATCGTAAAGAAGATATAAGCTGTTTTTATATTTTGAAAAACGCAATGTCTATTTTTATATGTTAGGTATTATAAAAAATAAAAAAAATAATTATAAATTTTTAACTACGAAAAAGTTTGATAGCTAGTCATAAGAGCACTACGGCATAAAGATTTGGTTAACAACACATTGACTAATAGGATTTGGCAGGAAATAAATAAAAAAAAAATAGGATAGTTTTTGTTTATTATTCATTTATTTTTTCATTTGACTCATTTATTTTAACAAAGACATTCCGTTCGTTCTCGAAGGTAACATTCGGAGAAAACAAGAATGTTGTTATAAATTCATGACATTCTTTTCTTTAATTTTATAAAATTTTGCTCAAAATTTTATATTTAATTTCTATTTTATTTTTCAATTATTTAACGATTTTTTTTAAAAAAAATACAGCTAAAACAAAATCTATAAACTAAGTTTTTATTAAATTACGGCAGTTAAGAAAAAACTTCAAAAAAATTTCTCGAAAATTCACAGAAAGACTGAGAGAATAAAACGACTTTTGGAAGTGTAACAAATCCTTAGCATCTACGAAAACACATCGTACACTTTTGTAGAACTATAAGAAAATACTATATTTTACCAAGTAACTGAAAAGTAGAATTTGATGAGCTGTGTAGTTTTCTGGCATCAAAACGAAATGAACCATTCTTGTAGATTTACTAATAAAAAACTTCCATATTTTACTAAGTAACTGATAATTAGAATTTGATATGCTGTGTAGTTTACTAACATCAAAACGAAATGAAATAATCTACTTTTGTAGAACTACTATAAGAAAACTGCTATATTTTACCACGTAACTGAAAATTAGAATTCGATATGCTGTGTAGTTATCTAGCATGAAAACGAAATTAAATAAACTAATTTTGTAGAACTACTATTAAAAAAAACTACTTTTACCAAGTAACTGAAAATTAGAATTTGATATGCTATGTAGTTTTCCAGCATAAAAACGAAATGAAATAAACTACTTTTGTCGTATTGCTATAAAAAAAATTACTATATTTTTTTCAAATTTGCAATTTAAGTGATGCATTCTAGGTGAAATGCTTGTTTTGTCAATACTATAACCGTGATCATGAAGTCAGTGCGTCAATTATTTAATCAATCGTACGTTAAAGAATCCGAACTACGGTTTTGTGCTTTCCTGCAAACCAAACTTTCACATTATTAATAGCTTCTGCCAGAATGGCATTTAGCTAGTTGATGCAGAGGAAACTAGGGAAGCGTTCATTATGATGGTGGATTCGAAAGATATCGTTCAGAGATTATGGAAAAATTATGTCGTAAATATACAGATAATTCGAACAGCCAACTCATTAATCACGATGAACAGTAGACAATCATACGATTGATTACAGTTTCTATGGCACATTATGGTCTGTGCATTTTACTATCGAGGATGGAAATTTTGAATTTAACATTAAAACTAATTGCCTGTTTAATAAATTAGAGTCAATGGTACCTTTTTAGACGTAGGCTGTTCAACGACGGTTATAAAATAAAATACTTTGAAACGTGTGCTAAATTCGAAGACAAATGTTAATATATTCAAAACAGAAAATGCCAAGATTTCTAACAATATATGTGAGGTAGGGAGATAATAAAAACGGAAATTTGTTCAAATTCCAAAGCTGGATCATCAATTTGCACAAGATATTAAAATAACATTTCCGTGGGATGATTTCCCAACAAAAAGTAAGTGATTTGATCAAATCATTCAACAGTTTTAGTAAAAGATGAAACAAACAAGTCAGAATTCGTACTGCTCCATGTTTTGCTTTTTATCTCACCATTTAACTTCACCTCTTTCTTACGTTTAGTTAAAATATTATTGTATTGAATGCGGTCATTGATAATAATCGCTGTTTATTATTTTTAACAATTAGATTTATGAAATGAAGCGGGCTCCATTGCCCGATGTACCCTACACTGATGTTGTTTTGAAGATAAGTACCCCTTCCCTATAAGCATTTGCCTGGTATACCCTATATTAATGCTTTTTCAGATTAAGTGCCACTTCCCGGTATACTCCACATTGTTTTTTTACGTTAAGTGCCACTACCTGGCATACCCTACAGTGATGTTATTTTAAGATTAAGTGCCATTGCCCGGTATACTCCACACTGGTTTTTTAAGGTCAAGAGCCACTGCACATCCATGCAGATTTAAACCGATTTAAATGGTTATTGCTAACAATAAAAAGTGATAATTAATATTAATCGAATAATTTCATTGATCATAACATCTAAACGATATTATTTAATTTTTTTCACTGAAAGAGTTAAAGGATTTCATACCACTTACTTTCTTTAAAGAACACAAGAGTTGTTATTCTAACATCTAGCGTGAATTGATCATATAGCTGGGGGATTTGATTAAATCTCCGTTTTTTCATCTCGCTTCCACACATCGTCGCTTTGAAACTAAACCGTAGTAACTCAAAAAAATCGAAAAATGAAATATTTGGCTCATTTTGTGTAAAAAAAAATCACCCTTTTAGAGAAACAACGTGTTATTTTCATAAGTTCCATAAAATTAATTTAGAGAGCAGATAAATCATTATGGCATTGGCGCGATTCACCATCTTGAAAAGTTAGAAATCGCTCTCCTAAAACCGTTGCTTTTTTGTGTTACCACGGTTTAGTTTCAAAGCGACGACACGCATTGTTAAAATTCTTAGCATTTTCATAAATACAGAAAAAACAATCGACGAAAAATAGAGGGAAAAAAATTTTTTCGATGGAAAAAATATTTGGCAAAAAATCGAGTTTCGTTCAAGTTTGAAACAAAAGGACAAACTTAAGTACATATCAATAACATAAAAACGCACGTTATCCAAAAACATATTACAAACACAGGCAAAATAAAACAAAGTATAAAGGAAACATATTACCCAAACAATATTTTCGAAAATAAATAACATTTTCATAGTGTATGTTCACAAAAATATCATCTGCAGGAAAAATATCCTCAACACAGCTAAGGGACACGCAATGTTGAACACAGTATTCAATTTTTATTCTTCAATATAGTGTATTTTCGAAACTTTAAGGTCACCCCTCCACAAACAGTTTTTTTCTTTTGTTGCATTATAAGATTAAATTCCTGTCCCTACCTTAAAAACGACCAAAAAAAAAAAAAGAAAAACAAAGAGAGCAAAAACCAATAGACAAAGAAAGAAATTTTACATTTACCAAATATATGGCAGAATCTCGAGAAAGGGGGGGAAAAATTGCAACGACATACCAGGCAAAAAGAAATACAAGTTCAAGGGAAAAACAATTTCTAGGGAATGGAAAAAGAGAAAAAGTCATTTCTACTGTTTGGTAACTTTGGTGAAAATTGCGTAAGGTCCATTTTTTTGCTGGCGTCCACTTTCGCTTATTGTATTGAGTGAACAATATTTCGGCGAAAGTCGACCGCGACGACAACCCGAATGGCGGAAATCATAACTTTAACTGTCACATAAAACTAATCGAGCTGTAACCAGAAGGTAATTTAAAAAGGGGGCGTAGAGAATGAAGAATAGTTTTTCAATCGCAGGAAGTAAAGATAAATATGAAAGATGGAAAGTTAGTTATTAAGCGGAAATACCACCGTGTTTGTCACTGAAAAAACCGAATTTTTTTAGTTAACTTATAGGGCGCATTATAAATAAAAACATGCACACTACAGCTCTGCTCATTTATTGCAGTACGCAAGATATAAGTATTTAAGCTAGTTCTTTTATACTGCGCATGAGCAGAAATATTTTTTAAAAGCTTTCCAAAATTTTATAGGGAATGCAACTAATGATAAAAGCTTTAATTTAATATCTTCAAAATTTAAAAAGTTTCAAGCAATTTTAGAAGTAGTTTTTATATTTTTCAAAAGAAAGCTCAGAACGATAAGGGGTTATCCACAAATTTCATCTTGCAATACTAAACTAGATTTATTAAAAATGAAACAGGCATTGTGAGGGATCATCCACCATAAAAGTATGTTTTCTTTCTCCATATCATCAAAGTATAGTTTCCAAACGTTTATTGCAAGGTATCAAATGTTATTAAATGTTGTCTTATGATACAAAATAAAATTTTGTGATAAAAATTGATGTCCCCTGATCGTTTTGAGCTTGCTTTTGAAAAGTACAAAAACTGCTCAAAATTTTTAAATTTTTAAGGTACTTAAATAAAAAAATTTTTATAAGTTGCCAAATACGATTCACTACAAAATTATAAAAAAATTTTTAAAATTTTTTTCCGAAACATGCGCAGTATGAAAAAACTAGCTTAAATGCTCATAACTTGAGCAGTTTCAACGAATTTTTTTTAAAATTTTAAATCGACAATTTTGCTTCAAAATTTTGTTTAATTCCATTGATCTATTTTCCATTTATAAAGTTAGAACGAAAAAATGTAAGGCGAAAAAAATTTATTTTTTATAAAAATGTCCATGTTTCCATAAATATTTACTCAATGTTTGTGAAACTTTATGCAGTTATTAAAAATTAAAGCTAAAGCAATCGATACAAGTTACAAGCTTATTGCTTGATTTCCTGGCATAGGGTGTTCAAAAATGTATCTATTACTATATGTAACAGGTTATGTCTTTAAAAAAAAAATTTATTTTTCAAAAAAATTACCAAAATTCATAAAAATTGGATGAAAGGATAAATAACATTAAGAGTAGTTTTAACAAAAATTATAAAAACTGTTTGTTTTTACTTTTCATTTTTTAAATTGAGATTTCTGCACTTAAAGACTGAAACATAAATTATGAAATAGGCTTACAAAATTAAAATTCAAATTTAACAAATATATAAAAATTTTAAATTAAAAATATATTATTTTTTTTAAGAAAATCGTGAAGTATAATAGCTGTACTTTAACAAGTTAAAATAGATCATCTAATAAAACAGCAACAAAATTCTGTGATAAAAAACATTTCTGAATTCCTTTAAAATAAAAAGAGTGTATTATAATCACAATAACAAATAACAAGGCGCATAGCATTTTAACATTTTTTAAAAAAAGTTTAGACTTGAAAATTTTGTACTTAGTAATAAACTTTAAAAACGAATGTATTTAGTTCTCTTCAAATACACATAAATTTGAAACCACATTGCTATATAATTATCGTAATCTAAGCATTTTTACTCTCTTGTATTTTTTCATTCCGTTCCCTTTTACCCTGGGGTATTCTTCAAACAAATTTTACTTTTGTTGGAACATTGTTATTAAGTAAAAACACTACTCCTTACTGCAGATAAATGAGTATGAATTTAGAACTCTAATTGCAAGTTTTCAACAAATTGTACTGACGATATTTTCTATTTTATCAAAATGAAACCGAATCACACTAATGTTTAAGACTTAAAAGCATTTTGAGAAGGAATTTATAACAATAGTATTGCATTTTTATTCTCATTTGAATTCTTCTCAAAATGCTAATCATAATTAAGTACTAATGCTTTAACTTTTTTTTTCGGAATTTGTATTCTATTCTATTTATTTTTGAATGATGTGTAAATAAATCTGTGGGGACACGGGTATTTATTTTGTAGCATAGCGTTTCCATTTTTGCTATTTCAGCCTTCTTTAAAACTCTCGCTAAATGGTTGAACATCAATTGTTTTGAATTATAATTTGTAAAAATGCCTACAGCATTTTAATGTGCGCATGTTCTTTTCCCTATAAACCTAAGAAAGGAAATAAATTGGTGGAGTAATTTACATCACATAACTCAGTTGTTTTTTAAGTGCTATTATTTGCGATAAATAAAGGCTTTATATATTTAATCAAAGCACAATTTCTGAAGAACAATTCAACCAAATTCTTCCACTTTTTGACAAAAGTAAGAAAAAAAAATTAATAATTAATCAGCAAAAAAGACATTATTATAGCATTATGATAAAATTCATATTATTAATTCAATTAAAATAGTCAAATTATGTTTGGCAGTTAAATCATATTAAAATATTTGCTCGCATATATATTTTTTCTTTTCATTTACAGGAACTAGTATTGTATTTACCCTTTTTAACTGTTATTAGTCATTTTCAGAAATTAATCAATATATAAATCAGAGCTTATTTTCAAATTTACTAGTAGTAGTTAGATGTATCATTATATCGCATAAGTGTATCTACAAAAAAAGAATTACAAATTATTTAAACAATTAGGAAATTTAATTGAGTATTTACTTAATCATCAAATTAAAATTTGCTTACTCTACAACAGAAGTAATAAGAAAACTCCAACAAGACTTACCTAAAATAAAAAAAGATAAAAAATTAGAAATGAATCCAACAAATGCACAATGCATATAATACAAAAATTAATTATCCTCAATTAATTAATTATCCTCAGTATTCAAAATCATTTATAAAAATTCAATAATGTTCTAACGCTTGTTAAAAATATAAAAACTAAAATAACAATGAGAAAATATAACAATTCCAAAAAAAAAAAAAAAAAAAACAATAATGTGGAGGCAGACAACAGTGATGTTAAAATATCGCAATACAAGAACTGAAAATGTCAAAATATCGTTGGACGAATCGTTATTTAGTGCCAACATATCGATATAGAATCTCGCGATGTCAACACATTATAATACAGAATAGTAAAAAGCTTAACTATCGAAAGATTATGTTATGCAAATCTGCTGATTACTCGAGACAGAATATCGTGATGTCAACACATTATAATATAGAATAGTAAAAAGCTAAACTATCGAAAGATTACATTGTGCAAATCTGCTGATTATTCGAGACAGAATCTCGTGAAGTAAACACATATTGTCTAAAAACTATAGAATAATATCATTACACAATATAATAAGACCTAAATATCAATAATAGAATCTTATGGGGTAAAACTATCACGAGAATATTTTATTTAAATTTAATTTACAGTAGATAATTTACTGATAATGGTTCATATACAAAAGAGAAAACAAAATTCAAAGAGTTAAGGGAAAATATTAAAATTTCAAGGCAATTTTTTTAATATATTTTTTTAGCGGTGTCTAAAATCAAAATCTATAAAGTATTAAAGTATACAGCTTACTGTCTTCTTTTAAAAAATACTTGAAAACTGTTTCCTTTTTTTTTTACAGAAAAATATTTCTCTTGCTATACATGAAACAATCACGAGCCTTATATTGTTTTACATACAGATGCATTGCTTTAGCAAAATAAAAGAATCTTTTAGGAGAGTGATTTTTTAAGAAACAAGGGATATTCAACAAAATCTATGAATATATTTTATGGTGCTATTGTTGGGCAAATTTTTATGACTGTTTCTATAAGAAAAAAGAAAGAAATGTTTTCTTTTTCACATATAAAATTTGAATTATAAGAATACTAGTTGATTTTCAAAATAAATAATTTCATTTTATTTATTTATTTCTTCAAACAAAGTAATAAATTATGTATAAACGAATTATTAGTTAACAAAACAGATGTAAATTCTAACTATAAAACATTTCTGATTAAGATATAGTAAGAAAGAAATAAAATACATAAAACATTAAAAAAAATCACTTGTTTTCTATAACTTTCCTAAAATTTTGTCAATTTTAGCTATTTACGCTTTTTTTCCATAAGTAGTTTTTCTTAAGCTGTTAGATTTGAAAATATAAGTAATTTCACAGTTATTGTCAGCTCTGTAGGCAAAAGAATCATAGAATCAATTAAAGAATGAGAGTCGTGGTCGCTCAGAAGATAGAGCGTTCGCCTTCCAATGAGGTGAACCGGGTTCGAATCCCAGCAATGGCAGGTTGAAACAAATTCTGCGCCTGGCACGCACCGATCACAGTGTTGACGTAAAATATCGTCAGTGGTAGACGGATCAGGAGTTAGAGAGTTACAATCAGGTTAACCGTGGGAGGTTTTAGTGGTTTTCCCCTCCATGTAACGCAAATGCTGGTTAGTTCCATCAAAAAGTCCTCCACAAAGGTAAATGGTTGATTCAGTAGTTCCCTTGTCTTCTGGAATGGGTTCAAAATTACGAGGCCACTGAGTTGATCAATAATAGTCATAAACCCAAAATATTGGGTCGGCTGTTCAACGACGGTTATAAAATAACATTAAGGAATGAATATCTTGTTCAAGTCTTATCTTTTTTAGTTCCATTTCGCAAACCTTTGAGTCATCGTCTTTGACAAGTTTTCTTTTCATTTATTCATCAAATTTTTTGTTTCGCAATTCTTTTAAACACTAAGGGTAAACTTTTGAGGTAACTTATCAATTTTTTTTAAAACACCAACGGGGTAACGTAGATAAAAAATCTCATATATTAGTATTTCTATGTTTTATACAACTAAAATTCCAAGTGAAAAGTTTTCAATTTGAAAAATGTGTAGTATCTTAAGAATTGGAAACTAAAAAGAAAAAAACTCAAACGCCACAGTATAAAATATTATTTTCATATCTAATTTATACGTTAATTAATGTAGAAAAACGGATACAAATTTGTAGAAATCGTTGATAATTTTAATAAACTGCTGTTTGTAGAAAATGCAACACCATGAAGGAATCATCAGAATCAAATGAAATTCGCAGCAAATGTCAATTATAGGATATTATGCAAATTAATAAAGTTTCAGAGCCATCGCGCGTGCGTTGCGCGCGCAGCGCCCTCTGAATTGATGCTGAAAGCGTATAAATAAAGTGCTGTAGCGGGACGTTGAAAATAGTCTATGAGTATTTGTTAGTGGCAAACGTTTAGTGAGACCTAAGTATGCCTCCACGACGGAAGAATAAGAAATTCAAGCAACTTACGGAGTTTGAACGAGGGAGGATAATCGGCCTTCGAGAAGGAGGATTTTCCTATCGCGCAATAGCAGCTCGTATGCAGCGGAACAGTTCCACAGTGATGCGAGTTTGGAAGCAGTGGACCGACGAGCACCGAACAACTCGAAAAACAGGCACTGGACGACAGAAGGTGACGTCAGAGCGCGATGATCGACACCTGCTCCGCATGGCGGTGAATGATCGCACAGCTTCCTCCAGGCAGCTGGCAGCACATTGGTCTACTGCTACAGGTGTACAATTGTCGGCTTCGTCAATTCGTCGTCGTCTGCTGCGCCGTGGATTGCGTGCAAGGGTGCCATTATACAGGATTCCCCTCACGGCGGATCATCGACGGCTGCGTCGGCAGTGGGCTCTTGAGCACAGAGACTGGCGAGCTGATTGGCACCAAGTTGTCTTTTCAGATGAATCACGCTTCAATTTGTGGACCCATGATGGCCGTGTTCGTGTTAGACGTTATGCCGGTCAACGGTGCCTTCCTGAGTGTATTATTGAACGACATAGTGGTCGAACACCCGGAGTTATGGTCTGGGGTGCGATTTCGTATCATGGACGATCCAATTTGATACGAATTGAGGGTAATCTCAATAGCAACAGATACGTCCGTGAAGTGCTACAGCCCGAAGTCGTTCCTTTCCTTCAAGGCATCCCTGGAGCTATCTTTCAGCAGGATAATGCACGCCCACATGTTGCGCGGACTGTTAGAGACTTCTGTTCAGCACAACGCATGCAACTTCTTCCTTGGCCTGCTTATTCGCCGGATATGTCGCCTATTGAGCACGTGTGGGATATGGTTGGTCGGCGTCTCACTCGTGATCCGCGTCCTGCAGTTTCCAAAGACGAACTTTGGTTGCGCATACAAGCGATATGGAATTCTCTTCCTCAAGCAGATATTCAACATCTGTTTGACTCCATGCCACGTCGTACAGCAGCACTTATTGCAGCGCGTGGTGGCTGCACCAAATACTGATTTCGGACGCTTAATTTGTTTCTTTTGTTTTGAAAATTTCATCATTTATTTGTATCAGTACAAGTCGTTTCTGCATTAAATTTCATTTGATTCTGATGATTCTTTCATGGTGTTGCATTTTCTACAAACAGCAGTTTAAAAGTACATGTTGACTTAAAATGCGAATAATACAAAAATAGTCAAAATAATGAATTCAAAAGAATTCAGTAAGTTACAGAAAATTCGATTGTAATGAAATCTGTAACATCCCATCTCCTTTTTTCTTGAGATTTACTTCCCGAGGGTAACTGAGTGATTCTCTATATAACCAGCACATAAAAAACTGTTTATGCATAAAAAAAAAACTGTCAATACAATATAAAATTAGTCGAAATATTGTTTCTTAAAAGTTTTAAAAGTAACCTGCAACTTAAAAACTACTAAATTGTGTAGCATTTTTTAACAACTTTTATTTAAAAAAAAAAAGTATATTAAAGTTTTTTTTAATACTAACCATAGGGTAACTAAAAGATTCTTTATAGAGTTTATAACTGAAAGATTGTCGCATAATATTTGCAAAGTTTCCACGGTGTTACTCTTAAAAAGTTCTAATATTTGTTTCGAAAAACGACATACGTAAATAAAAAATGACACGATTGTGTAGCAAACATTAAAAATTTTTATAAGTCGTTTATTGTCATAGAATTTTATTTTTAAGACCTACATCATATAGGGTAACTAAGAGACTCATAAACTTTTTAAAAAACAGTATTGTTTATACGTTATACAACATAAAATTACTCAAGCATAAAAAGAATCGAGGTTAGACAATGCTGATACTTAAGAAAACGTTTCAGCTTACAAAGCACATTTTAGTATTAACCTAACACGACAGATACATTTAAAACCCAAAGCAAATCAGGAAATCAAGCTTTCGAACGATATCGCTTACACCAAACGACGCACCATTAAACACGACATCACGTTTCAACTCCTGAGAAAAGCTCTCGTTCCCAAAATTAATGTTCTCCTGTTTTTTCCGACCCACCCCCATTCCCTAGCTCAGCATAAATCCCGAATCATAACATTTGCCTTTTAACATTAACATGGCTTTCGCATTACAAAAGTTCCAAGAAAAGCAAATGGAGCAACAAAAAAAAAGAATAGCGGCTGGGGGCAGTAACAGCATGCTGTGAAAAATACACCAAAAGTGGAGCCAAATGAATACTATTGGATCCAGAACGCCAAAAAGCAGATAAAAATCTTTCAGGCACTAAAGGATTTGCATTTCAATTCCAAAGAAAATATTGACTTTCCCTTCTTTGACCTCCCAACGAAACGGAGTAAAGACTTTTAAAGAAGTAAACAAAGGATAAGAGATTAATTTTCACACTCAGAATAACAAATCAGCTTTCTTTTTTTATGTATTATCTTTTGTTTGGGTGAGATAGGATTTCTTTCTGGCTACCGGATATTCGCTTTCTTCTTAAAATACGTGAGCCTTTCAGGAGAAAGCTTTTCCGCATTTCTTAAGAATTGATGTAGGAGGTATTTCACTTAAAAATTATTTATTGGGGCGATATTTTTGAATTAAATTTCGGATTTTTAAGCTTCAGCTAAAAAGGAATTAAAAACAGTGTAGCTTAAAGGTTGATATATTCAGTTTACTTGATTTATAATTGGAACCAAGACATTTCTTTCCTGTAGGAAAGGTTTTAGCTTAAGTAGTACTTTAATATTTGCTTTAATCTTGACTAATTTCCATTTTCAATATGTTTCGTGAAATATCAGAGAAATTTCATTCTTTCTTATCCTTTATAGATCGTACAATTTACATACCTTAAAATGTCCGAGCAAAATATATACGACTGCAGAACTATTATAACAAATGTTCATTTTAATAGGTTTAAAAATCAGAAAATGCAAATTTCTTCCACAGGGGAAAAACTGTAAAAAAAAAAAAATTTAAAAAAAGTCACGGAAAAACCGTCTTGGAATAAATGGGTTTGTAAGTCAAAGAAACACTTTAAAAAAAAGAAACGTTAAATTAAAATTTTAAACAAATTTAATTGCAAACAAGCTTAAATAATGGTATTAACTTCCAATTCATTTAATAATTTTTTTTTAAATAAGTGAAAATAGAAAGGCAAATATTAGAATGAAAAATAAGGTTTATTTCAATGTCTTACGTAAAACAGAATAGTAGAACTTTAGTTAGTTAGAATATGAAGAATATTTTTGATATTTTAGCAATATTACTCATTGAATTGGTACTACCAAATGACACATAATATTCGCCAAGGACCCGGAACACTTCGGAACTGTCTTTTCACTAGAGCAGGGGAACTAATTTTTCCGAAGCTCCAGGGTTCCAGCAATTTCATTGTATCCTACAGACATTCAAGAGGCCTACCGCATTGCAATATGGCATTGCCCGTTAGCCCAGTTGCTGTAGGAAGACTAAGCATTAAAAAGCATTTATAATAATTTAAAATCAAATATAAAAGAGGATTTAATCTATTCAATTTTCTTCTTAACTCTTTCGCGCCGACTGACACAAATGCGTGCCAACATAAAACCGTATCAATCAGGGTAAGAAGATAAAACTGGTAATCAAAGTAGTTCTTCAGTAGTTTATTTGTGGGCGGGGTTATATTTGTTTGAGTTATTTAATTCACCATTACTTAGTTCAAAATAAAATTATTTAGTTATACTTTGAGCTAACATTGATTATATATATGATTAAACAAGCAGTAATTAAAGCAAAAGAAAAGTAAGTCTGTCAAATTAGCAATGCCTACATTTAAGCTGCCGTTTTTTATTTATTTACATCCTGGTTCTGATTTTGTTCGAATGCTTTTATGAATCACCCGTCCCCAAGGGGTTAAGAATGAACGAATAGCTCAACTGTGAATTAAATCCAATTTGCAATTTCATTTTCTGCGTGAGATATACATATCAACACTACTTGTATTTTCTTTGATTGATGATCATGTTATTATTTTAATATTCCTTTTTGTATTGAAAAGTTCATTGAAAATTCTGAAACTCTTAACTGTATAAATATATAACAAAATTGCTCGGGCCTGAGCTTTAGATAATCTGGGCATGAAGCTGGAACATCCAAATATTTAGCTCCGGGTCTCTGGTATTTACAATTACAATGAGCAAACTAATTTTAATGATCAAATGCTATTTCTAGTACGATAGGTATATTTATCAATAGATATTTTTAATACAGATTTCTTTTATGCAGATTTAATACAGATTTCTTATCATAAAATAATGCGTTAATTATAATTTAGATAATTTAGTAAATTATAATAAAGAATTTTCAATTTATGCCTTAAACTTAAAGCAAAGATATATTTTTAAACTTTATCTGCAATCTTACCATTATGAGGACGCTATAGTATGGGAAAAACTATTCGTCGCAAATTCTCTTTCGCAGCTATTGCTAATTTAAAAGAAAGAAAAAGTTAATTTAGACAAACCTAGAGTAATCTATGTTCAATTGCCGGGAAAAAAAATTCAAAACTTCAAACTGCAAGAGCTATTGGGAGAGAATTTCTCCATTTTTTTTTTTTTTTTTTTCATTTTGATATTTTAAAAATTTCATTTCAGTATTTAAAAACTTCATGGCTAAGTTAAAATTTAAAGTGTAGAAAAAATGAGTTCCGACAAACTTAGACGAAGTGATGAAGTTTCAAATACTGAGAAGAAAAATTTAAATTTTCAAGTGAAAATAAATTATGAGATTATAACTTAGGATCTAAGCAACGCACTCTAGGCCAGAAGACCATGATCTTTGGCCAAAAGTCAAAAATTAAATTTTCAGCTAAAATATGCGTAGGCAGTTTTAATACAGCCCAAATTAAGCATTCACAATCATTCCGAACATTATAATTTACTTTTTGGACCAACAAGAGTACAATGTAATGAAAAAAACGTTAATTTTTATTTTTTTAAATGTAACTTTTAAATTTTTATTTCAGAAATATATATAGGAATTTCATCTTACTGTTACATTTTTATCAGAGTAATTAGTCTGAAATTATAGTACAATTTCTCAATTTGTTGGATTAGTTAATACTCTTGACAAACTTATAGTTTATTTCTTATCATTTGACATTTTAAAATGTTTCAATGACTTTAGAAACTTAGTTCCAAAAAGTTCTATGAGGTAATTAGCAAAACTTCTTTTTTGTTTTCTTCTTTGATGTTTCTTTTTTCGAAAAAACCCGCCCCATTTTGTCCGTATTGCAAAGATGGACTAAATACATCAAAAACAAAAATTATGTTTTTTTTTTTCATGTTTTCACGTTATTTTGTAATATTACTTCGGAAATATAATTTGTTTTTCATTTTTAATATAAAATTACGAAAATTATTATGTTTTCACTGCTATATTTAATTATTCGTCGTATATCTGTTTAGGCAGTGGGGGTGCGATTGTTGCTGTTTTTCAGTGGCGCCATCTATGGCCAGGAATTGGACTTCTGCCACGCCATTCACACAACCACAACCCGTTTATAGGGCGGGTCACATTCACACACAAAGGAGAAAGAACACGGAGAGAGAGAAAGAAACATCCATGCCTTGCCCGGGATTCGAACCCAGGACCTTCCTGATGCAAGAACAGTTCCCTGCTCCCTACACAGGCCGGTCGGCTATTTAATTATTCAAACGTAATATATATTTTTTTTTATTTTTGCTCGCCATATTTCAGCCGCCATTTTGTTTTTTGGGGTATTTTTAGTGTATTTCAAAATTTCAACTATGAATTCAACTTACCTGCACATAAAAACCCCTAAATAAAAACCCTCAAATTTTGATACAAATTTTATCGAAATACTAATTTTGGTCACGAAACCTTGGATACTGGCCCACTGTGCAACGGGGAAGTTTTCTTCCAATAATTTGTTTGCGCTTTAATATTTTGAAGTATTTTTTCAGCTATTGAAACTTCATAACTTATTCTAAGTTTGTCTGATTTTACTTTTTCTTTCTTTTAAATTTTAAATTAGTAATGAAGGAGGAAGAGAATTTGCATCCGCGATGTGGCGTTCTCTTAAGATATAACTGAGTTTTAGAACGAATCAATAGTTTAAATATTTAAGGCTGTTTTTCGAATGCTATAGCTGTCGCATAAAATACCGCTTTTTTGCGAATAATATGTCTATTTTCTCAACTACTGGGAGTTTACAACATTTATTCATGTTCAGTCATTATTCAGTTAAATCTTTCTTTAAACAACATCTTTGCTATATCTAAAATAAATCTTTGTTTTAGATATAGCAAAAGATAAAGATATTATTTGCTATATCTAAAATAAAATCTTTATAATTAATGTATAATTATTATATTTTTAATAATTAAAATTCGGTTATATTTTCCCACCGTATCGAAAACTATTAAAATCAATGAATTCAGTTTTTGAAAATTTTTATGAGTTCAGACAAGGCAGTGTTGAAATATTTTTTTAAATAATAACAATTAGATCAAAAAAAAATTTCTACATAAAACTGTAGCTGTTTTTCATAGTGACATTTCGCACTATTTCCATAATTCGCAAGAAGGGCGCTGATTAAATAAAAGCAAAGTTATGAAAAAACTGTCTTGTATAACAGTTACAAACTCAGAATAGTTATAAAATTATTATATTATCTGCTTTATTCAGTTTTTAAATTTATAATTTATATTCTGCTACAGGACTTTCTAAACCTTCAGAAAACTTCCAACAGCTCTTTAAAAACCACCCGCAAGCCACAATTCCAACCTTTTTTTCTTCCTTTCTCGCTTTTTTTCTTTTCTTTTTTCAATTGTAACAATTTCTTTCAAATATTTTCTCAGAATTTATAAAGAAGTTTATCAAGGAAACAAGATATCTTCTTCTTCTAACATTCAATTCAAATTTAAATCATACAAAAGTTTCCCACAAAACTCCGGTTGCATAAAATACCTTCAAAAGCATTAGAAACAGCAACGGCAACAACAACAAAAAAAAAAAGACGCAAAACGAAATAGAAACTAAAGAAAAAGTATCAAAATATAGGGAAAAAAATACTTTCACAAACTTTCCAATACCATCCAATAACTGACACAAAATTTACATAATTCTTTATGCATACACCGACCAAAATATGTAACTCGGCATATGCCCCCCCCCCCTTCGAAAACCCCCGCATTCCAAAAAGACGTCCGGTTTACTTAAACGAGGCAAGGGTATTTCAGAAATTTAATCTGCAAGTTCCTAAAAATTCCCGACCTCCTCTTTATGGATAGCCATAAGGGTAATACTGTTTTGATTAGATTTTGCAGACGATGCTGGTTGCCGTAGTTATGAGAGGAACGCTTCCCGTCACCCCCCTGAACACCTACATCTTTTGTTCCGTTCGCTCTCCGGTGTGTTCCTTTCTTTTTCGTTTTTCACACAGAAAAAGATTCGAGATATGAAAAGTAATTTCCCGAGGATATACCGGAAGAAAGATAGGTTTGTGATGTTTAAATTTAGTAAATATTGAAGTCGTAGTTCCTCAAGGTTCAAAGCGGAAATTTTCCGCAGTATGTTTTTTTGGAATTCCTTAAATTGTTCCAGAAAAGAAAGAGGAGGGAAAAGATAACATGGAGGACAGTTTTTTAAACCTCACGAAAATCACGCTTCATGAACCGGGAATTTTAACTTTAATATTTTAATAAATATAAAATTTGAAAAAAAAATGAGACCATTCATTGACGTGTCACAAATAATAGATTTTTGAACTTTTTATTTTATTTACAATCCGATTAACCGATACACCGATTAACAGATTCGTAAAATTCCCGAATCTGTAAATCGTTTAGGAACTTTCTTATTATTTACAATCTGATTCACCGGTGCACCGATTTACAGATTCGTAAAATTCCCGAATCTGTAAATCATTTAGAAGCTTTCTTTTTCATTTACAATCAGATTCACAGATTTACAGATTCGTAAAATTCACCCTTTCGCTCGAACACCTATTTGTCAAATTGTCAAATTACCCGTTCAATAATTAAGTTAATGGCTGTTTTTCCCTCCTTTTCTTCCTTTATTCCTTTGCCATACTAGAAATCATTTATAGCAAGCTTTTATCAATATTGAAATGAATATGAAATTTAAAAAAGGAAAAAGAAAGGAGCCATAACTACTATACACCAAATTTTAGATATAGGTATTTTTTTTTAAATTTATTACTAGATTTACAGATACAATGATTTACTGCTTCGTCAACTCAATTTTTGCCGAATTATTTATTCAATGATTATCTTTTCTTATGTCGCTGTTTTCCCCCCTTCATTAACTCGCTTTCTCAAGAAACATTCATATGCTATAGCGTCCTTTACATTTAATGATTATTTTTTCATGACGAATATATATATATATATATAAACACCGAAGAGCCATTACATTATGATCACCCTCCATCTATGACAATGGGCTCGCCCAGGTTTTCATGGTTTCTCGCCCAGGAACAATGTTTTCATGGGGCACATTAGGACCCATAATACTCATAGAACAATCCCTGACGTCCGTAAGCTACTTGAACATAGTTGCAGACCAGGTTCACCCATTCATGGCAACAGTTTTTCCTGCAGGGGATGGTGTTTACCAACAGGATAATGCACCATGTCATAAGAGTCGAATCGTCATGGATTGGTTCGAGGAACATTCCAGTGACTTTCAAGTCATGTCTTGGCCCCCAAATTCACCTAACCTTAATCCAAAAGAGCATTTGTGGCCCTACTTGGAAAACCAAATTCGTGCTGCCACGCTACCTACCCCCTCGCAATGTGAGGGAATTGCAGGACCAGTTGGTGAGAGCTTGGTACCAGATACCTCAGACTACCTATCAGCACCTTGTGGAATCAATGCCATGGCGGGTGCTAGCAGCTTTGAGCGCTAAAGGTGGTCCTACATGTTATCAGCAGGGTGGTCATAATGTAAATGGCTCTTCGGTGTATATATATATATATATATATATATATATATATATATATATATATATATATATATATATATATATATATATATATATATATATATATATATATATATATATATATATAGCAGTCAATAGGATCTATAGTTAAGTTTTTAAAAATTAAAGCAAGCCATTAAAATTGAAAGCATAGTTTGTCTAAAATAAGAACTTCCCAAGACTTTCGACTGGACCTGTGGCAGTGACTATGGCAACGAGGTATGACTATTTCAAGGTGGGGGTGCGGTGTCGCTGTTTTGGAGTGGTTTCGCTCGGGTCGACGAGAGAATGGGAATCTCTTTCCTCGGTCTATTGTGTTAGTTCTAGAATGCCCTAGAGTAAAGCTACTCTCCCTAAAATGCGCCATAGCCTCAGACTTTGTGGTTGCTTAGACAAACTATAAATAATCTTTATAACTGCTAAATAACCAAATTCCGATTTACTGATTCTCCTAATTGGTGGTCAATAATGTGCCAATTCAATTACTCAATATATCTCTCAGTCTATAACTCAGTGATTCATTTTATTCCTTTGCTCATTTATTCTTTTTCCAGCTGCTATTTTTGTAGGTGACTAATTCTTTTTAGTTTTTTTTTTTTCTTAAGAAATAAATGTATTCTAAAAGTTATGAAATCAGGTCAACGTAGAGCAAAATTTTAAAAATAAGCCGTGCTGTTAAAGCAAAAAGCAAACGAACTTCACTCCTGTTAAATAAAATATGACCATGGATATAATACAATAATTAAAAAAAAAACACATTAATAGAAAAACTATATGAAAACTAGCACCATTAAACCCTTGCTGTTAAAGAACATTGCCTTAAATCAACATTCTGCAACCTTAATTTGGTGCTAAATTGAAGCAGATTAAAGAACTAACGTGATTACGCAAAACAATGGATCAATATTAACGGAAATATGATTCTATTTAACACATTATTAAAGTTGTTGCAAATAGCAGATTTTGGATGCTGGACAGATTTTTCTGGAAGTGAGAAAATATTTGCCCATCTAACTATTTAAGTGAAATTCATTTAATTTTGATCATCAACATAACGAAACAAAAGAAATAATTGTTATTATTATGATAATAATCATTGCAAAATTAAAATAAAAATAGTTGTAGTTAAACTGACTGTCACTAGGACAAATCATGAATAGGCACAAAAAAATATCTAATTTGGATCAAAATCAATTAAGCCAGGTGAACCTAAATACATAAAAAGTGATGACCAAATCACCCAATTTCTTGACCAGATCCAATACAGGATTATGTTGTACAAATGAGCTTTAAGCAATTGGAAAGGAATGGACGGCTTTTTCCACAGACAACTTGGGCTTAAGGTAGATTCCCGAAACACGATGGTCTTGACATTAACGGGATAAAATGGAGGGAAAAAAAGCCTTTTATTCCCAATTTGGGATAAATATGTTAAGTTCTGGAACTTTTCTAGCAAGGTCGATTCCTTAATCTAATCATTAAGAAATATCGACAGATACTTGGAAAATCATATTACATTGCTGCCTTGTGTATAAAACTAATTACGGTAATTGTGTTATGAAATGTGTGTCCATCTGAAAGATTAAAAGAACAATACTTTATTTTTTGTCAAATGTTTTAACCATCAGGTGAATTAGAAATTAGCTGGAATTGATGAGCGTTTTGTTAAAAGCGTATTATGCATAAAAAAAAGCCTTGCCTCGGCAACTATCATTCACCAAACTTGATGAATTTCTAGAAAATAAGAACTTTGTATGGTGGTAAATATTATCTCGAAACTACAAAATTCCATTTTTGTTTCATTTTGTATTCAGTGAAATGTGACCTGGATACTACAAAATTCCATTTTTGTTTCATTTTGCATGAAGTAAAATATTACTAAATTTCAAATTTCATTTTGTTTCATTTTGTAAAAAGAGTAATATCATCCAGATACTACCAAATTCCATTTTTTTCATTTCTGTATGGATTGAAAAATGACCTAAATATTACCAAATTTCATTTTTTTTTTTTCAAATATAGAGATTTGGTTATGGACGGTTCCCAATTTTTTCGACTATGCAACCCTAAAAAGTCGACCTTCTTTTGGCACAACTCCAATGCTCATTAGCAATACGGAAAAAATTAAGGAAAAACAACTAAATATATTGAAAATATTTCATATAAATTCAATTATTTTCATTTTTTCATCGTTTTATTATCTATAAATTGCATTTTCATCACTTGTTTTTTCAAAAATCAGCTTTTAATTAAATTTTAAAAAAGAAAAAGAACTATTATAAATATTAGAAATTGGTTAAAAGGGAATTGGTTAATAGCCTATTTCTTTATTATAGACATTAACTGTTTTAGTTTGAATTGGAAAGTTCGATAACGCATATTTCAATACCTGCATGTCTTTTTCATAATTCATTTTTATTAAATTATTGTTAAGAAGTTTTTCTCTGGAATTTATTTTAATTTCATAGAAATAACCAAAATAATTAATAAATAGTGATGATTGATTTCCTACGAATGTAATTACGACTTTCAAAAGTCATAGGAGTCCTCATTTGCAAAGACCCTGTGGCCCTTTCAAGGAAACTTAGGGTTCCGCGGAACTCCTTTTGTAAACCACTGACCTACATATTACCGTAATTGAAAGCAACTTCCTATATCTTGACCATCCGTGTAAGATATAGACAAAAGAAAATACAAGTCTTTCTTACCTCGTCTAAATGCTGCAATGAAATAATTACTTTATCTTTTCGAAGAAAAAGAATGAAGTATAAATAAAAATTTGGCCTCCTTATGGTTAAACACACTTTTTTTGAATTTTATTGGCCCAGTTTAAGAAAATTCTTTTGCCGAAAAAATTTTTTCATCAATAATGAAGAAAAAATCAATAAATAAATACATACAAACTCACAAAAAATTCATTATAAATTACAAAAACATCTCTATTAGGCTATCTCCCACATAAAACTAAAATGTTTAGAACCTATGCCTTATTTGCTTTAACAAAAAAAAAAAAAAAAAAAACGGTCGGGAAAAAAAATTCTGAGTAATGGTCAAGCATCTTCTTTTCTACCCTTCCATTTAAAAGGAATGAATCCTCTTCCCCATCCCCTTCTGGGTGTTGGGATCGATTGATGGATCCTCAAAAGAGAGAAAAGTGGGGATGTTCAGGAGAAGGTCCCTCCCAAATCTTGTATCTGGATGAAAGACAAGAGGTATAATGATTGTTCTCACGCGCCACCCCCAACGACAACAAACAACCCTTTTACTTTATTTTTTCTCATATCTTAAAACTTCATTTCTCTATTTCAGTAGCTAATAAATTATTTTTATTGAAATAAAACATAATATGCATCGATTCTGTTAAACAAGAAAAATTTGTATTCGAATTTGTGACGACCGACGCAGTAGTTTGATTTATCATAACAAATTTCAAGGAGTCGTAGTTAATTTTTCGTAAATCAAACAAAAATTTTGTAAAAAAATTATTTTTTTAGACGTATCTTCCGTACTATATTCTTCAAGGGGGCAAAATTTAACAATAAATAGTTACTGAATTATGTTATCTTTTGTATCTTGAATTTAGGCAATTTTCATGCTGAATAATCTCATTTTGCTAAAAATTAATATTTTCTCATTATGTCATTTCTAAATTTTTGATTGGAAGAGCTGTATCGACTACATTGCCTTTTTTAGGAATTGTAGCAACTGTATTGCTTTTTGAGGATTTCCTACCGAATAAATTACTTCTAGAGAAATTATAGCGACTACATTATTACTGAAGAAGTTGAAGCACCTATTTTGAGTTGTGAAGGAATTATGGAAGCAAATACATTGTCCTGTAAGAGTTGGGGTACAGATTTTAAAACAATATATTTCAGTACAGTTTATACGTAATCTAAGAAACTATACAGTCGAGTTTGCTTTTTAATTAAATGATAGGGGGGAGTTTTTTAATATTTATTGTGGAATTTTTATATTCTTTTAAAGTAACTTTTATTTTGTATATTTATTTATTTTTTCTTCATTTTGCTGTTACCCAAACATTATATATCATAAACGTGACATTAGATACTATTTAAAAAAAAAAAAAACTATTAGTAGAAAAATGAAACTGCATTTTTAGTATATTGTTACCTTAAGCATTTAGATTATTATTTCTATGCAAAGATAATTGCCAAACTTCGCTGATTGCAGAACGACTCAAGGTTAATGTTTTAAATTAAAACAGTGGATTCCCTATATTTAAATACAAAAAGCAATTCAGACAAAACATTTCTGAAAATTTTATGAAGCACCATCCAAACATTAAAACGAGTTTCCTTTTTCAAAATGAGAAAGGTAATATATTAATTACAGAAAGAACAATATTCCAAACAAATAATGCATTCCAAAAGCTAAGGTAATACCATCACAGCAAAGCATTCCAGATATTAATTTATATATTTTCATCTGAAACAAAGGCACAAGAGAATTTTCTGCCCATCAGACCCCATTCTTTAATGATCTATTTCAGTCGTTTCGTTTGCATAATGATGGAAAGGGAGCGGGAAGAGGGTCATTTCAGTGGACCACCAACCACATTTGTGCATCTCAATGGATTGTGAATAGTAACGTGAACTATTCATAGTGATCAGGAGAAAAGAGAAAAGGGTTAAAGTTGATTATATCACTTCATCATTCCCTGCATTAGAATGGCGTGGAAAAGACCCTTTATTTTGGATACAAATCAGTAAAGCGGTGATGATGTTTAGAAGATTTTATGGGTTGGCTTCGTCTCAGATGAGCCAATGCTTTGTCAACAAATTTATTTTATGGAAATTGACGCAGAAAGTGAGGACATTCGAGTCGAGAATTTCAGATATAAATTAAAATAGTATTCAGAACAAACTCAGAAGTAAATGAGGACATTGCTGAGTTAGAAAGGGAAGGTTTGTACTTTAACAACGTTACAGTTGCAAGTTTGTAAGGTAGAAGATTCCACAGTAATATAAGATAGAAAAAAGGGGGCATTTCAACCCTAATCCAATAAGGTAATATAAAAATGTGGACATTCCATTCTAAACAAATAAGTAAATGTGGACGAAAGTAAAAGTGCGCACTTTTAATTCGTTACTTTTGAAGAAAAAAATTTAGAACACTCCGTAGAAACAAAAGTAAGAAATAGTGCGCACTTTAATATCTCTACATATGAAAATTAGTAAATGTGAACATTCAGTTGCACCATAAGTAAAAGTAATTACTTTTACATTTTACTCCGTTACATTTGAAAATTAGTGAATGAGGATATTTCATAGACAGAAAGAGTAAAATTTTAGAACACTCCGTAGAAACAAAAGTAAGAAATAGTGCTCACTCTACATATGAAAATTAGTGAATGTGAACATTCAGTTGCACTAAAAGTAAAAGTAATTACTTTTAAATTTCACTCCGTTACATTTGAAAATTAGTGAATGAGGATATTTCATAGACACAAGAGTAAAAATTTAGAACACTCCGTAGAAACAAACGTAAGAAATAGTGCTCACTTTAATATCTCTACATATGAAAATTAGTAAATGTGAACATTCAGTTGCACCATAAGTAAAAGTAATTACTTTAACATTTTACTCCGTTACATTTGAAAATTAGTGAATGAAGATATTTCATAGACACAAGAGTAAAAATTTAGAACACTCCGTAGAAACAAAAGTAAGAAATAGTGCTCACTCTACATATGAAAATTAGTAAATGTGAACATTCAGTTGCACCATAAGTAAAAGTAACTACTTTTACATTTTACTCTGGTACATTTGAAAATTAGTGAATGAGGTTATTTCATAGGCACAAGAGTAAAAATGATAACTTTTACTACTTCGTTAAATTTGAAAACGTAAACGCGGACATTCCAGAATTGCGAAAATCCGTTCTTTTACATCGTTGCAGTTGAAAATTTGTAAGTTGAAAAATTCCTATGTAACCTAATATGGAAAAGGAATTTCAATGGATTACCAACACAATGGTTTGTCTCAATCGATTGTGAATAGTACCCTTTATTTCCGATACAAATCAGTACAGCAGTGATGATATTGTTAGAAGATTTAATAGGATGGTTTTTTCACGGATGAGGCAATACTTTACCAACAAATTTATTTTATTTAAATTGTCTCAAAAGGGAAGAATCTTCGAGACAGATATAAATTGAAATAGTGTTCGGTATTAATTAAAATGGAATTTTCAGAAAGGACATGCCTAAAGGAACAAGTTCGTTGTAAGTAAATGTGGACTTTTACCAGATTTCGAACTTGCACAGTAACACAAATTGAAACGAATTTTACTAATTAAAAATGGATATTCCATAGTAACGAAAGCAAAAAAGAGTACTTTTTTAATTTTTTACATTTGAAAATTAATAAATAAGGACATTTCATTAACAACGATAAGAGTGTGTGTTTTTGTGTTGCAATTAAAAATTAGCAAGCGAAAAAAAAATCTGTAGTAACAAAAGCAAAAGGGTGTACTTTTATTTCATTACTCTTGAAAATTAGTAGAGGACATACCATAGTAAAGAAAATAAAACTGTGTACTTTGTTAGACTTAAAGATTAGTAAATGAGGTCATTCCGTAGTAACCTTTGTAAATGTTAATTTATTTTTTGAAAAATAATTTTTTATTCGGTTTACATCAAAGATTTAAAACCCGTTAATTCTTTAAAAAAAAAAAAAAAAAAAAAAAAAAAAACCATTGGACAAATAGGATACATATTCTGAAAAATATTGGATTAAAACAAAAGGAATAAAAAGCTATACACAAAATTTAATAAATTACTGAGATAGTGTATTTTTTTTACAGTAAACATATAAAATGTTTAAATTTCTGAGTAATTTAAAGCATTATATTTTCTTAATTATAAAACAATATTTTCATACCACGCCTAAAGGTTCTTAAGAAATATTAATTAACCAAAGAAGAGTTTAAAATTAATTAGCTGCGCACTGAATCAACAACTTTTTTCATTTTCCTTAGAGAAAATTCACGTAAAATACGAATAAGAAAAAATAATCATTTTTTAGATTGTTCATGTGAGGAAGAGAAAATTAAAGTTTGTAAGGTAATTAACATTTCAGAATTAGTCAAACAAAGATCTTCACAAAAGGATTTTGTAAGCAATTCAGAAAAGATTTTGTTTTTTCCTCAGGAAGACATTTCTAGCTACCGTAACATATAAATTGCTGAATTTTTTGAACTAGTTGAGAAGATGAATTTTCAAATTAATTTACGATTCCATCTTTATTTACTTTTGAAACTGCCGTTTCTAACACATGTCTGAAAGAATTTTTTATTAGGAACTATAAAAAAAACTATAATAATGAACGCAAGTTTTAAATCAAAAATTTTTGCAACATAAATAAAAAAAGTAAGTAATTTTAAGACAAGCGATAAATGAAATAGTTAGCATATATTTCAACTCGTACATATTTTTACTCAACATTCTTATTTAACTTACGGAATTTAAAAATTAAATTTTTCCAACTATGATTGCAAAGGACATTGTTTTAAGTTGTAAATATAATATAATTTTAAAAGTAATTTATAAATAACACACTATCAGGCCAAAAGCATTCGGGCACCAGAATCGTGGGTGTGGATGTGTTTCTCATGGTTTAACCTAGGGCCCTTTTTTCGAGAGGTGAGAATTATGCAACTGAGATGCACTAAGAAACAAACAAAGATGCATGCTGTACATACAAACTGAGATGAATGTGGGTATACTGGGTAACTCTGCGGAAATATTTCAGGAAAAAATATTTTTCTTCCAACTGGTTGCCAATCACAAATCGAGACTTAAGCAGCCATGATTTTATTTTATTTTACAACCGTCGTTGAACAGGCTACCCAATTTCGGGTTTACTGCTACTAATAACTAGCTTAACCCGTCCCGCCCCACCAAGGGGGCATCCGGGGAAACTCCAAAAGTTCGAAGTGCTCGCAACAGTTCAATCACATAAGCAAATAAATTCAAAATTTTCAAATTAGAGTTTTAACAAATAGAGAGAATATTAAAAATAGAAAACAGTATTACTTATAAATGAACTAAATACAAACAAACATTACAACGAAAATAAACAATAATCAGAAGACATATTGATGTCGCATCTTAAGTAGGGGTGCAAAGTTAATAAAAAGAAACAATTACACATGGTTAAATAGATAATATCTTGAGATAAATTTAAACGCAGGTTACGTAACTAGCTAAATCGACCATCCTCACTGCTAGTATTTGATTCAGCTCTAAATAACACCTGGAAGTCAATTCTTATAGCCATGTACTGTATAGCCTCAAACTGTTGGAAAATCTCCCCAGACATGAAATGCCTATCATCCATAGAATAGAGTGGCTCACATCATTTACGCGCCAGGTCTCTATGAGTCCAGTTGGTGAGCGGGTACTTTTTCCAAATAGTTTTCATTAACATTTAAATAAAAAATAAACATAAAACCACAAATTTCGATTTCCTTCTTGAAAAACAATCGTTTAAAAACTAAATTGTTTCTGGATCTATTGCAAGTTGTTCCAGAAACAGTCAATAAAATTTTTACTATGCCTGATCTTAGCATCATGGTATACTGAATTTTAAATCAATGATAATTTGTACCGATATATTTCTGAATATCCTGAAAAATTATGATAAGACAGCTTGAATTTTGAATTAAAGATAACATGTGCGTGCTACGCTGTCTTTATAGTCTTCTTAAAAATCAGAGTAATACTTCGACATACTAAATCTGACTTAGATAGTCTGAGTGTTCTTAAAGGGGAAAGTGTCCTAAATCTAGAATTTTAACCTGATTCGATGTACCCCTGGATATTCAAAGCCGTATTTTTGATCATTTATCTCGAATCTTGACTTTATATTAAACTGCTCCGATATGCCTCTGGATAGCCCAAGCTTTCTTGTTACGATATCACTCTTTACAGTCTGAGCTTTCTTGATGATAAAAGAATCCTGAAGCTGGTGGAATTAACTGTACTCACGAATACACTCTTGGACTATTCATCGTAACCCGTTGGTCAAGCATGACTATTTAGAGTTAAAGTTTCTGTTATTAAACTTCCTTAAAATTAATTTTAAGGAACAAATTTTTTATATGAGGATATATCTGAGACTTCAGTAAAATTTTGTATCACGGTAGTGAAGCATTCTAAGCTGCGTTATGTCAATCATAAACCACAATTCCCACATTATTTTCTTCGTTATTCAAATAATATTTAATAGGGCTAAATAATTGCAAGCTGTTGTAAGGTATACAAAGCTAAAATTCTTTCATTATTCTTCATTATTCTTTCATTATTTTCTAACAAATAGTATAAGATCTATGCTGTCGTTGTTTATTTCTTACTGCCAAATAGCAACAGCTATTTTCAAGCTAGTCCTATCGTTACTTTCCGCTCAGAAGCTGCGATTATTTCGAAGCTGTTACATCGGTTGTTTCTGAGTAATAAGCGGGGACTACTTTCTAACAGTTTTAATTTTTGAATCTCTAAAAAACATTCACTGCAAAATGCATTGAGTTCCATTACTTTGTTGCAGTTGTTTATTCATTCATTCTATATTCGCAACACTCCCTTACAAAACAGACCAGGTGTATCCCACTTCTAATCTTACAGCCTAAAACTTTCTCTGATAGTAATCAAAATGTATATATCTACTTACAAATTTCATCTTTTAATTGAAAAGTCCTCTTCAGAATCTCTAAGTCAATTATTAATCCCCAACTATTTTGTAACACAAAAAAAAGGCAACTAAAACTTAATGAAACATTTTATTACCGACTCATTTAAACTATCCAAGCAAGCAGTGAATTAAAAGAGAATTAAAAGAAAAACTAAGACCCTTCGACGTCTTTTAGAGGTGAGAAAATCGCGACGTCCAAACGAAAATCAACATTAAAGTCATTAAACGAAATTTAAAAGCTGTAGACTGGTAAGAGGATAACAAAAGGCGGCAAGAGGGAAAAAGGGATAAATTTTCAGTGGAGCAGGGGAAAAGTTCTTTGTTCTTGAAGGAAAACCTGTTGTTGGAGAAGAGAACCATGTGACAATGATAAATGATTAAGGGGCAATTCTTAGGGGAGGCGCGAGAGGCCAAGCAGTAATTCGAAACCTCTTCAATTTTACAAATTACGCTAAGGGCCTCATTAAATCGCGTGGCCTCGAAAGCAGAAATTTTCGCCAAGAAAATACCGGGTAAGTGATTTGTCTTCAAACTTCAGAGAAGAATATGGAGAGAAAAAAAACGCCAAACTAAGAATAACTAATCGAAGCCAAAAAGAATGATACACGATACTCAAAATTCTTGGAGAAATAGTTGAATGGAACTTATAATAAATTACTGTTGTCTTCGTTTGTTTAGGGTTAAAGAGTAAAATTAGTTTTTTTTTCTCTTGTTTTCAAACGTGAAAGCAGGATTTCTTCATTAATTTTAGTAATGATAAACTGTGAATATTCATTAAGCAGTAGAAATACGGCAAATTTCTATCATTAGATAGAGTGTTTGGTATTTCATAAATCAAGTAAATAACGAGTTTCTACTCCCAAATTGAATATGGACACAGGTAAAGTTGATTAATAACTTTCAGTAGGGCTCTTTATTAATGATTTGAGAGTAGTGCAGCGTGCAGGAAAGATGCTTTTACGAATTAGAAATTGCTAAATTTACTTCAACTTGAAATTAAGTCCCTGATGAGCAGATTGAAATTAAATCAACAGAGGAACCACGGTGAAGAAAACCCAGCTTAAACCTAGCGCGAAAGGTGCATCAGACTTTTTTTTCCTTTAAACAACATCCTAACTTATATTATTATAAACAGAATTGGACTAAATGTAAAGTTTTAAGGTTCTAGAGCCTTCTGCCAAAACTTTATCAACCTACTTCAACTAAGGAAAATAGCTTTTGATATAACGTTGATGTTGTGGCTTATTCTTCAAGAGCTAACGAATAAAAGAAGTCCAAGATGCCGAGAATTCTCATAAAATTATGTACGAAAAGAAGCGCAGCACTGTTTGATGTTACATAGTTGTTATTGTTGTGGCTGATTCCTGGAAAGCTAGAAAATAAACTAAGGTTAAAAAGCTATGGTTTCTCATAAACCCACATATGCGACGTAGGCACAGTAAACATATGCGAGAAGAGGCATAGCATTGTTCGATATTACATCGACCGGACTGTGTAGTGGTCAGGGAGCTGACCTCTTATCAGAAAGATCCTGGGTTTGAATCACACACAAGGCATGGATGTTCTTTCATTCTCTGAGCTATCTGTCTTTACTGTACTGTGGGAGCAACGTTAGCCCACCTAATAAGGTGTCCCTGAAAGAGTGGCTGACAAATCTGCCCTACTGATACCTCAATGACGAGTGTCAATCGGGTGGACATTAGAAAAATAATATTTTAACATTACGTAGATACAGCCGACCGGCCTCTGTAGGGGTCAGGAAACTGCCCTTGCATCAGAAAGGTTCTGGGTTCGAATCCCGGGCAAGGCATGGATGTTCTTTCCTTCTCTTTACTGTCTGTCTTTACTGTGGGAGCAACATTGACCCACCTAATATGGTGCCACTGAAAGAGAGGCCAACAAAATTGCCCTGCAAATGCCTGAATTGACGAAAAAATGTTAGCATAAAAATGGTGGGCATTGGAGAAAAAAAACATTACGTAGATACTATTATAGTGGCTTATTACCAGAGTTAACAATAAACCAAGTCCAAAAAGTTGCGGTTTCTCATAAAGTCGCAAGAAGAGGCGTAGCATTCTTGGATAATACGGTGTTATAGCTTATTCCTCAAGATCAAAAGGATAAACAAAGTCCAAGAGGCCGTGATTTCTCAAAAATTCATACACTAGAACACGTGTAGTATTCATTGTTTGATATTACGTCCTTGAGGTAACAAAATTAAATTATGCTAAACTATGACAAGAAGAAAAACAAGAAAACAAATAAGAAACAGTTAGAAAGACTTCTATGGTGTGCCAGGGTCATGAAACTTGCACTTGTCTTAAAGCTAATAAGAGATAAAGCTAATACACATTACAATCACTGTCATCTAAGAATATGGTTCTCAAACTCTACCACCACTGAGGACAAATTCTTTCTATCTCTTCTAAACTGATAACAAAGAAAATAGGAACTAATGATGCAAATGTTTAAGAAATTTATGAAAATATTAGATTAAATCATAAATATTTTGATAATAAAGTATGAAGTCATTAATAGCTTAAGAATAATACATTCATAAATCTATTTCTACTTTCAATGAAGTTATTTATGATTCAACATAAAGTTTAAAGAACTAGAGGAAAAGCATGCTAAATTCATGACTCATCCTAATACTTAAAGACGAGAACATGCCTCATTTATGGCTCAACATAATATTTGAAGATGAGTAAAATATGCTTGATTTATTATTCAACATTTTTGAAGACAAGAGAAAAAACACCTTTTCTTATGACTCACCCTAATCTTTGAATGATTGTTTTATACATGTCTGAATTTAATGTTTGAAAACTAGAGAAAGAACACGTTTTATAAATGTTTAAATTTAATATTTGAAGAAAAGAGGAAGAACATGCTTAAATTATGACTTATTCTAAAATTTGACAAGCTAAGTGAAGAACATGCTTAAATTATGACCCAATTAAATATTCAAAGAGCTAAAGGATGAATATGAAACACGTTTGATTCTACCTCATATTTTCAATAACTTGAGAACATGTAAACTAAAATTTTAGTGAATTGTGAAAAATTAGCATTAAAGTGTAAGGAAAAGTCACACTTTTTTCAATTACGAATCCCCATACTTAAAAAGAGTTGACAATAACTTAATTCGCAAAGCAACCTACCACAATTACGTTCTAAAATTTGGAAGTTCAAATGCGATCATGCCACTTCCTAAAGATATGTACTATTTTGCTTAATTTATAATACAGGTTCCTTGTTATTAACAGCTTTACAGAACACAGCTTTAGTTATTATTATTAAAAACTTTATGAATTCAAACAAGTTTCTTTTTAATTAAAATACACCAAAAAGGTCACGTTCCTCTCTATAGAAAAAGTGTAGAACTTATTTTACATAAACTTTTATTAAATTTCTAAAATAATGCTAGATTTTATGAAAATATTTAACTTCGAACTATACAAAAAAGAGAAAAAAATAATTCAAGAAAATTCTGAAAAATAATGCAAAATCCGGAGGAGGTAAGTGGCACCCATTTGCGATCCGGCAATCCAATATACTGGCTCCAGTGATTGAAATCCACCCACATAGGCACATCAGAAGGGGCACAAATATTTGCTACCATATATCTTGCGCGAGTGCCTTGCATCATGAATTCCAACACACGCAAAGAAATCAAAAACTTTCTTTTAAAGTACCTCTGCCAACTTGAAAAAACATGAAGAGACTCGTCCCAATATATCTCCCATGCTTTATCATAAGTGAAGTGATGGGAATAAGCGCCAAGCAAATCACTTTGGCACGAATTTTTTTTAGCCAACCCATTACGACAATCTAAGAAAAAAATAATAGACAAAATATTAAAAAAAAAGGATAAGGGTAAAAAAAGGAAAAAAAAAATACTAAGGTGAAGAAGTACGTTTTTTCCCCTGCCTTTCCCATTCCAGTAACTGCAGTTACGGATACGGGAGTTGGGTTTATTGATTGATTATATGTCCATCCACCCAATACGGCGCCAACCATCAATCTTCCTTCAGATAACTCCCACTTGCTCACCCCCTACTCGATCCCTTTCCGTCTATGGTTTCGCTGAATTTAACAGTTTTCCAAATGTTGGCCTGGTGCAATATTCCGCAGGCACCTTCTTTTATTTTTCGAACAAAATAGAAGCATAAAAACAAGATAGAAATGCAAATCTTTATAAATAACAAGCGATACCAATGAAAGGTTGCAGCGTTTTCTAAAAAATGCTTTTTCTCTTCTATAAGGTGTTTTATAAAAATAAAATAAAAAATAAAAAAAACATGACAATATATTAACAGTTATTTACACAAAATAGTTTTGTCAGAAATTTAGTATTTCTACTTACTTTTAATGCAAACATTGGTTTGGTAATGTGTACTACTAAAGAAAACGTGCCGTACTAATTTTAAAGGAACATACTCATGCAGAAAAACTTTAAGATTCAGCATTTATTGGATTAGTTAACCCTGCAAGTAGGAAAGCACTGAGAAAAAGTTTTTGCTAGCTAATGCTTAACGCGATTGAAATGGTAGCAATCATCAATAAAAAAGAAAAAAAACAAGATAAACTACCAGCAGTTGGATCCGCAACGACGATTTGAGTAAAGCACTGAATTTCAACTGTTAGACTATTTTTATGAAATGATTATTTATGAACAGCTATGGGAAATTATTTATTTGAGAATAATTTAAATTTTCATCTTTTTTAGAAACAGTCACAGCTCAAAACCATAATTATTTTTAAAACATTAATTGCTTTATCAGCTAACAAACACTGATCAAAGGAAAACTATTCAGCATCAATGATTCTATTATCCAACCCTTATTGCAGAAAAACAAAGAGCGTCAGCTTTTGGGTCATCAATGATTCTAGTATCTAACCCTTATTGCAGAAAAACAAAGAGCGTAAGCTTCTTGGTCATCGATGATTCTACTATCTAACCCTTATAGCAGAAAACCAAATAGCGACAGCTTCTGGGTCATCGTTGATTCTACTATCTAACCCTTATTGCAGAAAAACAAAGAGCGTCATCGATGATACTACTATCTAACCCTTATTGTAGAAAAACACAGATCGTCAACTTCTGGGTCATCGATGATTCTATTATCTAACCCTTATTGCAGAAAAACAAAGAGCGTCAGCTTCTGGGTCATCGCTGATTCTACTATCTAACCCTTATTGCAGAAAAACAAAGAGCGTCATCGATGATACTACTATCTAACCCTTATTGTAGAAAAACACAGAGCGTCAACTTCTGGGTCATCGATGATTCTATTATCTAACCCTTATTGCAGAAAAACAAAGAGCGTCAGCTTCTGGTTTAGCTAACACTGGACTGAGAAAAGCACCGAGTGCCAGCAGTTACTTCAGCTAACTCTGATTTAAGAAAAACTTGAAAACTTGTTTGAGAGAAATTATAATTTTGATTTTTTCAGAAGTCACAGCTTAAAAGTAAAGTAATTTTTGAAGCTTCAGCTGCTTTATCAGTTAAACTGGTCAAAGAAAACTATTCAGCAACGATGATTCTACTATATAACACTTATTGTTAGAAAACCCAGAGCGTTATCTGTTAAATCAGCTAACACTGTTCTGAGAAAAGCACCGGGTATCAACAGCTACACCAGTTAACCTAGGTTTAAGAAAAACGTTGAAAATCTAGACGTTTGAGAGAGAAGTTTAAATTTTCATTTTTTTAGAAACAAAAACAACACAAAAGCAAAATAATTTTTTAAACATTAATTGCTTTATTACATAACAAACACTGATCAAAGGAAACTAGTTAGTATCGATGATTCTGCTGTCTAACATTTATTGCAGAAAAACAGAGCGTCAGCTGTTTAATCAGCCAATACTTATTTAAGAAAAGCCCTCAGCAGTTGGAATAGCTAACACGGATTTAAAAGAAGCCTAGAATGTGCTAGCAAGGATCAAAATTAGCTTTTAATACGATTAACATAGGTAAAAACACTAAAGGAACTTATCTAACATAAAAATTAATTAGGGGTTAAGTTTCGTATAAGAAAGAAAAGAAATAAGAATATAGGTGGCTAACGCAAGAACGATCCATGTCAATGATGTACAAGAAATTATATTATAAACTTTAAAATACTTTTTTCAGTGATAATAACATTTGAAAAAGTTATCAGATAACTGATTGTATTGGTCCAATGTCAAATAAAAACCTAAGAAAATTAATTATAATGATTTCTTTAATGGAATTTAGAGTTAAACACTTAATCCACTTAAACTAAGTCACATAAATAATAATATAACACTGTTAGAGTTTTCATTCTAAAATTTTGGTAAAATAACCGGCAACAGTCTGTCTATCCGATTAACCGTAAATTTTACGGTAAATAACATCTTTTACTGTTTTAAAGCCCTATTTACAACTAATATGGTTATTAAACCATGAATACAAAACTATATGGTTTTTTAACCATTTAAAAAAGCATGATTTCATAACCGTAGAAAAGAAATTTAACTGGACATAGGAGCTAGGAATTTCATCAGGTAATGGGCTTTGGAGAGTGTAGGACAGTGGAAATTTTTCACGAGTTGAAGGGAATGGAGGAAATATTGTAATGTCGACGCAGAGACTCGAACTCTAGTACTGTCGGTCATAAGATTGACAAATTAGCCCTCTCGGCTATAATATGCACGCAGGTGTTTGGAAGTAAGTGGCTTTATTACAAGGTTGGCAAGTTTCTGCCGAGGTGGTTAAAACCACTGGTAGAAACCGGTTAAAACTGGCATGGCAGAAACCCTTTTCTGCCACATTTGTGGTAGAAACTGGCAGAAATTCAGAAAATGACACAAAAGTAAGTACTGAGATTGACATACAATGGATAATTCATAGACAAAACAATTAAATGTTAAACAAAGTACAATTTATTTACAAAATTATCACCATTCAAAATCAAATATTACATTGTTTGCACTCTGCAGTAATCTATAACAAAAGACAAGTTTTGATGCAGTTTCTAAACCTAAACAATTTCTCAATTTGCTATGCACGAACGAGAAATTTGAGAAAATTCTCTAAAGTCCAGCAGAACTAGCAGGCATTACCATCAAGGAGCAAGCAAGATTTGTGAAACTTTCATCTATTGCATATTTTTTAAAACTGGACCACTATGTAGCAACTGGGGTAGTTGTCAAAACTTGACTGGAAAAATAAGTTTCAAGAAATGGGGCCGATTTGTTTTGCAAAGCTATGGCATAAGGTACAAAATCTGGGTTAATAATGGCTAGTAAAATTCTGGCACTTTCTTCTTGAACACATGATAATTTCAGTCCCAAATACTTTAGATGCAGCATACAAGCTAGCAAATGAATCATAATCAGTACATTTTTCAGTTTACTTAAACAAAATGTCATTAAGTAATTACTAGAACTAATATAGACTTTTTTTTAAGTTTCTGACAGTTTTTGCCTGTTTTTACCGGTTATAACCAGTTTCTGCCACTGGCATGGCAAAAACTAGTTTTTGCCGGCAAAAAGCCAACCCTGCTTTAGTAGGTGTGCTTAGTTGCTGCAATAAAATCATGTTTGTTTAACCGTATTAAGTGAAAGTAGTTAGCAAACTGTTTTTCTCACAGATCACAGTTTGGGTACTATCTTATTTAAAGTTATTTGACTGTTTTGTTTGATTATTGTACCATAACAATTAAATAAATTGTGACTTAAACATTTTTTCCGCGAAATTTCTAACAGTGGAGACAATATTAACAATAAGTAAAGTAGAATTGTAATATTTCCTCAAATAAATTTTTAAAAAACTAAATTCAGCGGAGCGACAGCCCAAGAGGGCCAAGGCCTACTGTGCCCATCTCAGTTTTCTTGACCTTGGGCTCTGGGGTGCAAGAGCAGATGTTCCGGTAAGGTGGTTATAGTCCATTCCACCTTAAGTTGGCACTGGAGAGAAAGGTGGGTAGACCGGATTACATGAAAACTGGGTTACTCTTTAAGTCAGTACGGGGATGAGGTAGCAACAAAGGGAGAGAAAGTGGCCAGTATTGGCGTTTAAGAAAGCAAAACGCCGATTTTTTTTTTTTTTAAACCAAGAATCGTACTAAAATTTTGTACAGAATACGGAAAAGAGCACGATTTTTTAGAGCATTTCTCATAATTATTATTTTAAGATGTTAGTTGTAAGCTGATTTCTTAATTAGTATTTAAAAAGCAGATTTTCTTATTATGATTTTTTAACTAAACGAAACTAATTTTAAACAGAAAAAAATATATATTTAAAAATATTCTTTTTTGCTGAAATCTAAGTAAAAAAAAAGAAATGCAGAGATGCGCAAAAATACTTTGTTTTAAATATTTATTTTTATATTCTTATTCTTACTTTTTGTAGATTAATGTACATTAATTTATCCCACATCGGTGATTTGCTGGGGAAGGAAAAGTCAGCATAGGCTGGAAATTATTGATCATGAAAAAGATCATACTTATGTTTTATAATACTTACTGTTTTTTTTTATTATTATAATTTTTTAATTAAACGAAACTAATTTCAAACAAAAAAAAATATATTTAAAAAGATTCTTTTTTGCTGAAATCTAAGTAAAAAAAAAAACGAAATGCATAGATGCGCATAAATACTTTGTTTTAAATATTTATTTTTATATGCTTATTTTTAGTAGATTAATGTACATTAATTTATCCCTCATTGGTGTTTTGTTGGGAAAGAAAAAGTCAACATAGGCAGGAAATCATTGATCATGAAAAATATCACACCTATGTTTTTTTAATATTTACTGTTCTTTTTTTTTTTATAAATAAAAAATTTGAAAAAAAATTTCAGAAAAGTTTTTTTTTTTACTATAAATTTTTTTTTTCTGAAATATATTTGCTTCTAAGAGACAAAAGAACTTACCTGAAACAAATAAATAGTATTATCCATATGGGGAGGGGGGCGTACTGTTTCTTCACCCTCTCCCCATGTTTTCAGCTGCCATATCCCACCCTCTTAGACTCAACAGGAACTCTTTGAATAACATGATAACCACCTATCCTGGTGGTTATCATGTTATTCATTTAATATTTTAACAGTTGACAGTTCCTTCTGTAAACTCTTTGTGGGGTAGCCCTGAATTGAATTCAATCCACAATTTCTCACCAGGCGAAATTTTACTTGGATGGGTAGGCGCATTTCTTCGAAAGAAAATACATATTTTGAAATATCAGAACTTTACTTTTCAGGACCTTTGCAGGTGAAAGGAGGCTTAAGAGAAAAATCCGTATAATTAGTTATTTAAGTATAGTAGAATTAGTTAGTCTCGAAATATTTTGTCAGATACTGAAATATCTTAATATTTTTTACATAAGAGAAAGGATTTCTCAGCTTTTTGGGCTTTGTATTTCAAAAATAATTATTAAAATATTGATTGGTTTAAATTAACCTTTCGATGTTTAAAAAAAAATAATGATTCATATTTTGCGTCGTTTTTGAAATTATTTCAATTCCTATACATTTTATTAGTTTATAACTAACGAATTAACACTTCTATTACGGAAATTGTATTTTAGATAATATTTAAAAGTCCCTTTAATTGAACAAACTAAAAATCTTAAATTTTTACATTATTTAAGTTCCTATAAAAAGCGAATTGTACTTCAGAACTAAACATGGCGCAAAAGACGCGAAATTTGAATCTTTACAGAGATCGAATAAAGCGAAAACAATTTTTTCTTTTGTCGTAAAAAAATAATAATAAAATCACATGTTGAATTAGCTACACAGCAAATATGCTCAACTGTCATCAGTTTAATAATATTCACCTGTTTATTGGGGCGTTGCTGTTTTTTTTTTTTTTTTTTTTTTTTTTTTTTTTTTTTTTTCTGAGGGGAAAATTTTTTTCATTAAATATTGTACAGATGAGGTTAATATTTAAAAAAATAAAAAAAAAAACGAAATAAGAACTGCAAAAGAGATAGGACACTTAGGCAAAGCCAAAGCGAATGGAAAAGCTGACTGACCAGTGTAGAAACATAGCCAATGAGCCAATTCCTTGTCCTTGAAAACTAATTCAGCGCCAAACTAAAACACCTCCTTCTTCATTGTACATTCGCTTTGCTGAGAAGGTATTCATAAGTTAAATACATTTAAACATGAAAAACTTCTAATGAATGTTTCAAGATATACTTTTCTTACTATGCAACATTTATTTATATTTGTACGTGCATTTAAACTGCAATTAATTCCAAAATAGCGAAGAACTACTTTTCAAAGGCGGAGTATTACATTTCCTACCTTTCTCTCCAGTGCCAACTTAAGGTGGAATGGACTATAGCCGTACGCGGAACCCCCAGTGTTTAGTTCCCAAGCATGCTTGGTACTCATTTATCGACCCACTGAAGGGATGAAAGGCTGAGTCAACCTTGCCCGGCCCGAGGATCGAACCAGGGACCTGTGGCACGACAGCGCGAAGCGCTACCGCTCAGCCATCGGGCGTCCCTCAAATAAATTAGCAAGTAATAAATTACTATAATAAATTTTAGAAAGGAAATTCAAATGAAAATCTTGCAACAGTGTAGAAACTTTTAAGACTAAAATTAGAAATGTTAAACAAAGTAACTCTTGAAACTACTTTAATTCAACTTATCAAAGAAAAAGCAACATTAAACACTCATTAAACAGAGAAAAATATTTTCTTTCTGCACAAATAAAATTTATTTCTAATGCACGATCAAATATTTTGATTGCAGAGTAATTATACGAACCTGAAAACAAAAACCTTATCAGAATATTCTCAAAATTTTTATCAACAGTTACTCCAAACAAGCGATAAAGACACCTTTAAACCATCAAATAATATTATTCTCATATTCTCTAAATTACTGTCTGCGTTACGATTCTCTTAAAAGATAGTTTGCAAAAGACAAAAAGTAACAATTACTTTTACAGCAACAGGTTAAGACAATCAACATAAAATGCTTTCAATTAAATTTAAGATAAAAATAATATCCATCGAAATTTACCTACCAAAAGAGAAGGAGTACTTTGATTCTTTCTAATGACAGTTCCAGCTATCTTAGAAATCCAATTAAAGGAAAAGAGAAAAGGCCTTTTTTTTTTGTTATTTCGAAGGGTAATTAAAGGACTAACATTCTCTTTTCGAATGAATTTTACCAGGTTTCGAAGTTATTTTGATGCTGCTACGGAAGATTTATCGCTACCGAATTCTTTAAGAAACTCCAAAGCACTTATAATTTCATTTCGTATTTAATTCACATCGCATTGGAAATGGGACCGACATGTTAATTGAATCGGAAACGAAGACTGCTGTAAGGGGGGGGGGGTTGCAAGAATTCGAATATATAAGTGTCGCAATCTGCGATTTTCGCCGACGCAAAAATTTAATTATTACACGACAATATGTAGAAATATGACTTTCCGATAAAAATAACAGCGATTCGGAATAAATTATTAACTTCCAGTAGAAATGTCAAGGGTTAGCGACTCGTTTAAATACAAATATATCAGGATTATAAATTAGATTACAAATGAACCGTCAATATTGTAACTATTCATGCAATGATTAAATACGCATTAACAGAAGTAATCCAAGAAAGTCGAATTGTAAGAGATTTCTTTACTATTTATTCTCGTTTCATTCACCATATTGCTAATAACTCATAATTACTGGTTTGATTGGAACGAAAATATGTGAGACAACAGGAATCTGAGACATAACTAAATGGTAAATAAACTGCTTGACCGGCACTTGATTTGAGTTAGTATCTTTCTTTTATCAGTTTCAACTTTAATTGAATATGAGCAAGTTGTTGTTTATCTAAGAATCCATTGACACTCAAAAAATCATATGCAAGAAAAGGAGATCAATGAACTCTCTCCCATATGAGTCCCAAACAGTCCAATATGTGTCCAAGTGAAGCCTGGTGTTTGTTACACTTTGCATCCTGAGAAAAACGTCAATTCTATAATTGACCGCTGGAGAGGCGGCTTTGGTACAGATCTTCTTATTATAAGAAAGAGTCAAGGCTAAGCCTGCCTTACAACCCCGATACCACCCTGGTAACAATTTTACCTTGGCCCCAGTTAGGCTCCAAATCTGCTTAATATGAGTCCTATATGAACATGCACCAAAGGACCAATATTGGGATGCCTAGACTTTTTAATATTTGTCATATATAGGGCCAATATTGGCTGAATAATGAATATAAAACATCGGGGGAATCTGACATTATATAAGGCCGATATTGATTGTAAAGTGGCTGTATAATATCGAGTGACTCGAGATGGTGCAATACATTATTACCTACATAACCTTACCTAAAACCTTGCTTAGTTTCAAATACCTATTTAGGATCTACACTGACATTTATGTAACCCAATGTCAAAACACGAAAGTAACATTTTTTTAAAAATTAGAATTCCTCATTTCTAGGAGAATATCCAAAAAGAGACAGATCATGACTTAGCTATGACTATTGCTCGGTTATTTTAATCATGACTACAGTTACTGTTAAAAACATTTCAATACATTTACTGTACATTTCGATCATGACTATTATAGTTAAAAACGTTTTTATACATTAGATGTGAACAATTGCTAACAACAGTAAAAATCAATTTTCATAAATGAGCTTCATTCAGCACTTTTAAAGTTCAAATTTTTATATTTTATAGAGCTGTTAAAATATTCATATGAAGATTACTTTCTCATGTAAAGTAAATGTGGAACAATTTAATTCAGAACCGAAATAAATTAGTTTCGATGTGTAATTGATTCGAAAGGTAACTCGACCTCTCAGATTAATTCAAAATAACAATGATATGTAGATATATTAATGCCTAAAATTCACGTCAGGCACTATTTTAGATACATTAGGCTTTTCATCGACGTTGATAAAATAAAGTGCAGCATAAAAATACAACGAAAAACAGCAGTCTTTTGCGTGATAACATTCACTTACATCATTGTATTACAAAATATTAATTCTTATAATAGCTTTCTGATATTAAATTGCATACGACATAAAGAGCCATACCCAATATCAACTACAAAAATAAATTACGACAAGATTGAAATATGAAAAAAATATGCATTGCAAGGATTTATGAATTAATATTGCTCAACTTCGCTAAGTGAACTTTGATATAAAATTTTATTCATTCGCCAAGATTGGCGGCTTTCCAGCACGACTAAAGCTTTCCCTATCAAGGGCAACCTTGGCAAACAGTAATGCGATTTCTTTGCAATGACAAACGGGCAAAGGAAAAGTTGGATGAGATGGGGCACTTTGTTGCTGCCAGATTCCGGAAATAGGAAATAGAGACAAGCAAACGATGTTATTTCAAGTTTTCCATTTTGTGGAGAAAACGGACCGCTGCTACAACTCAGATCCTAATGGAGATTAATTCAGAGACCGCTGAGATTCTTGCACACAAATTGCTAAGATGGAAAAGAGAAAGTAATTTAGAGGCGACAGACTGTCGTCTCCCGGGGTTGACTCTGGCCTAGTTTAGATGTGTCTATAAAAGAGCAAATAAGAGGGGCAATTTAAAATGATATGATACTTTTTCGTGAAATAAAAAAAATCTAATCCAACCACACACAGAAGAAAGCTTTCAGTGAAATTACAACTCGAAAAAGGATGGCATCACAAACGAATGCTAAACAATTTTATTCTCATAGAAATAAAATACGAGGCAACGATACAATGTGCGTTCAGAGTAAATGGCATTTGTAAATAAAAGATGCACATTTTTCCATTGCGAAGGAAAATATAATTTAAATTGCTCTTTTTTAAAAAATAATGCTAAAAATATTATAACACTGGTACATACGTTACGAGTATGTAATATGCAAGAACAATATAAATTAACAGGCTTTTAAAAAATTGCGGTTTATATTATAACACTCACACATATGGTGCGAATGTTGCACAAATGGTACGAGTGTTGCAATGAGTATATTATGTGAAAGCTCAATAATAATATGTTTCCAAAAGATTTTGGCTAACGTATTAACACTCGTACAAGTGATACGATTTCTTATTAAAAAGTTTATAATAAGTAAGTACAATATAACATATTTCAAAACAAAAAATTGTTGTTAGTATAATAACACTCTTGCCCAAATGCATAAGTGTTATAATTAGTATATACTATCAAAGTATTTTATAGTTTAATATATTTTCAGAAAATTAGGCTTAATATTATAAAACTTGGAAGAAATGAGACGAGTGTTAAAATATTAATATAAGTAATATAAACTAATATATACCGATATTACAGCACTCATTAGAGAAAACTGCGAATGAAGCAGTATTTTACAGTACTTTGATCTCTTTTATTATTATTTTCTATTTTAAGACTTTTTTTTTTAAGGTTTCCGAAATAAAACAGGGAAGTTAAATTCGCAATTTGAGGATAATTCTAAAAATCTAAAGCGTCGGAAGTTATATAGTCAGAGCCTAATACAGATTTGTTTTACTACCGCTTATCGGTATTTTCATAAAATTTGCAATTATCCTTAGCGAAATCGTCACCTTCCCAGAAAGGAAAAAAAAAAGAAAAAAAAAGAAAAAGAAAAAAAACGAGATCTGCAAATTTTTACTAAACTCGTGACCTTTTCGCAAAAAAATAATTCAAACAAAATATTGCGTAAGTCCCATGATCATATGTAAGTTTAACGACTCATTTGTTCTCCTACCAATTTAAAATTCCGATTCCAAAATCATTCATCGCTATCCATTTTCACGAGGTTTCAAAATCATTTATCGCGATTCCTGCATACGAGATTTAAAAATCACATTTTGCGATTCGTATTCACATGTTTTAGAAATCATACGTTGGGACTCTTCTTCTTGCTATTTGAAAATCACAGATCGCGATTCATATTCATATGACTTAAAAACCACACATAATGATTCGTATTCACACCATTTCAAAATCGCACATTGCAATTGGGATCTAAAGATCGTACTTCGCGATTCATATTCACGCTATCTAAAAATCGCAACTTCACATTCTGTATTAACACGATTTTAAAATCATACATCACGATTCGTTTTTACTAGATTTAAAAATCACATATTGCGATTGCTATCAACGCGTTTAAAAAAAAATCACACATTGTGATTCCTACTCCAGCAATTTAAGAATCACAAATCGCGATACGTATTCACGTGATTCAAATATCATATAATGGGACTCATCCTCCAGCAGTTTAAAAATCATACATCGCGATTCGCATTCACTCGATTTAAAATTCAAACATGGTGATTCGTATTCCTTGATGTCAAAATTACACATCACGATTAGTTTTAACGAGATTTAAAAGTCACATATCGCGATTCCTATTCACGCGCTTAAGAAATTCACAATTGGAGATTCCAATTTACGCGATTTAAAATTCACACATGGTAATTCGTATTCACATGATTTAAAATCACATATCGCAATTCTTATTCGGGCAATTTAAAAATCGATTATCATGGAAAGGAAGAGCACTATCTGGGATAAATTCCCAAAATAGATGATGTTATTAACCCTAAGTGTAATACTGCCCACATCAACAGCCTTTGTACTCAGTGTCACTCTAGAAAATCATTAGATTTTCATTTAATGGCCCTGCAAAGCTGTCAGCTGATCAAGTAGATCAAATTATCACAATATTTAGAAATTCTGTAAATTGCAGTATAACTATTCACAAATTTTGTAAACTATTATTCTACCTACATGAACCGTTTCATATTTTTTATGATCATATGCTAGAAAAAAAAATTTATATTATAAAATTTTTTAATAGTAAAAAAGTATAAGAAAGATTATTGTAAAGTAATAAACATTTGAATTAATTGTGAATATGTAAGTGCATTAATTGTAAATAATAAATCTCATGTTAAATAAGTATTTGTGATAAAAAGTTGTAAACGAGCATCTTAATAGTCTTAGATTGTTAAAATAGAAAAATAGTTCCTTCGATATTTATGTTTTCTTTCATTTTTTACCATTACTTTTGAAGATATTTTCTCTCAGAAAATTATTTCAAGCTAATATTTTTTTTAAAAAAAATTTAAACAAAAAATTTCGCTTAAATTTTTCATAAAAATGGGTATTATGTTAAAAATCCTAGATTAATCCCTGATAGTTAAGATTTTATTTTAATGAAAAATAACGCAAGTCCATTTAAATTCATACTAGTTTAGAAGTTCAAACATCTTAGTTAACATTTATCGATTGATATTCATATTATTTTCGTTTCTCTTGGTAATATTCTGGAACTAGAAAACTGTATTACTAATGACGCATAAAGTTCATTTTCATATCTTTTAAATAAACTTTTCAAGTAAGCTATATAAATTTGATTTTGAAATTTATCTACTTTTTCAATAGTTAAATTAAACTTAGGTTGAAAAGCGTTCAAATGCGACTTTGATAATATCGATAACTCTGCGATAACTTTGAAGTAAGATATAGTTTAAATAATTGTCTTAATATTGATTTGAGTAATATTTTTTCCACGTACTAATTATAAATATTTGTCCAAATAATCTTCCAACGATGGAAAAATTCATTTCTTTTTTTAAACAATAGGACCTAATTTTTAACCAACTGATGTCGGACTCGAGAAAATATCGCAACTCCAATTTCGATTCCAGAAAAATGTTCATTTACTGCAATTCCTTGACAATGATTTCACAGTCCGGCTGACAAAGAAGAATATCATCAAATAATTAGAAATTCAATTTCAACAAAAGAATAAAATATATATTATTTTAAATTAAGATTCTATCTCAAATAGGATATAATTTACGAGTAAACAAAACAAGATGATTTGGCATTTAAGCACAAATGTAACTGAAACATCAAAGATACTCAGAAAATAACGTTTCTATTTAGAAAAAAAATACCAGTACTTAAAAATTATTATTCCAGCATCGATACAATCCCAAAATAATTAGACAATGATATTGGAAATGAATCTGGACCTGATCACAAGGCAGATGCACACCATCTTTCCGGAACAACAAAATAAGATATAAATATTTCAAATTACAGTTAAAACTTAGATTTAAAAACTATTGAACCTTAGACAGCATTTATTAAAACAAACTACACTTCTATATCAAAAATAATTAAAAAGTTTTTTTTTTTAAAAATAGTATTTTTTATTTATATTAAAAAGCAAATTAAATTAAATTGGATTAGCAAGGTAAATAATTGGATTGGATAAATATTAAACTAAATTAGGATTTAATAAATTGGATTTAGATAAATAATTGGATAAACAAGGCAATTAAACTCAGAATCTCAAAGTAGAAGGATCAATAATTTAAGTCCAATTATCATTTATCAAGAAAAAAAAATGGTCTTTTTTGATCAAAATTTCTTTGGGCAATACAGCCTTTCTCGTAATATTTTAATGTCAACTTATTTTTTGGTGGCAAACAAAACAAGAACAAATGTAACACAATCAAACAGTAACAGTTATGAACATAAGCCGAATTTAATTTAAAAATAGAAAACATACTTTGAAATCGAGTGAATTTGAAAGCAGTAGCAGTAAAAATTTCAACACTTACCTAAAAAAGACAAAAGAAATTATTAGTGAAAATTAATAAGGAAATAAATTTACTTGACATACAGAAGTATTCAATTTAACAAAAGATTTCCCTTAATAAATTCACGTAACTCATGAATTATAGCTTCAAAAGTACAAAGCAATACAGAACAGTGCATTGAAATTCAAATTCATATAATTTAACTAGAAAAATGGCCTAGTGATAAAATAAGAGTCATTTCTTCCCTAAGGAAGGGATATATTCATAAATTTAATCCCTATCTCAACATTCAAGTGTTGAAAAACAATAAAAAAAGAAAGAAAAAAAAAATTCTGAATTCAGAATGGTTGTTTGGAAATACTGGGATATTTATTACGGTGATTTTAGTAAATCATTCCTATTAAATACTATGTTTTTAGAAATAAATAGATATTATTTTTCATTTTTAATTCGTTTTTTCGTCATTCCTAAGAAAAAAAAGAAAGAAAAATGAAACCCAAAAACAATTCGATTACTGCAGATCATAAATTCAAAACGAAAAACAAGACAGCGTTTCCACTATAGTCCATACTTAATGATAAGTTATTTTTAAAGATTTATAAGTTTTTTTTTAGCGTAATTCGCTTGAAAACACTATTAAAAAATTAGCTTAAAATAAAAATGAAACGAGCATAATATATGCTAAAAAAATCTTTTTTATACACATTTATTTCAGTTTGAGCAAAACTAACTAAGGAACACTAAACAGTGTTCAGGATAAAAATTTTACAGGCGAGATCGTTGCTCACCAACTATGGGAAGAATTATGTGAAATCTTTTACACATTTTCTCCTAAACAACGCAGAGTGTTTCCCTCTGAATAAACAAATAAAGATAATGAATTCATCAACTGAGAGGGGAAAAAATAGACTTTATATAAAGTCTTTTTTTATATAAAAATTGTTGGAGTTACGTTAAATGCAGAGTTTAACAGCACAAGAGTCAGAAGCAGCAAGCTCTCTTTGCAATAATTGCATTGCGCAGAATATACGTCACGTTAATGCGAGATGCTACGTGAAAGTGATAAAACCTCTCCAACATAACGCTGATTAAACGATGTTATAAACTAAATCTGACAAAAAAAGACAATTTGCTTTGTTGCCTCGAGATGGTGCAATACATTATTACCTAAATAACCTTACCTAAAACCTTACTTAGTTTCAAATACCTACTTAGGATCTACACTGACATTCGATGACATTTATGTAAGATTAAGGACGCGATTTATTAAGGACACCTAACATCAAGTATGGATGAAATTTTCAAAATTTTTACATCTAAATCTGGTAAAAAAAGTTAAATTTGTTGTACAAATGATCCGATTCTGTTTTTTAATTCAATTAAAGCAAAAACATATCAAGCAATAGAAATCTCAGATCCATAAATAGTGTTTATTTTTTAATTTTTTTTATTTCATTGCGGTTTTTCTTAAATTCTTACTCCTTCAGAAAAGTTTTCAAGAACAGTTTTATTCAAGAAAATAAAATTTCACGTAAGGTTAGCATTTTAGATACATACTAAAAATAGGTTGTAGGTACAGTACAAACAAAGAGAGCGTATACTATATAACATTAAATATTGCTTTAAAAAAATTCATGTTATAATTTAAATTTTTGTTCATTTTCGAGAGTTGACTAGTTTAAACACCTTCAATTAATGTTTGAACTCAGTTAATAATCAGCAATTGAAGCATTTCAAAGCCGTAACCTATTCACAAAAACAAAACAAAAAAAATAAAAATGTATATGTAACACAAAATTTTAAAAATATTGAATTATTTACCTTTAAATATATACCCACGATAAGGGGAGTAATAACGATAAAGAGGTTTCATAAGAACGTTTTCATAAAAAAAAATATTAAATTTAAAAACTGAAACATATTCAAAATAAATCGTGCTATATTTTCAGATTAGCTCACAAAGTTTAAAACTTTGTAAGCAGCTTTGTTACAAGTTTAAAACTTTTTCATTGAAAAATTGGGACTACATTAACGAGCACATGGTTTTCAAATTAACTAAAATAAATCATCTCAAATAAAGTTAGTCATAGTGTACTGAGCCACTTTAAATTTTTAAAAATAAAAAAGAATAAATAAATGTAAAGGAAGAGAGAAAGAAAGTAAGGCAGTACTATTACAATTTTTCATGTTAAATCATAATTACTGCTATATTTTAGTTTACAATTTTTCTTAGGTATGCAAAGTATCATCTGTGATGTTTCGATATTCATTTATTTTAGTTTATGAAACAAAACAAAAAACCTCCAAAGTAAACGAAAAACTGCAAGTAGCAAAAATTTACACAGCTAACCATAAAAAAAACTCATTTCGAGTGGCAAGTATATTTATAAAAACATAACGAACCCCACCAAAAAAATTCAAAAAATTAACCAATAAAAGTTCCAAAAGTAAAAGAAAAAAATCGAAAATATGGGTTACCTAGTGCACTGCATAGTACGTATCATCATTCCATATCATTACAGTAATGATCTGAAATCAGGGGAATGAAAAAGAACGAAAAAAAAAACATTATAATGGTATCCGTTAATATTACGCTAGAATCCAGTAATACCACGGTGATTTAGGGAACAATTTATTAAAAAAAAGAAGCGAGCAGAGTGGATGAGAACCTGCTGGTCCTGCTGAAAACTCTTTAAATGAGTTGCCAGATTATTTTTGCTTCACAAGTTTTTGACACCATTTTCATACATAAAATGCAAACGATAAGAGTTTTAAAACGAGTTGAATTTTAACGCAAAATATATTTTCAAATAGAAGCAATCGGACGGAAAATTTAGAAATAGAAACAGATAATAATCGTAAAAGAGAATCACTTTATAATAAAAATTAAGATTTCTATTTTGTTTAAATACGTTGTGAATAACAAAAAATATAGCCTTAAAAGTATTCTTTTAATAGATATATATTCTTTTAATATTCTTTTCTTTTAATAGAACATACTGCTCGACAGTTAGCACTAGTAATGTTTTAAATCTTTTCTAAATAATAATAGAAATATTTATTTGCATTTTATAGATTAAATTAATTTACTTTTTTTTACAATAATGTATTATTTATAATGCATAAAATTTCAAACTTGGACCGTTTTCAAACACAAGTCTTTAGAAGTAAAAAACTTTATTTTAAAACTTTTATTTTAAAACTTTTATTTTGAAACAACAAAATGGTATCTATACATCTATACATAATAATAAACGCGGCTGTGTGTGTGTGTCTGTAATCACAATATATCGCCCCAGAAGCCTCGCCCGGGCACGAAACTTGGCCCATAATTGTGTTTTGACATAATGAAGAAGTATTTTTTTTCTTTTTCAAAAATTTTGATTAGTTATTTAGTTATCAGTCATTTTGTAAGTCTATGCTTTTCGTCTGCTTTTTCGTCTTCAAAGAGCCATATTCAAAAAACTATTAAAAAATGCATATACTTTTCCCCACTCTTATAAATGTATGCTAATGCGAACCTCACAATTGAAATATTAATTTTCGACAACTTAAACCAATAATATACGAAGGAATTAATAATTTAATTGTAAAGTTCGCATTAGTTTTCATTTATTAAAGTGGAGAAAAGTTTAACTTTTGTATTAAAAATGTGGCAACATATTCGATACGTAAATAGAACGCTTCGCTTTGATATATTTGTCGCTGTTCATAATTGTTATAATAAGTTTTTCTTCTTCTTTCCACGCTCTATTTTTTTTTTCCTTAAGCGAAGACGATAATTTTTATAGCGATATTGTAGTACTTTGTACAACTAAAAATTCTTTTCACAACACTTTAAAAATATTTACTTTATTTTCTTTATATATACAGAGAACAGTCGGCAAAGAATTCGATTAGGCTGAAAAACATTTCGCTAAAAAGGAACGAATTCCAAAAGAAAAAATAAACAACTTAAAGAATAAAAATGCTGATGCCAGCCAATTTTTCGAAAGTTAACTTAGAAATAACAAACCAAACGATGTTAAATAACAAACCAAACGATGTTAACAAAATGACGTAAAAAGCGCAACTAGATCAAAATTATACAAGCACAACTAGATCAAATTATAATACCTGAGTTCTTGACGTAACAGATATAGAAATAGAATTTGATACCATAAAAAATTATATAGAAATAGAAATTGATACCATGAAAAATTTATTCGTTTTCGTGTTCTTTTCATGTATTTAGCATTTTAGTTTTTTTTTCTTAAGCGTTGTAGCTATGTAATTTCAAACATCCTCAAGAGCTATAACACATCTGCAGCAGAACTGGATATGAAGACAAAATTGCTGGACAGGAACACTTTAATTGTCCACTAATCTTTAAAATCTTCTAATCTTTGTCCACTATGTTTTAAAAAACTTTATTTGTGAAAACCTTCAGCGTGGCGGACAGCTGGCCGCCTTAGGCGGCTAGTTTATAATAAATAAATAAAATGTTTGGTGATCAAGCGTTTTATTACGGTGGCTAAACTATCGAGTATAATTGCTGTGATGCCACAAAAAGAATTACATATTTCCTAGCTTTTAACATTTCTTTTAAGGGCGGGGTAAAACATTACCTTAAACAATGTAAAGATCCAATTAAAAAAATTTTTATTAAAGAAAAGCCTCCAATTGTCTTCGAAATTCAAATGACGTCATGGAAATTCGATTAATTTTTATTTAATTTTTGATGCCACTAAATTTTAAATTTCTAAGTAAACAATTTTTTTTAAAATTCATAACAAAACGAAAAGAAATGTTTTTCAATTTATAACTTTAAAATATTTATGAAAATTCGAATTTTTTTAAACCAAAAAGTTGTTTTAAATCACATTTCTAGCACCATCGTAAAAAGGAAACCAATTATTTGAATAACACAAAGCCTAAATAGTCATCGAAAAATGGCAAACGACCAAAAATTTAAAAATAATCAAATATTCGTTGACGTTTTCCTCCGAGGGCAACAAACAAACACTTATTTCGTTATAAATCGTCAAGTAAAATCAAATACAGCGTGAAAAAGAATTGTCTACTTTATTGAAATATCATCGCCAAAAAGTGAAGCTGAAAAGAAATAGTGCTTTATTCCCCTGAAGGATATGAAAGTATTACGCCAAAAAATATCCTGTTGCAATAAGCTAGAAATGATTTGTTTAGAAGAGACTTTTTAATCCCTCTGCTGCTGCATGATTTTTCCCTTTAAAAATTTTTTTCAGCGTTAAAGTATTTTGTAAAAAGGGGAAAAAAATTGGATAACATTCCAGGAATAAGCCGCTTCGGGGCAAAACTCTTTGGAAAACACTTTACGGGAGGTAATTCATCAAAGTTATATTTCGAAGAAGATGTTTTATTTTGATGTATCATACAGACAAATAAAGGATTTGAAAGAGGTAAGGGGGAAAATGTAGGGGCTAAAATTTAATACTTTTTCACTTTAAGGTATTTATTAGTTGCTTTGACGATTATTTTCAATATTATTTCTACAAAATATGATTTTTGAAGAAAAAATATTATATAATTTCTTATGTATAATTTTTACAAAAAAAATTTCGAAAAATTCAACTGCTTTCAATAAGTGTCAAATTAGTTTCTAAGTGCGATATAATGTAATGATTGATTGTAATGACTATGTAATGTAATGATTTGTTCAAATAATTATGAATGCATTGTAATAAAAAGCCAAATTTTTATCGCTCTGTGTTTCTAATTTATTGATGCCAAAGTTACAATTTTGCATTAGGATTTTAATGCTTTAACCAGCGTTCTCTGCTATTTATGAAAACGGCGCAAAAAGTCACTCTACGGAAAAACCACAGTTTTGAAAAATGAAAGGTGTTTTTTACCTAATTTTTTAACGTAGGAAAAGTTAATCCAAAGCTATATTGTTTTGGACTCATAAAGATATGCACCAAAAATAGAGAGTTATGCGTGGATTTTAATAATTTTCAGCTAAGTAGGAAAATACAGCCAAAATGGCAATTTTTTTTTTTAAAAAAAAGCTATATAACTCTGTAGTATATTTCGAAGTTCTTTCGCCAAGAATTGTAAAAAAGTCCCAGTTTAAATGCCTTATACTTGAAACAAACCTACAATTTTAAATATATATACCACCGCGCCCAATAGAAATAGAATGGACAAATTATACATACATATTTTAAAAATATCACACCACAATTAAAATTGCTAATTTGGCAAGAAAATTTTTCCCAAAAGGAAAATTATCCAAATTATTGAATAATTCTCAATTTTTGAAAATTTTTGTAAACCCAGATAATGCAGCGTTAGAATAACTTTATAAATATAAAAAAATTAGGTCAAACACGCTTATCATTTTCGCAAAACTGTAGCTTTTCTTCATTTTGACGTTTGGCATCATTTTCAGAATTAGCATAGGGAGCACCGGTTAAACATAAGACTAAATTTCGTCTACAAATCAGGAATAACTGTTGCAAATTCACAGCAGCTATGAAAATAACATATTATTAGCAATAAAAGCGTCTTTTTATGTAACTTCAAAACCTTCGAAAAGCAGTCTTCCGTTTTCAAGTTCATATAACTCTTTAAAACAACACAGCATAGGTAGAATTTAGAATGAAACTTTTACTTAGTTCAAACTCTGGCTTCTTTATTTCCCATGGCGAAAGAACCTCCAAGAACACGCTTAAATTTCAATAAAAATATTAAAAATTTTCTCTGCTTTTATCAAATTGTGCATTGATTTTATTGTTTTTCTTAAAAATAATCTGTTGAAATAAGACTCAGAAGTAGACAAGGGGAAGGTAACAAAGGAACGCTTCCATAAAATTGTATTCGTACTAAAGAGAAGTAAAACTCATCGCCAAATAGTCGCATCTGATACCAATAAGGGATCAATTCGAATTTAAATTAGCTACGTGTCATTATTTTTCTGGCATTGGCAAACGCATTTACATAATGATTGAAATAGGAGACTTGGCGTTAGAAAGTAAAAGTTATTCTGCCAAAGTTTAATTAATAAATTACGACACAGGGTCCTTTATTTGAAATGATAGGTTCTAAAACGAATATCTTGGAAGACACTAAGGCGAGAGAACATCTCCCACTCAAATTATGAGACGCCTCTGAATATCGAAGTTTTAAAACAGTTATTATGAAATTAAAGCAGACGTAACTCTTTACAGGAGCCGTGGATGAATATTGATTTTTTTGAACATTCTAAATTCGAAACAGCTATATTTAGGAAAAGTGCAGCAGCTGCTACGAAGGAAAGTAGCAAAGGTGACTGGATTGTTTGTAGTTATACTGAATATTTAATAAATTCAATATTGACTACATTTTGGACAGTAAAATTTTATTCGCAAGATGTTACTTTTTCTTATTTCTACTTTTTATAAAAAAAATCTTAGTTCATAATTATAAAGTTCAAGAATTCGTTTTAATTTTAACCTACTTCTTGAAAAAGGAAATAAAAACAAAAGAACAACTAGTCGAATAAAAATATGAGTAATTGTTTGCCTCAACGATACAATTAGGTGGTTGATATTATGGAACAATTTCTGACGAGGTAATTTTAACAGTTTTGTACAGCTATAACTACAATTTGAATAATTTGGTCATTATTAGAGCAAAAACAAGTTAATATTAGGGCAGAAATTGTTTTACATTTGGAGCGATTTCGAGCTACAATTTGTAATCAGTTTCATGCAACAAGAGTAACCTTTTGGAGGTTAAAAGTGCAATAGTTTTATTTCTATTTGGAATTGTTTTAAATTTTATTTTAAATTATATTCATTTGAAATTATATTAAATTCTATTTAAAATTGCAGTAAATTCTATTTGGAATTGTGATCAATTCCATTTTTAATTGTTTTCTGGTTGAAATTGCATTAGATTTGATTAAAAATTGTGTAAAATTCTTTATAAAATTATATTAAATTCTATTTCGAAGGACATTAAATTCGATTTGTGTTAATTTTATACTTTAATTCTATTAGGAGTTTTTCAAAAGAAAATTCTATTTCGGTTAATTCTACTTTAATTCTTTTGGGAGCTTTTTTTTAAAAAAATATTCTATGGATATTAATTTTAATTAGATTAATTAAGAAATTTAAAAGTAATAATAAAAACATAAAACTGAAAAAAAAAACTTTAAAAATAAATTTTCAACAAATCTAGCGTGTTCTTATAAAAAGTACCTTTTTTTATACAAATGGAGCATATTTTTTAAAAAGTTATTATGTTGAAAAAGATAGCAATCAACTACATGTTCTATTGATAATTTTTATAATCAAAGAACAATTTTAAGAAAGATTTCAATCACAGAAATCGAATAACACAAAGATTCTCTCCCGCCACCATCTAAATATTACTTTCCCTTTGCAATAATTTACACATCAGTAGTAAAAACTCTTATCACCGATTGTCAAGCAGAACATATAAATATAGAAGAAAATGGAATAAGAATGGAAGAAAGAAGATGGAATAATAAAGGAAAGCCAGATAACGAAGAACAAGAATTTGCTGGTCCGACCGAAACGAACTTGAAAAAATAAAGAAAACGAGTTATGGACAAAACACGGTTCTTTTCATTTTGCTCAGAAACGTCGGAATTTAAATTAAATCGATTTAAATACTTCTGCGCCGTTTGGAAATAAAAATTCTGGAAAGGGGTGAAAGATCAAATTAAACTCTTCTTCGAATATGTTTTATGACGCCTTCTTCACTGCCAGAAATTCAAACATAAAACATGGCCGAGAATACCAATGAGTTTTCTTCCATGTCTCCAGAACGTTTATGGAAGTCAGGGGATGCCGTATCACTTTAAAACCTAGTTTGATACTCTTGTTCAACTCGACTTTTTCGAAATCCCTTTGCTGTTCTAAAAAGTCAATAGCTATCGCAAAAGGACGTGTTCTGAATAAAATCACATCAGTCTGAGACTAGGAAATCCAAAATGACATGATATTTCATCTTTAAGTTTTACCAAAATGAAAACTGTTTGCGGGTAAGCCATACAAAATAAATAAATTCCTGTCCTTTCCTGTCTCAAATTTTAATCATATTTTATTTTATATACAACCAAGCACACAAAAGTTAGTACGCACCTGCATTGTATTTTAAAGAGAACAGCATTTTTGCTCCTTACAATTGTCACAAAAAAGATTTTATACTTCAAAATTGTTAACATATTTTGAAAGGCCATCATAAAATTTTCCAGTTATTGTTAAGAAGTTTTTGAAAGACAGTGATTAAAGCTTATTGAAATTGTTAAAATATTTTGAAAAGACGTGATCAAAGCTTTCAAAAAATTTTATTGAACTCTGAAAAGGCTAGGGGAAGTTTTTGAAAAGCCATCATTAAATTTTCCAGTTATTGATAAGAAATTTTTGAAAGACCGTGATTAAAGCTTATTGAAATTGTTAAAATATTTTGAAAAGACGTGATCAAAGTTTTCAAAAATTGTTATAGAACCGTGAAAAGATGTGATTGAATTTTTCTGAAATTGTTACGGTATTTTTAAAAGGTCTTTATTGAAGTTTTCAGAAATCATTTAGGAATTTTTGAAAGTTCGTGCTCAGAACTCAGAAATAGCTTTGGTAATACGAAGCTAAGCATTCTAAAATTTTCAAGTTAATTTTTAAAGGCAGTGGTCGAAACTTACTGAAATTATTATGGATTTTTGAAAAACTGCAATCAAAACTTAGTTTTTTAAATAAACAACGACAGTACAGACTCAGTTTTGAGACATCTATATCACAAGCATGCGAAATTACTTCAGAACATACACAGGGTGACTGATTTCAAAATTAAAAATCTATGAAACAAAGAGAGACAGATGAAAAAAGCAAACAGTATGTTTATTGTAAGAGCTTTAAAATTGTTAGACTGAAATTTAGGAATTTAACGACAAAAAATGCCAACAATGATCAGAGTGCTCAATTTTAACATTAAAATGTAAAATGAGGTTGTCGCACAGGATTATGAGGTTTAAGCAATTTACTCTATTAAACAACATGTGTACTGGAATTTCACAGGTTAGATTACAGTCCTACGATATTTGTATTATTTCTTTTTAATGTTCATAGTACAACACCATCTTTTGGCAATTTCTGTAACTAAACTTCAAAATTTCTGCATAAATTTTTTATATCTTTCACAATAAACATATCGTTTGTTCCATTAATCTATCACTCTTTGTTTCTGAGTTTTTTAATCTTGAGCTCAGTCGATCTTACTGGACACCCTGCTGTGTTATCTCTCTGATGTTACAATGAAAACAACTTTTTTTTCCAAGTATAATATAATATTTATCCTCATAGACAGTCGCACCTAAAGAGCGAATTTCACTAAGGCAATTACTCTTTAAATAATAAAACGATTTTTTTTCTAATAAAAATAGAAATTTAATCTCCAATAAAGAAACGCTATACTGTCACAAAAATAATCTAATACAGCTAAAAAGATGGGAAAACGTAAATGGCAGGTTGACACAAAAACTGGCAAGATATGAAAGAGGCAAAGAAATTCCAAAATTAGAATCACCCTCGGAGAATAAAGAAATATCAGATTCCTTACTCGGAAGCTCAACAACTCTTTCCATTTCGTCGAGCTTTTACAGTTTATAAAGCCCACAATAAAACGTATTTGACGGACCGGATAAAGTTCACTTCTTGATTGACATTTTTCAAAACTAAATTCTATGGAAGAAAAAAAAATAAAGGAATTTTGAAACTGGATTGAAAGAGGATGTAGCAGATTCTTCCGAAGTAACTATTCAACCATAAAACTAATGAATTTTAAAAGTCATTTTGACGGAAATTACGATTTTATTCACGATATTAGAAATGTTTGGAGATTTCAAAGTTTCAGTAAAGTATTATATCCAGTATCTTACTTATAACCTAATGATAACGTTCCGTATGCAGTACGATCTCTTCTCATCTCCATTACCATTTTTTTTTCTAAGCCTGGTTTCAGATGAATTATTATTCAACCGTAAAACTAATGAATTTAAAAAATTATTTTGACGAAAACCAAACGAAAGTTATTTTGTTAGTTTTTGAAAGTTATTAACAAAAAGTTATCTTGACGAAAACCAAAATACAGTTGTAGGTTTTAGAGTTTTTAGTATAGTATTATTTCTAGCATCTTACTTATAAACTGATGACCCAAACCATCAGTATACAGACTGGTCTCCAATCATCGCCATTACCCTTAAAAGCCAAATTGCAAATAACGTAATAAGGTACGATAGGTGCTAAAAAACTAACAATTAATAACAAAATATAGAAATTAAAAAATACTGAGATGAAATGTGAAAGGGCCTTGAAATGTAAACAAAACAGAGTTTTTAAAGAAAAGAAAGAGTAATATTTTTCAAATACAATCTAATCGGAATTTCACCTAGTAGCTGGTAACAGATCTTTGGAAATAACAAGCATAACAGGTACAAGTCAGTAACAAATATAGTTGCAGAATATATGTATAAGAGAGTTTGTACTTTCACGTAGCATCTCACACGTTCGTGTAAGCAGGGTTTGCGTAAGCTCTGTAAGCAACAGAGATTGTTCTGTAGCAACTCCGAACAAAGCCTAAGTGAACGTGGGAAATGCTAATTGTTCCATTCCAGTGACAGATGTTTTTATCATCAGTGGCGCCATCTGTAAAGTGATTAATGCACTAGAGTGTTTCATCCTCTGAGTGTTTCAGCATGGTTACCCAAACTTTTTAAATTTCTTAGTCAATCAAATTTATATCTATGACAAAAGAATACTTGACGTGAAAACTTCAATTTAATGCGAGATAAACAATTGAATGTCGTAAATTATTATTTTTCTTGTTTCGTATCAGCAATTCATTTACGATTCTAAATTAAATTATTCAACTGAAATCTGAAAATGCGAAAATAAGTAGAGCTATTAGTTTTTCTTATTTTAAATTTCGTATTCATTTATTTAATTTTACTACGGCAGTGTTTCAAAATACAATTTCAAAAGCTTAAACAATCATAAAATGTTGCTACTAAAAGAAAGTATTTTAAAGATATTTTATTTACCTCGAATAAATTCCCTAACTATATACATATATCTATACACCATTTCGTTTCTAAAAAATTAATTAAATTTAAAATGAATAAATAAAATTTCTCACGCGATGCATATTCAATTTCTTCAAAAAAGAATAGCGGCATAAGAGATAGTTTTTATTGTCTGTTATTTAAGAATTGACTGTTTGTGTATTTTAAATGTCAGATTGGAATGTTGTTTGTATTTCTTTGTATTAAAGAAAATGAATGTGCTGTCACAGTTCATAACAAACATTCTAAATAAAATAGAATAAAATAAAGAAGTCTTTTCTTCAAATTGTCATGCCTTAAAGAATTTCAAAGTTCGATACAAAAAATTAAAATATGATACCTTATTATTGTTTAATGATAATTTAGATGATTCTAGAACATTTACTGCAGATATATATTTTTTTCACTTGAAGAATGACTTATTGTTTATTGTTTTCACTACCATATCATGCTGGGAAAAAAAGTGAGTGAATAAGAAATTCTGACGGCTTTAAGACTTTATTACACATTTCAGTAACCACCCAATAATCAAATAAACTGTATATTTAATTATGCAGAGTTTCCAAAAATATTGCAGTGGTTATAAGCTAATCATCTAAACAAAAGGAGTTTCTTAATTTAAAAATCATTACAATTTAAATAATTTTCACCTACTAAGTTTTAGATTTTTATGAATTTAGTACCAAATGAGTATAGGAGCAAGAGCATCTATGATTAATTGTCCGAAAACAAAAATATATATTTTTTTGATATGGATTTTCTAACATTTTTTATTATTTTGACTTTATATTTACATTACCCTCACCTTTATATTACCATTTTTATTATTATGACTCGTTAGGAACGTCCATTAATCTAACCTTTTTTAGAAAGTGTTATTTTTATATTTTTAACATCTATACTTTGCCCAGTATCTGTCTGTTTGTTCATCACTCAATTAAAAAACAGTAGAAAAAAATTTTTTACGAATAAAATTGACTGAAAAATAGCATATTTTCGTTAACTGAGGAGCACTTCTATGAAGTAATTTTTAAAAATGGCATATTTTTCATTGCTTGTTTGCACTTTTGATTGCACTTTTTGATTAGAAATAACACAATCGAATTCAGAGTTAGAGTTTAAGTTCAAATAATGAGCGTGTTTCAGTTTTACACTTATAGTCTGTCTATCTAAAGAACTTTCCTCGCCAGTAGTCGGGAGCACTGTCGGTGACTATGGTTCCGAAGCAGAACTATTTAAGATCAAGACGGTGGTAAACATTTAAGACAAGCTTAAATATAGGTCGGAGAAGATGGTGGCTTCATTACATAAGCTGAAAAATGAGACTTAAACACAAATAATGGCACAATGGACAAGTCATAGTTTTGATTTTATAAACAAGAACTTTCTTCAACGTTGAAAAGCGAAATATCTATTTTTGTGCCGTTATTGTATCCAGTTTTGTATCAATTTTTCTGCTTTATTCTCGTTGTTCAGCTTCGTTCAAAATTTTTATCTAATTTCATGCATCATTAGCGGGACGAAAACGTGGAATCGCCCAACGTGGGTATTGCAAAAGATTAACCTCCTGAAAATGCGGTTAAGTCAAGGTTTTGAGCTTACTTTAGTTTGAAAATGCAAGTCTTCCGAGTTTAAATTGTAATTTTTACTTGACTGTAATAAAAAACAAATTATGATTTTAATACAGCACAGTTATCATATGCATCTTTTGAAAGATCTACGAGATTTTTTAAACGTTAACATCCAAATGCTGCAGGAATATATTGTAATTTTCATTGATTACAATAAAAAAACAGCCTTATTTCAATACAGCACAGTTTCCCAATGCACGTTTTAAAAGATCTAAGAGTTTTTATTTTTAAGCATTAACATCCAAAAGCTGCAGGAATATGTTGCAATTTTTCATTGATTACACTAAAAAACTGCTTTATTTCAATACAGCACAGTTTTCCAATGCATGTTTTAAAAGATCTATGAGTTTTTACTTTTAAGCATTAACATTCAAAAGCTGCAGAGACATATTGCAATTTTTCATTGATTACAATAAAAAACAGCCTAATTTCAATACAGCACAGTTTCCATATGCATCTTTTAAAATATATAATAAAAGATACATTGGTTTATTTAAAGTTAAAAGCATAAACATGCAAAAGAATATATTTCATTTTGAACTTGATTATAATAAAAAACAGCCTTATGATTTCAATGCAGAACAGGCACATACATCTTTTAAAAGATGTATGAGTCTCTGTGGGGAATACTAACATGAATTAAACTAATATGAGCCATCGAATAACGAAATAAAACTAAATTGCTAAAATAAATTATTCATTAAAAACTTTAAAATAAAAACTGAATTAGAACATACTTCAAACTTCCAAAGTAGTTGGGAAAAAGGCTCTGCTCCCTGAAACTCGCTTAAAGTCAAAGTAAACATGCTGTCGTGGAATCGCTAATTCAACTAACTGGCGAGCAGACAAAAATATTCTAGTTAGCAAGAGTTTCAGAGCGCATGCGTAACAAATAACAAATAAGAAAAGATTTCTCTTAATAAGTTATTGTTAGAAGATTCAACTACGGCTGAACAGTCTCCTTAAAGTCAAAAGCATAAACAAACAAAAGCTGAAAAAATATATTGTAAATTGAACTTGATTACAATAAAGTACTGCCTTCCCTTATGATATCAATACAGCACTTCGATATGCATTTTTTTAAAATATAAATTAAAAGATATGAATCTATTTAAAGTTAAAAGCATGAACATACAAAACTGAGAATTTATTTTATTTTGAATTTGATTACAAAAAGAAACTACCTTATGATTTTAACGCAGTACAGTTTGCATTTGCATCTTTGTAAAGATTTTTGAGTCTTTTTAAAGTTGTTGTTGCTGTAGTTCATTTACGTCGCACTAGAGATGCACAACGGGCTATTGGCGACGGTCTGGGAAACATCCCTGAGGATGATCCGAAGACATGCCATCACAATTTTGATCCTCTGCAGAGGGGATGGCACCCCCGCTTCGGTAGCCCAACGACCTGCGCGCGAAGTCGAGCACTTTACGGTAGCACAGTTTAACGAGGGCCAATACCGCACACCCTCGGTCCCGACGCAGACTGATCCAAGTGGGTCACCCACCCGCACACTGGCCGCAGCCAGTGATGCTTGACTTCGGTGATCTGCTGGGAACCGTGTCTTAATGATCAGTCCACTGCGGGACTTTTAAAGTTAAGAGAGTAAAAAAAGTTACGAAAAACATGTTGGTCAGAAACTTTTACACGCCAATGTATGAGTCAGAACCAAAACTACGATTTTAAAAAATTTCAAAGTTCCCATTAAATCCGAATTTCAGGCTACTTCAGATTACCTATACATTAAAAAAAAAAATCGATTCAGCGTTGAACCGCAGAATAAAACCCTATTTATGGTGCAAATTTGCATCAATCTTAATAATGAATTAAATTGAACCATGTTTCAATTCAATTTGACTTAACACCATATTAAAGTTTCAAGAGCGATATTACTATCCAACACGCTGCACAGTTTTTATAAGTGCAGTGGATTAGGATTCCAAATCACATTTTGATCAACATACGCATTTTTCGTACATAAATCCAAGCATTCTAGGATGTGATATTTTTCATTCGCTATTCTAAACAAAGCCCGATGAAAATCACGGTACAGGCATTTTTTGAAAAATATCCGAGAAGCAATCAGGATCGAGAGCCCGGAGCCAGAGGCTGCAAAATCCACCGATCAAATCTCATAATTGTCTCCGAGGAAAAATTAAATGTACGAGAGGAAGGATTTTGGGAGGAGGCAAGTCAACGGACCGAAATAAAATATTTATCAAAATTTGTACAGAAAAAACGTTCGTAAAAAAAATAATTTTCAACAAAAAATCGGTGAAGTATAAGCCATTTTTTTTTCTAACAAAGTTTTTGAAAGTTTCAATCCCTTTAGGCGAGAGAAAGCTGATTACTTCCGACTTAGAAAAAAACCAAGTTTGAAAAAGTTTGAAATTCACTTATGATTCGAACGGTAAAGAGAAGACTTAGAGAAAAAAAAAAAAGTATTCCGCGATGGTTGCAATATTTCTTATGAGGGGAGGAAAAAATGTTGCAAAGACATTAGCAAAGTCATTTGGTTGCAAGAACATCAGATCATTATATGAACAATGTTTACTAAAACAAATTATGATATCCCTCAAATGATAGTCAACTTTTATCAGATTACTCTTGACGCTTAACATATTACGTTAAATCACAATTAAGTTCCACATAGCATTCTAATAGAAATCCACCATTAGCAAGTAAATTAAGTTGAACTAATAACATAATTTATATCTTTAAATGTGAGGGGATCTCGCTTGTAAGCGAAAAAATATTTGATTTGATTTAAATGGTCATTAACAGAGTAATCAGCACTTAGAAATAATAAAAAAATACTGACTTGATCCAGAACAAATGTTGAAATTTCAGGCCAAATTTTTTAAAACAACATTCTGGAACAATATCTACGTTTGTTTAGAAGTGCCGTGGCAGCAGAATTTGTGTTTATGGAAGACAACGCCGAGCAAACATCGTAAATAAATGCTGGCAATCGGAGGATATCCCCTGTATAGAGTGGCCAGCATTCTCGCCTGACTTTGATCCGATAGACAGCAAGTGATACATACTTGGCTGACGAGTTTCAGCCTGTCATGCATCCCTGCAAGTGTACCGGAATTTCGGAGAGCATCTCCTGCTGAGCGGAGTTATCTTCTTCAAGATCAGCTCGATAATTTAATACTCGGCAAGTTTAGGCATTATACAGACTGTATTTCATCGCATGGAAGACATAACACGTATAGATTGTTATATCCAGTCATGTTATATTAAATTTTAGTAAAGGAGATATTTTTAATTCTTGCTTCAGAACGCAAAAATCTCAGTTTTTATTAATGGTACCATGCATACGCCATCTTTAACGTTCTTTATCTTTTGTTTAATAAATAGGCTTTATGGATGTGTCACGTTTTGCTTCTGAACCTTTATTTGTCAAAGTTGACCTTCATTTTATCTGTTATTTTCAATAAAATAGTTAAAAATTTAGCTAAAATTTTTAAAGCTTATTTTAATTTGTTTGGTACATCATAGAATAGTTTACATACATTATTGTAGTGCATAATATGTATTGTTAGTACGTAATGAATTGTTTTCATGATTATCGGATAAGATGAAATATGGTTAACATGAAATAATTATGATAGTCCCGCTAATTTCAATCCTCTTTAATTTATGGGCATGAGTGTAATATCACAAATTACATAAACGAAGATTTTTCAGTAATTATAGATTTATAAGATTCTGCGCACATTGTTAAAAGAAAAAAAGTTTGACGCACATAATAAAATATTTAACCCGAACATTTTGATCAAAATAAATCTGTATTATCAATTTAATATCTCATACTTCAAGTTTATAGATTCTGTTGGAACGATTTTTCAGTTCAAATACAATACACTAAATCTCAATAAAAATAATGCAACAAATAAAATACAGATAAAAAAAAAAGCAGCCAAACGATGTATGGGGATAAAAAAAAATTTCAAATATTTGTCAGTTTTTTTAAAAAAATAGTAGAAAGAAAAACGTGAGTCATACTTTAAAAGCAGCAGCCAAGTTGAAATGCAACTGAAGAAAAATTGTAAACACGAAACAAGAAAAGAATACTGAGTTTTCGTTCGCTAACGGTTTTCGATTCTATGGATTTAGTGGGGAGACGCCGTAGATTTGAGAAGATTTTGGTCACGCTATACATCAGTTATGGAGGATCACGTGCTCTATTTCAAATAGAAAATTCGTTTGAATACATGTGTGATATGGCAGAATGGTATTGTTTGTGCCCATCATTCGGTTTTTACATGGAAAAAGAGAACTGATACCAGAAAAAAATCAATATAATAAATCAGAAGTTATCTTTTCGTGAAATGAATTGGTATTTTAAAAATTTATTAACTTTTCTTCCTTTGATACAGTTTTCTCAAATACTATAAATTTTAAAAGTACATTAAATTATTAATTTTACAAATTCTTATCATATATATATAACGTCGTTGCCGAGTGGAAGGATTAAAACAGGTCTTAGGCCGGGAAGGAGGGTACAAAATTTATTTATTAATTATTAAGCAGAGCAGTCATGAGAAGAGTGTTAAAGTGGACACGAAAAGTTGCGCTCTTCGGTTATATGTTAGGGAAAATCTTGCGAAGTAAAATCCGTAAAATGTTTCAATTTAGGGAAAGAGGGAAATCTTAGAAATTGCTATTGGTTTATGAAATAGATCGAGCGTTTCCCACGCAGAGCAAAGGGAAAAATGTCCTGCTTTTAATTAAATGCATAATTGAGCCAAAAATAGATTTAGAAACAGGATGTGGCTTTTGAAAGTGCGAGAAAGCATTTCGATTTGAATAATTAATTAGTAATAAAATAGGAGTTACTTTATAGCGAAGAAACTAACATAAAAAGATTAATAGAAGCTTTTTATGTTACATATATATATATATATATATATATATATATATATATATATATATATATATATGAAGATTTCCTGAAATTGTCCATAAAACTAGTGAGATCTACAATATTCATGTTAAGCCCTGTTCTTCATATGGTAAAACACAAATCTTATCTGTATTAATGCGCAAAAATAAATCTACATTATCAATTTAATATCTCATGTTTTAACTTTATAAACTTTTTGACCGATTTTCCTTTTTAAAATAAAATACACTAAATCTCAAAATTATTGTAACAAATAAAATACAAATAAATTAAAATCCTAACGAGTCTAGGTTTTAAGCTAAAGAAAATTTTTCAATTATTTGTTAGTTTAAAAAAGAAACTGACAAATAATAGATTTTTTTTTAAGTGATTCATACTTTAAGAGCAGCAGCAAAGTTTGAATGCAACTGAAGAAAAATTGTCAATACGAAACAAGAAAAAAATACTGAGTTTTCGTTTACTAAAATTTTTCGATTCTATGAATTGATTTAAGGCGAAAATTTGAGAAGATTTTCGCGCTTTACATCAGCTATGGAGAATCACGTGCCTTATTCCAAATCGAAGATTCGTTTGAATATGGCAGAATAGTATTTGTGCATTCGATTTTTGCATGGAAAAAAAGTATTGATACAAGAAGAAAAATATGTAAATTAAATCAGAAGTTCTTTTCGTGAAATGAATAGTATTTCGAAAATTGACTCAAATTTCACTACAGTGAAACCCATTAAGTTGACTACCCATATAAGTTGACATTTATATCCAACTATCAATAGCTTCTCTATCTGTCTAACTTGTATGCTGATCACTAAACTAACTCAAATTCATCTAGAAGTGTTATTGAATCCTATTCTAAACCATGCATAATTTGACCAAAAAAAAGTTTAGGAAATATCCTTTTTCATTATGCTATGGATTGAAAATTCTCTAAATTATTGAAATAGTATTTACAGCTCATCTTAATCTTTTTGATAACTAAACATCTAGGAAACTATTAAATGAATGGCTTCCCAAAAGAATTTCTTGATTCCGAAAAAAAATGTCTTGATAGTGGTTAATGTTGACTATCAAGAGTTGATCTCGGGTAATAGCAGTATGCCAAATAAATATACAATTCATCTTTGTTTTGATGGAATGAACTTCTTAAAACGTGCTTTGCTCTAATCTAATCACGTAAAGCCACCTTCAGGAAGGTCAACAAGTAACAACAAAAATTGAATTATTTTAGTTCAATCTATTATACATGCCTTTTAGTTTTGCACACGATTACGCAGTGTCGATTTATTAACTACGTGGTGACATTTTATTCAGTACTTATTTTATTTATTTCGCATGAAGAACGATTATACACCTAGTTTTAATAAATAACTGATATGCATTGCTCAGAAAATATGCATAGTTGTTTTCTTAACTAATCAGTTTTACATTAAATTTAAGTAACAAATTGTAATTCCTCTCATTTAAGATATATGTAGGGTATTTGCTGAACAAAATTTTAAGCCATAATGATAAAAAGATTCGATGAAATGCTATTCTATATAGAACAAAAATCGGAAAACTAACGGCGCTTCGAACCCTTATTAAGCCTTATTCGTGAATATTGGTCCTATGAGGGATAAGTTATTTTACTGCTACCTTTTCTCAATTTTTTAATACTTTTCGAGAGTTCCATAGATAATTGTGCTCCAAAAAAAAAATCCGGATTTCCGGATTTTACGCTAACCGCGATCCGGAAGTTTCCGGAAATCCAAGGTCCAGAAGTTTCACATTTATGTATAAAAATTCTTGTATATTTTATTTAAACATATTAGAACTAGAATTTATACTTGGTATCTCGACATCTCGTTCATTTATAAATATTTTTTTTCTGGTGGAATAATTAATGCGCTTAGAGATAAAAGTAAACTTAGACATAATTATTCATTTAAATTATGGTGCATATAATTTCATATATTGAAAATATTAATAATTTAAATTTATAAAGGCATTAATTTTTTAGGATGCATCATTAAAGATTTTACTCAAGAAATTTTCAGGATTTTTGAGTCGGGCTCACAATCGCCCCTGGTTTGCAAAATAAAAATACTAAATCACAGAAGTGAATTTAATTTAAAATTAAATAACTTCCAATAAAGAATAAGTAAAAGTAGATTTTTTTTAATCGTTAAGTTTGGGGGGAAATATTAAGCACTTAATATAAAAAAGTACTGAAAAAATTTTTTCTTCTTCAAAAACCCTCAGTTCGGTAAAGTAAAATTTGCATTAAACTCAAGATTTAAAAAAGTATACGATACGAAAACTCACTCCTCTGACAACAATAAAAAGGCGTCAAATAGATATCTGAAAATATCACGAAAGCACACGATCGACCGAACACCCTTAACGCGAGTTAATAAAACCGGCAGAAGAGAAAGCAAACAATTTTCTGAAGAACGAAAATTTCAAACAGAAGTTTAATGCCCTGCAGCACAACTCATGTGGAAAAGAATACGTTGGAGATATTTGTTGGCAACAATTCGAATCAAGAAGCACGTGATCAGATTCGAAAAGAAATTTTCGTCCTGGCAATGCTGAATTGGAAGATCGTTTTAATCCATTCATGGCCGAGTAAACATTCGCTGCTGCAATACAGGATGAAAAAAAAAAGTATGTCTTCGGTCTTATACTTCGACAAAAGCAAGATGCAAATTCTGTATCTTGTAAACCTGTCTGAACACGAAATAGCTCGCGCGTAGCACAATGCAAACTACTGATAATGTTTGGAGGGAATACAACGTTTGTGTTGCACTTTAGGATTACAGATACACAATGGCAGTTCATTTTGTTCATCCTATTATTTGTAACCGGCATATACAATGCTAGTTAAAAATAAGCTTGGGAGAGAAATGTATGAAATAATTGGGAAAAGGAAATAATTCTCCGGAAAAATCGAAAGAATTTAGAAAAGAAAAGGAATGCATGTAATGCATGTAATGCATGTAGATACGGTGAATATTTTTTAATTGAACTTTCATTTTAGAATTCAATTATTTAAATAAAGCATTTCAAGTTCAATTTTTATTGAAAATCCTGTATTAAGATATTTCAAATTTAAATTTCGGTTTATATCAATATCTTTTATTTTCAATCTACTACTAGATTTTCCAACCCTTTTCAAAGATTTCTTTTTGATATAAAAGCAAATAAAATTAAAACGCTTTTGTTTAAATTTATTGGAATAAAAGTTTTTGAATATATTAACTTAATTCATATTTATTCACTATAAAAAGAAATGATAATTCTGCATCTTGTTAACCGGTCTTAACATAAAATTAGCACATTGTAACATTAGCACGCACATTGCACATTAGCACGCGTAGCACATTGTAATGTGATAACGTTTTGGTGATATTAATAGTCAAAATTTATTTTTCATATAAAAGAAATTATACACAAATCAAAAATTTTTATTAGTCTAAATGTATCTGAATAATTAGAACATATAAGCGTGATTTACCAAAATTGCGTTACTCAAAATTAATTCAATAAATATACAAGGAAATGATATTCCAGCAAATTCTGCAAACCTGTCTAAACACGAAATAGCTAACGCGTAGCTTAATGTAAGCTAGCTGATAATGTTAGTAAGGTATATAATGTTTGCGTGGCATTTTGAGATTACCTGGACACAAATGGCAATTTATTTCGTTCATCCCACTGCTATTAAATCGGTGTATACAATGCCAGTTAAGAATAAATTCGCGATAAAAATACAGGAAATAATTGGGAAAAAGCCATAATAATAAAAAGCCGAAAGAATAAAAAAAAATGGAATGTATGTTATCACAAAAGTATTATAACGAAGATTTTCGAATAGAACTACCACTTGAAAGTAAAATTCAATTATTTTACAGAAGTATTTAAATTTGGTAACATTCAATATTTCAGTTATTTTGTTTATATACTCTTCAACCATTACACAATTGTAATAAACAGAAGAGGATCCATTACACTGCTAGGTAGAGGTTTTCTCCAAAATTTTTGAAAAAAATTATTTTACATAAAAATAATTTTGTATTAAATTAAAATTATTGCATTAATCTAAATGTATTTGAAGTTGTTGGTTATATTAATTACGTTTTTTAAAAAGGTGATAGGCAATACTAACTAAGAATACAAAGACAGTGGTAAGATGGGTATAGTGTGTCTAAAGTAAGAACTCCCCAAGCCATTCGTCTGGAACCGTGGCGGTGACTATGGTAACGAGGTATAACTATTTCCAGTAGAGGTGTGGGGTCACTGCTTAGGACAGGGTTTGGCTCGGGCCGGCGAGAGAAAGGGAATCTTTTTCTTCAGTCTATTGTGTTAGCCCTAGAGTAAAGAGAAACTACCCTCCTTTTTTATTTAAAACCGTCTTTGAACAGCCGACCCAATTTTAGGTTTACGACTACTAATGTTCAACTCGGCAGCCTTGTAATTTTGAACCCAATCCAGAAGACAAGGGAACTCTAGGATTATTGGGAGAAATTTGCCTTCGTGGAGGACTTTTTTTATGGAACTAACCCGCATTTGCGTTACATAGAGAGGAAGACCACGCGAACCTCCCACGGTTAGCCTGATGGCAAGGGAACTCTAACCCATGATCCGTCTACCACTGAGGATATTTCACGTCAGCACTGTGGTCGGTGCAAGCCGGATGCGGAATTCGAATTGACTAGCCATCGCCGGAATCGAACCCTGGTTCACCTCATTTATAGGCGAACGCTCTATCCCCTAAGCCATCGCGGTTCCAAACTACCCTCTTGTTTTGCACCGTTCTTGTTACCATAGCAGTAGACGGCTTTAGACTTTAAGGCGGGGGAGTTCTTAACGTAGACAAACTATAACAACCACTATTTCGTTACCACGATAAAGTTGGTCCACTTTGTCCTTTACTAATCTAGACCATAAGCAAAACCGATGCCACTTATGACATGAACAAATAAATTTTTAAAAAAATTTACTATAATCAACACTAGATTGCCTATGGAAGTCATTTTGACTGCTTTTAATTTCAATTAGAAAAACAATGATGTATATAAATACACAATTTCTTAGAATTTCGTGACTTTTTGTACAACATATAATATTTTTTTTTGTTAATATTTACTAATAACTTGTTATATAACTGTAAATAATGTAAAACATGTTAAAAATTTATTTTTAACAAATTTATTTAAGCATTCACAATCCAATCATTTTGACTGCTTTTGGGCAATGATAAGTAACGTTAATGTAAAATATTTAATTCGGTATAAATATAATTTGAGCAAGTATTTACACGAAAAAGAATATTTCATCTTTTAACTTTAAAAATAGCAGTTATTATTTTGTTTGAATTCTTAAGGAGAAATATTTTACTTCACGCAGTAAAAAAAAAAAAAAAAAAGCTAAAATCACCAAAATGACCAATTGCGTAATGTCACTTAAATGAATATACAATTTCGGACAATAGTCTCTCGTCTGGACCTCCCCGTGGAGTGTCTCTCTCCCTCTGTTACTTCCTCGTTCTCTAATGAAAACGAGTTTGAGACGCAGCTGATACCATTCGTAAAAACAACGTAATTAAATATTATGGATTAACCATTTAAAAGATCCAGGGACTTGTACAGATTTTGCGGCCCGCGGCAACATCAAATGGCAACACGGTCACAAACGATAAAAAATTACCTGTTTGAGTGTTATTAGCATTAATGTTATTTACAAAATAAAATCATTAATACCTTAAGTATTAGTAGTATATAAAGCAAGGACTGTTGATTTTTTCTTTATTTTTATTAAACAAAATTTAATTATTAGAAAAGAAATAAAATTTAATAAAAAGAATTTGAATTCATAAGATAAGTCATATTATTTACTCATTTGAATCAATAGATCATAGATGAATACAGTTTAGTTAAAACAAAATAAAATTATTGCTAAAAGATATGTACAGTTTATTCAGAGAAAGAACGTTTATGTGTCTGATTTCATCACTTAATAAAATACAGTTTACACTAATTAATCATCATATTTAAAGTAAAACCATCGAACCAGTGAGATTGAGCCTCTGTTCATGAAAATCCGATTATTAGGATTAAAGTATTCAGATGATCGCTTTTTTACTCTGAGGACTACAAATATGAGCATATTTCCTTATTTTAAAGATTCAAGTATATTTGTATTTGGTTAAAAAGTGAAATAAGAAATCACCGTGACATAACAGATAAAAGCACCATATATGGTATGAAGATACACTAATTAAATTTTCAGCTTATTAACCCCTAAGAATTCCTATATCCTGGGGAGGATATAGGGAAAGAAGAGAGACAACTCGGTAGGCATACTTTAAACCCAGGTTTTCCTGGTTTCATATTTCAAACCCTGGTTATATTTCCAGTCTAACTTTAAACTAATCAGATTATAGAAATCGCATTGATTCAGTTATTATGTATAAAAGAATCATACAACTGATTAAATAAATAAAAAATAGAAATATTAAACATCCCAATACAAAAATAGATAATTTCAAATAACGAATCTTATACGTTTACGAAATAGATAGACATATTTCGAAAATTAATTTTATGATATGGGGAGCCTTAAACCTCCTTAAGTTGGTTCAAGTGCCTTTCGAATTAATATCTAAAAAGGGATTTTTATTTCATCAAATGAGACCTATGCCAAATAGATAAGACTAATAGTTTAGAAGTTAACAGGGTCGTGTGTTCAAAAGAGGTTGGAGGAGTAGAGAGGAACAAGGAACAATGGAGAGTTCAAAGTGTTCAATGATTAAAATATTTGTACAATTTCGAATAGCAAAGTATACGAATTTAATACCATAAATAAAATTCAATAAAACTCAACTAACTGCGCATTAGGAAACCTCATTTATTTTCCTAACTTTTAAAGTATATGATAAATAACAAAGAACTAAAAAAAAATTCATTAGTGTCAATTTTCGTCAGGAAAATAAAATAATAATGCAAAAATTAATAAATGTAAAAAAATTAATAGAGTATACGAATTTAATCACATCAAAAAAATATTTAAAGACGCATTATAACTTAAATAACCTCACAAAAAAATCTCATATATATACCTAACTAAAAAAAAAAAATATTAATATTAGATTGAAAGATAAAAAAAGACTATTAATATCAAATTTCACTTAAAAAAAGCATAATTATAATATGAAAGTTTATAATTGAAGAAATTAAGTTTTCCTCTCATGATTGCTATAAAAAAGTCTGATTCTCCAAACACACAATGTAAAAGCAACAGTAGCCAACAAAAATTCGATTTACTTTTCTCATTTTCTTTTTCTCTAACTCATACCTCACGATCGAATCAGTTCCAAATGACCGCCAGTTTCACCAGGGGCCAGCCCCCCTTCGAGTTCACTTAGATGCATCGGTTACGCAACCGTAACCGGTCAACATAATAAAAACAACTAGACAAGAAAAAGAAAAGATCAAATCATAGATGGAATGAATTAAATAAAAAAAATAAAAAAAAGAATCATCATCAATGCCCCAACCGGTTTTTCTCATCTTTCCAACAGCCAAACTCACCAACCATAGCTGTCACATAAGCCAACGACTCAATACCTTCACTGAGAATACAAATGCTATAAAAAAAAATGTTCTTTCTCTCGTTTAGAACAACAACAAAAAAAATCAATTTAGGTTGTCTCAATTTTGGCATTGTTTAAAGCAATTCAATCCACTATTTTATATTAGTGACAAATTACATAGAGTAATTTGCACGTTCTTTGACCTTTCCATTGTTTGACATTTGGAAAAAAATTAAATTATAATATCGTGATCAAGCATAAAAATAAATGACAATTTCAGTTTAAATGGGAGAGGAAATAGTACGTAATGAAACTCCATTCTATTTAATTAATTATTAATTCATTATTATTATTAATGTTTCTTCTAAGAAGGAATACATTGTTCAATGAAACAAAACCTCAAATCTAAATTAGAATTATAATTCTAGAATTCTTTTGGTAGACCATTTTAAAATATCATTTAATTTAGTATAAGTTACTATTTCCTTTAAAAAAATGAATACGTTACATTATTCAACAAAACAAACATCAGCTCTGAATTAAAATTGCTATTCAATAGTTCTTTTGAAAGCATACTATAACATTTCCTTTCTTTTAATTTATTTAGTACTTCCTTTAATACTAAATGCGTTTTTAATAAATAAAAAAAAATTAGTTTTAATTTAGAATTGTTGTTCTAAGTTTCTTCCGGCAATATGAGATGAGGAATAAAAAAATTTTTTAAAAATTCTAAAACTCTCTAAGAATCGTAAAGATGTTATAGACCTTCAAAGACTATTTGAAATTAGTGAAATATACGAACAACCAAAACGAACGCTGAAAAATGCTGTAAACGTTTTAAAATATATTTTCCAAACGAAACGTTGTAACAAGTACTGCTTACTATGGCATTAAAAACAAGCATTTATACATTTCTACATCAATTTTTTACCCGTAATCCACGTTATGCATAAACATTTTCAAATATTTTCAGGTTTGATTTTTTTTATTATATTACTTCTTTTCTTAATTTATTAAATCTAAACTTTAGTATTTTTAATTAAGATTATTTTTTGCAGTTAATGTATTTCTTTTTTCTTTATAAAAAAATTTACAAATTAAAAAACTAAACAAGAAATAATGAGATATCTATGTTTTATTGAAAGCTAAACAGAAAAAAAAGGAAAGAAAAAAATGCTTAATTAATAAATCAGTTTCACGGATTCAAATAAAATTGACCAAAAAAAATCATATCACGTTGGTTCTTTTAAATTTTATTAATTGAAAATAACTTTCTCTGTAAGAGAAATTAATTTGAAATCATGCTGTGAGCAAAGTAAAATTAAATTGAAAGTAAGGCTTTCACGTATAAAAAAAAGTTTTTTTGAACAAATGTTAAAAGAAACACTGATTGATAGAAAAAAAAAGTATCTCATGTACCGTCGGTCTTTATCAAAATTAAATAAAATTATGTTAAACAATACCTTAAATATCTAAAGAAGAACCTGCTCTGTTTAAGCATACTTCAATTATTTATTTATTTCAATAATTATGCTAAACGATACGTTAAATATCTACATAAAAACCCGCTCCGTACAAGCATACTTCTACTATTTATTTATTTGAATAATTATGTTAAACAAAACGTTAAATATCTACATAAAAACGTGATCTGTACAAGCATACTTCTACTATTTATTTATTTGAATAAAAACTATCTCAAAATTATAATGGAATCTAGTTCTTTTAACAAATATTTAATAAATTTAAAATTTAAATGCCCGTAATTACACAATTGTGCTGATTTGACGCCTCAATTATTTTTGTTTTGTTAAAACAGATAGATATAACAAATACATTTAAAATAAAACATTTTTATTTTTATATTAAAATTTAAAAATGTTTTACACTTTTTCAAAACCCGCTTTTTACAAAGAAAAAAAAATGCTAACAAAAGGATAGCACTTTTCCCATCGAAATATGATTTGATTTCATTAAGAAATTGAATTTCTCATTTGGATTGTTGGATGCTTTTAACAATAGGAAAAAATACTGCACACTCGATGCATTGAAAATGATCGAGTCAAGGTCATGAACATTAACCTGCAACGGATCACTTCATTCCATATGATGATATGTTCAATCATATCGCCAAAGAATGATTCCTAGATTGTTGAAAATCCGTGCTCTAATCATGATCGTTGTATTTTTTAAATCAAATTTTTTCATAATCGCATTACCATGATAAGAAAACCTAGTTCTTGTCGAGGTCATGAGGAAACTATAATATTGCCGCGTAGTAGGAAAATCAACGTAAGCAATATAAAAATTGAAAATTGAGATTTTTATATATTCGACATTTTTGTATAAAAGTTATATTGCAAAAGAGTTTTTTTTTTTTTTTCAAAATTAAATTTTTTTTTTATCAGTTTTTTGAAATTTTATTTCATTGTTCATAGAATAATCAATAGAAAGAAAATAGTTGTCAAGTGATAGTAATTATCAGGTTATACTATACAGATTTGTTGCTTTTATGCGCCTGAAACTGGTTGGCACTTGTTTACGTTCGTGTATCAATTGGTTAAATTAGACGATATATGATATAAATTCGACGATTGGATAAATTAGACCATATATTAGATAAATATAGAATATTGGATAAATTAGACGATATATGATATAAATTCGACGATTGGATAAATTAGACGATATATGATATAAATTAGACGATTGGATAAATTAGACGATATATGATATAAATTAGACGATTGGATAAATTAGACCATATATGATATAAATTAGACGATTGGATAAATTAGACGATATATGATATAAATTAGACGATTGGATAAATTAGACGATATATGATATAAATTAGACGATTGGATAAATTAGACGATATATGATATAAATTAGACGATTGGATAAATTAGACGATATATGATATAAATTAGACGATTGGATAAATTAGACGATATATGATATAAATTCGACGATTGGATAAATTAGACGATATATTATATAAGTATAAAATCCTTATTATATCAGGTATTATATTAGTATATTATAATAATTACTCCAAATTATTAGACGCACTGAAGTGTTTTAATAATTGCATGTTTTGCACGAGTTTATATGCGATACTTTTATATTTAAACATACATGTAATGGATGTTTATTCAGGAGATTTTTTATATACTTCCTATTTGTATTTATTTTTAACGTATTGCATTACAATGTTAACCAATTGATACACGAACTGAAACAAGTGCAAACCGGTTTCAGTGGCGTTAAAACAATAAAGCTGTATAGAGTATCACCTGATAATTAAGATTTAACATAGACGTCTAATAGTGCGTCTAGTAATAGTGCGTCTAATAATTTGGCCAGGGACTACACATTAAAACACCGAATTATCGAAATAGTTTTAAAAACTAATCTAACTTAAAAGCGAATTAACTACCATTCCTTTGTGAGTTAAGCGTATAAAACAGTATAGAATGGTTTAAAAACAAAGTCATGAATATGTTTATGGCAAAGCGTAATTATGCAAATATCATGGAGCAATCATAACGAGCAAACATTTTTAAAAACTAGCGCATACTTATAGATACATGCTTACTATGCAATTAAAGAGCAAAATAAGCTTTTAGATTAAGAAAATTCCCTTTAAATATCATAGGATTCTGTGAATGGCGAAACACAAAGGGAAGAGATTAGTGAAACAAATCTGCAAATGAAGCATTTCCCGTGAGAAGGAGCTCCTTCTGAAACACATTTCCAGAAGGAAGGTATATTGTGTCCAGAGAACAGAAATAGCCGCAACACACAAAAGTGGTCAGGGACACGCCCTTCGAGGGCTTCTCACCTTTTCGAGATAAAAGAGGGAAAACTTGATGACTCACCCGAAGTAACTAAAGGTAATAGCGGGGGACGGGTCACAAATTAAGAAAGTAACTCAAAAATTAGAATACATCGCATTGAAATAGAATAATATTTTACATAATTAGAAATTTAAATAAAGCGTATTGTAATAGCCAATAAAATAGACGAAAATTACTTTTAAAACAGCTATAATTCTAGCAAATAAGGCTTTTGTAATTATTTTATCATAGCAAAACTAGAAAACAATTATGTTGGGAAACAATTGTTATTAGCATGTAAATATTATTATCAAGCATGTTTTAATAAGCAAATTTCATAAACCAGTAAATATTATCAAGGAATTCATATAATTTACAAGTGAAAATTATAAAATAGTTTATATTAACAACTAAGTATCGTTTGAGAAAAACCAAGAAATGTTACTTTGCTAAATCAAAATAAAAGCAAACAGAAAAATAATTCGAAATTTACGTAAATTTTCAAAATACAGGAGGAAAAGTACTTAAAGTATTGTAAGCATGCTAATTTTACCAATGCCATTGTTAATTACGTCTATGTATGTAGATATTGTTAAGATCTTTAATATATATTGTTAATAGGCATTGCAGAAAGCCTTTTTAACATATAGTTCTGAACTGGCAAGCGAATACTATTGCGAAGCAAATACAAGTGCATAATAGCAAGCAATTTAACAAGCAAATAACAAGCAAGTTAACTTTTTCTTTGCCACTGTTATTGTTGTCAATACATATTGCAAATACCATCAATATATATTGTTGATATCAGCTACTTAAATTGCAAATATCCATTAATAAATACTATGCATACCAATTTTATAATTTATCGCAAATTTAGCACTGCCTTTATCGCAAAATAAAAATTAAATATTACAATTATTTTGATTTATATTGTTGTATAACATTGAATATGGAAAAGTACACAAAACAAAATGTTGCAAGGGAGTATTATTAACAAGCAATACTTGCTAAAAGTAAACATTTTAAGCAAGCCAATTTTTCTTATACCACTGTTACTTTTGTAAATGCTAATTGTAAATACCATCAATATATATATATATTTATATTATCAATAAAAATTGCAAATACCCTTAAATAAATAATGCGTAAGCCATCAATTTTACAATTTATCACAGATATAGAGCTGCCTTCTTCACAAAATTCCGCTCAACAAAGAAATAAGCTAGGCCATACTGTCTAACAATCATTGGCTATTTTTAACAACATATTTCGACTCAGCATCATGGTTCGACGGTAAAACGTTCGCTAAAACAACAACTTATTGAGATAATAAAAGCAGGTAGATGAATAAAGAAGCAGGCATCAATGAGCGCAGCAAACCGTTAACGCACATTGTAATTGAAAATCGTTGCTTCCATTACAACTTGGCAGCTTTTAAATGACAGAAACTAAGCGATTATAATGGTTATTTTCAGGCACTCCCCATCCTAATTTTAACAAAGTATGATTTAAGTTATGAAGAGGGCCGCTTATCGATTAATATCTTGTCAGGCTTTGGCTTGGAAGCTGACAAAAAGGGAGAGCAACCCCTCTAAGAACGCCTCTTTCAAAAGGAAAACGGGGATGGATGAAACAAGAGAGCCCTATGTTTAGAATCAGAGAGGGGGTAGAGGGATCGATGAACCTGGTATAATATAAGAGAAGAGGGGGAACTCTCTATTTTCTCTAAAATAATAATAGACACGCGAAACACTGAAGAAAAAAAAGTTCACGTTGAATGTAAAATTGTTCTTGAGCATCAAGTGTTCTAAGCTGTCTTGTTCAAAAAGTCTACAGCAGGGATAAGAAAGAAACAATAAGACTTAAGATACCAGAAGTTTATTTAGGAGAAAATTAGGACCATTATCGGACCCTTCACTAACAGAGTCTGCAAAAATTAATTTATTCATCATAATGGACTCTCCTCAAAATATTTTTTCATCACATCCTCTCACAAATTATTTTATCATCATAACAAGCCCTTCATAATTTTTTTTTATCATATGAGACCCTTATTTATAAATTATTTTATCATAACGGACTCTTCACAAAATATTTACAGGTACCCGAATTTCGGGGTTACGACTACCAATATTCAATTTGTAATTTTGAACCTTATCCAAAAGACAAGGGAAATCCTGGATTCAGTATTAGGAGAAAATTGAAAATTGCCTTCGTGGAGGACTTTCTGATGGAACTAAGCAGCATTTACGTTACACTAAGAGGGAAATCCAGCAGACCACCCATGGTTACCCTGACGGCAAGAGGACTCTAACCCGTGATCCGTCTATCACCGAGGATATTTCACGTCAGCTCTGTGGTTGGTGCAAGTCGGATGCGGAATTCGTATCGACCAGTTATTGCTGGGATTCGAACCCGGTTCACCTCTTTGGAAGGCGAACGCTCTATCCCCTGAGCCATCACGGATCTAACCAACTATTTAGAATTTTGTGGTAAATTTAGTCTTAAATCAATCGTAAAGGCATGAATAATTAAAATAATAAGGATAATGATAACAATAATAATAATAATAATAATTACAGGCTTTGACTCAAATTTACGCTGCACATAAATCCCCTATAATCGATGTTTTTCTGAAATTCACAGCCCACTTATATATATATATAAAATTCTTTTAGATTCCGTTAAGGAATATATTTTAAGTCTCCTTATTTAAATTTGGTGCATTTTTAAAGTCTCCGCCAGATGATCAGAATTTTTTTTAATGCTTTAAACTGAATTTCAACAACTAAACAACTGTATTTTAACGATGTGCATTATTCTCATAATTTTACAGAAATAACATTTTAAAAACGGGATAAATGTTAACACTTACCGCACTAAATGAAGAAGGAGTTAAAAAATTTTGCTTACCTGAAAAAGAAAAAGAAATACATTAGAATAAATTAAACACAATTTCATAATTAACCTTAAAAAAAATTAAACAAACTAAACATTAATACAGTTCAGAGGAATGGTGTCCACTGAAAACCGTTTTTCCTTTTTAACGTCCGAACAGTGATGACTATAATCATTAAAATGGTTTATAGGTATAGTAAAGTGGCTATGCCATATTTTACTTGAACCATCGAGTGGAAAACTGTGTTAACGTTTCTCTCGCGAAAATTGTACGCGTTCACAAAATTATTATAAAAAAGAGATACATAGTTATTAAACATTAACGATTCAGAACGAAAAAACACCTTTTGAAAATTAATATTAGATCAAAACCTGAAGATAAGTAGAGAGTAAGTATAAGTAAAAAACAAAGATAAGTAAAGCTAAAGAGAAAATATAGCTTGATTGTAAAGATATGTAAAACTTATAAAATGTGCATAAGTTAGACCTGAACTGAATGCTAATAATACGAATTTCATCAAAGACAAAAAAATGATTCTAAAAATATTTCTAGATTAAAAGAAAAGTTTTATTCGACAGAGCATTTATAAAGAGAACTGAATTCTTAAAAATTATTAAAATCGAAGTAACAGCCCAAGCCTAATCGATTCTAAGCATACAAAAATGCACTCTTATTTTAGAATAAAATGACAATTTATTTAACATAAATGGTATTTTATTAAATAAGACAGCACTCACAAAGAATCGGTTTAAATAAATGACAACGCTGTGAAGTAAGAGGCGAAAATTAAATTGCGGTGGAAATGGCAATTATTTCAATGCGAACTTAGCATAATGAGAGTATTGCGTGCGAAAATGGAGAAAGAATTACAATAAAACTCGGTATCTTGTAGAAATTCATGCAAAACTTCGCCAAACTTAAAATATGATTTAAGCCAATTTGAAAGGATTTAAACACAGACACACAGCATGGCGAATATTAAAACATTTTCATAGCGTTTCTGGAAGGAAAAAAAAAGTAATCGAACTAGAAAAGCACTTCTAGATTTAACAGCGGTAAAAAAAAAAAAAAATAAATAACGCAAACTACTATAAAAAAAGGAAATAATGAAATAAAAATTCCCTTTAACATGTGCGCCAGAACCCTCCACTCTTACATAAACATGAAGTTAAAGGAATCATATGTAATTACATTTGCTTCGAACAGAATCAAAAGTTTCTTATTTGAAGGGAAATAACATTAAAATTCCCAGACACGATTTCCGATTTCGGATACACGGCCGAATAAATAAATAAATAAAATAGCGCATTAAACTAACTCCGTACTAGATATTGGATTGGGGATTAGTCAACTCGAATAATTTTCTGGGTTTTTTTGAAAATTCGTCCGAAATGGCAAAAGACAAAGGTACAAAAAAAAAAAAAAAAAAAAAAAAAAACGTTTGCTCCTTTTCAACTTCTAAAAATGATTAAAACGAAATTTTCATGCATAAATGAAATCTAGTTACTTGAAGCGCGTACTGTACTATGACGAACGAAATAAAAAAGTAAAAATCAAAAAAATACGCAAAGTAATCGAAAATGTGGGGAAAACAATAAACAAGGGAATCGGCCTCAAATACTAAGATGTACGATTATGTAACACAAGGGAAAATTATTTTGATTAAAGTTTAAATCCGCATTCTGTTTTTCAATTTAAAAATAAACGGAAACATTTAATTACAAAACATAGTTTTTCTTCTCAACATTTGAGATATTAATTTTACTATTTTTTTTTCTTTTTGAAGAGGTGTAACATAGTATAATTGGAAAAAAAAAAGATGAACAGATTTTATTTATTTTCGTTGATGAAATATATGATGAATAGATAAGGGATTTACGTTCAATATTTTAAAATTAAAAACGTTAAAAATAACACAAGGGAATAACAAGTTTCTTCCATAGTGAAAAGCGAGGGGGGGGGGGACATAGAACAAACCTAGCCAGAAGAGATAGGTTTATTTCAAGCAAAGTGGATTAGATGGAACAAACTATTTTTAACAAGGAATATTAGACATAAAAACAATTTTTTACTGAATTTATAATTGGGAACTATAGTTTGAATAATTTATTTTAAAACTATTTAATATACTACTTTTTAACACGTAAAAACGAAAAAACAACTGGAAAGCAAAATAAATGAAAAATTTTTTTACAAAATTAAAACATGGGTAATTTTTTTTAAATCTTGTTTTGCTTAACGAAGTATAGTAGAACCTAATTTTAGAAGTTTTAAAATATCGGCATAATCAAATTTAATAAATACAATTAAACAAGTCATATACTAGTCATAATCACTACAACAAGTGACATACTGATTGCACTTTTACAAATGGCATTTTATTTTTATTTATTTACCGTATTTGGTTTAACAGGAATAATCAAAACAACTCATAACTAAAATGACGTAAGAGGGTGGTAACAACCGGGTAAAATTTTAAAAGTGGTAAAGAAAGATTATGATATTTTTTTATTATTCCTACTTACCCAAATGGAATTGTAAACTGAAGGCCTACTTACCCAAATGGAATTTTAAACTGAAGGCCTATGTAAACTGAAGGCCTACTCACTCAAATGGAATAGTAAATTGAAGAACTTATGTGCAAATTTTGAAACTGTAGAACTTAATTCCAAAAATCATACTAAAAATAAAATAGCCTAATGGAACATTTGCTACCACTTTTTAAATTTTCTCCAGTTATGGCCCCACTATATATAAATTAAAAATTTAGGGATAAAACTAAGATAAATAATAGGAACATATTTTTAAAGAAAAAATTTATATTTGAAAATCTATTAACTTTCTTGTATTACATTAAATTTGATTTAAATTCAAGATATTCCTAAAGCAGATATCACTAAACAAGTATATTGGTCGCTTTTATTTTCTTGCATTTTGTCCAGTTTCTTCCAGATCTTTTTCTCTAAAAAATGGACTTCTTTCGGAATAAATCGTAACCCTGCTCAGGGAACAAGAGAATTTGGAACAAAACACACCATTTTAATTGATATTCAAAAGCACAAACGATCTTTAAATGCATTAAACCCAAGACAGGGAATTGTCTAGAATAATTAGACATCAAAATTATCCTTATACAATGCATTCAATATACATTAAACATTATTCCCGATTCTAGAGATCAGTTGATTATATATATATTTTAAATTATGTATTAAATAGAACGGCAAACACGCTACTAACATTATTCTGCAATTGAATATACAAATAACTGGATCACTAACGTTCAAGTAATTGATGAACTTAGCAGCAGACGATTCTAAGAACCATTTTTGAAAAAATTTAAATTTCTAAATAAAAGGTCGATACAGCATAACTATACATCATTAAGTTTTTACCCTAAGTCTTTAACTTGTACATATTTCAGTGGATGAAGGTATTAAGTGGTAATCTTTTCGTGTTAATAAAGTGGAAGAAGGCTCCTAGTGCATATGATATTCAATAGTCTACGAGATACCTTAGATCTGTATTTCAGCAGAACGCTTAGAGTGTGAACGCTATGACACGAACAGTTCTAACGAATGTTTAAGAGTTCGAGATTCCACTAATTTTCAGCTAACGAAGACGAAATTAAGTTTAAATAATCTTTATTTTTATTATCAACGTATAAATTTCAGAGCTAGACAAACTGCCAATTAGAACATTGTTAATAATACATACAATTCTTAAAATAATAAGTTTTTTTTTTAGTTGCAAATTTTTAATGGTAAAATGCTATTTTCAGTTTTCAAACAAACGATTTCATATCTGGCATTTAGCAATTCACGTATTAATTCCCATTAGTTCTGTAATCCTTTGCTATTAAGGGGTATGCTATTAAATAGGTGATTTACTTGGGAGAAATCGGGATCGTTAACAGAATTTTATATTTTTATAAAAACAGAACTTTTACGAATTATTTTATTGAAAAAAACGGATGCTTTAGAAATAATTTTGTCGTAAAAACGGACCTTTAACGAAATAGTTCATCTCAAAAATGGACGCTTCACAAAATATTTCTTTAGAAAAACGGAGTCAATGATGTCAGTAATTCATAATTTTAAAACTGCAGCTCCATAAAAAATTTTGGTTTTCAAGTTTAATTTTTTATTTTATTATTATTATTATATACAAAAACTAAACCTTATTTTCACGCATTCACCGAAATAGGACCGAAAGAACCCGATTCTACGCCAATTAAAGATTCAGAAAAATGATGCGTGGATTTTTTTACAAAACAAGACCTTTTATAAAAGTCGATACACCAGTGCTTATTTTTTTTCTTTCTTTTTTTTCTGGCGATTTTTAATAAAATTACAAAAACAAGACTTTATTTTCATACATTCAATAAATTGAGAGAAAATATTAAAAAGAAAAGAAAGAAGAAGAAAAACAAGATCTTTCACAAAAAGTGCTGGCCGACCATTAGTTTCTGTGATTTTTTACAAATTCACCAAAACAAAACCCTATCTTTACAAATTTTCAAAGCTGTCGATAAATCTTTTACAGACACAAAACCTTAAAAAAAAAAAAAAGGTTTTGATAGACCTTTGAATTAGGAGAAATAAAAACATGAGATCTCCTGTTGCCATGCCATTTTAAATATTCAATATCAGATGAAAAGCATTGATTGGCGGTTCGGCGGAATTGAGTCAACAATCACTTTATAGGAAATAGATGAAGAGCCAGTGACCAATGCCCTATCAGTTCCTTCCCTTAATTACGCAAACCAAGTGGACGGAATATTAATCAACTCTATTGGTAAATAGATATTGTCCCGTTGTGCCGCAGGGAACAGTCCAGATTTGAACCTCCGCCCTTATCAGTACCAAAACACAACCTGTTAGGAGTCGAACGGTCGATTCCATTTCTCAGTTCAGATAAATTGAAATTGAGAATAGCGCGAGATTTCATTAGTGAGTTAAATCCGATTGGGAGTTTAAAGAGAAAGCGCCAGAGCAGAAATCAATTTCATAGCAATTGACAGCAAAGATTTAAAATAGAAACAATCCACAGTGAATCATCCGTTTATCATTAGAAGTTTAGATAAGTTATAGTTGATAAAATAGTAAAAGGAAAGTTTGACTATAATTTTAGTAAAATATATTTTATTTTACGACCGTCGTCGAACAGCCGACCCAATTTTGGGTTTACGACTACTAATGTTCAATTCCGTAGTCTTGTAATCTTGAACCAATCCAAACGACGAGGGAACTTCTGGACCAAGTATTGGGAGAAATTTGCCTTCATGGGGGAATTTTTGATTGATCTGCTTTTGCTTTACATGGAGAGGAAAACCGCAAAAACCTGTTTTTTGCCTAACAGCAAGGGGACTCTTCTTCTTTTCTTCCATCCAGACGCGGATAAGTACATAGGTTAGTAAAACCCTTACCCGTATAATCTGCGTCTGGCAACTACTTCCAGCCACCCTCAATTAATTATTTAAAGTTTCAAAAGAAAGGAGGTCAAAATTTTGTTTACAAATATACAGAAATATTAATTATAGTTTAAACAATATATATATGACATATAGAAAGTAACAATAAATGAATTTTGGAAAGTAAAATAATATAAAGGGGAAAAAAAAGGGTAATATATATATATATATATATATATATATATATATATATATATATATATATATATATATATATATATATATATATATATTTGATTTATAGGTATTAAATAATAAAAAAAAGTAATTAAAATGTTATAATAATAAATAAAAAGTTAAATAGAAAAGATATATACATATATACAGTATTTACAACATGTAGGTATTCATTCCAAAATATATAATAATTTTTTTTCTTCTTTTTTTTTATACTTAAAATTTTAGAATATTATCATTGTCAGAAAGAAAATTCATTACCAATAATAATTTGGTTTTAAGTGTATTGTTAGTTACGAATTGTTTTTGCCAAGTTGGTAGATTAGTGATATTCGACAGCAAGGGGACTCTAACCCATGTCTTATCTACCACTCAGGATACTTTTACGTCATCAACGTGGTCGGTGCAAGCTGGGTGTGGAAGCGTATCGACAAGCCGCCGCTGGGATTCGAACCCGGTTCACCTCATAGGAAAGCGAACACTCTATCCCCTGAGCCATCACGGCTCACTGGTATTAGTTGGAGTTAAAAATATTTTTTATTGAAAGATAAGACAGGCTCAACAGAGTAATATACATTATAATTATAACCATCGTTAAACAGCCAACCTAATTTTGAGTTTACAACTACCAATGTTCAACTCCGCAGCCGTGTCATTTTGAAACCAATCCAGAAGACAAGGGAACTCTTGAATCAAGTATTGGGAGCATTATAAATAAAATATCGTAGCGAATATCAGGCACTGGTTTTCTAGTGGGCAATTTGCAAGATGGCAGCAATTTAGGACGATTCTATTTAACTTATCAATATTTCATTACTATAGTTTCATGGGAAAAAATACTCCCAGTAGAATCAATTAAAAGGCATGCGATTAATGATGTATTTAGCATCAAGTACAAAACTATGTTTTAAATGCAATAAACAAACATTCATTTTGAAACTTGAATAATTGTTTAGCATTATAACAAGACATGGTAGAAATAAAGCATAGATATTTTATTAGTCGTTGAACAATCAACCCAATACTGGGTATACAACTACCTATGTTCAACTCCGTATCCCTGTAGCTTTGATCCCAATCCAGAAGACAAAGGAACTCCAGGATCAGTACCCCCAGAGGTATTGGATTTTCCATGGGAAGATGGAGGACTTTGTGACCCGAAAGATTTTAAGTGCATCAGTCACCATTTACTACACGGGAAATCTTAGGTTAGCGGGGATCGAACCCATGATCTCTTCGACATGGACCCACTGCCCTACCAACCAGGCTAACCCGGCCCAAGCATGGATATTTGTAGATTTACCTTTACATAAAGAAAACGATAAAGTATTTATAATAATTAATTTAGGAAAAAAATTAAATCTATGAAGTTTTCTAAGCAAAGATTTTGTATAAGTGCCAAATACTTAATCCTACATAAATATTATATAAATAAATAATAGGTAAATTTATTAAATCAAACATAAATGAGAAACAAATGAAATGAAAGATAACAGGGGAAAAAAAGGGGGGAACATTTTCTGTAGCATTATTTAATCCAACAGCAACTGGGTACACACAAATAAAAGAGAAAAATTACACCATTGCTGTAACGGAAGTGTATTTCATTTATTATCCGTGGCAGAAACTGGACGTTCAACACACAAAACAAGAACCATCTGGTCTTTGTCTAAAATATATTTAGTTAGGATGTTTTATATCACGATTTGCGCAAAAAGATCAAATAAAAGCTTTTGTTATTAGAGAGAAAAATGTAATTTTTTACGCATTTGGCGATTTTGTCATACTAATAATAAGTCATATTCCAGATTTCAGGGATTGAAGAATGTATATTGTATAAGATATAAAAAGAAGTTTTAAGAACAGGAAGTAAACTATTAAATCTTTACGAATATCACCGCCCTAATTTAAAAATAAATAATAAAAAAACATGCTTCATATTGAAGATAACTTCTAATTACCAAAGCTCCAATTTCGTGTTTTATTTATTTATTATTATTATTATTATTTTTTTTTTTTTTTTTTTTTTTTTTTTTTTGCCTTTTAACTTTTTTAGTCAGTCAACCAATCAATCAATGAATAAAAAACTCAGATAACAATAAATAAAAAAATATAAAGAGGAAATTTAACGTAGATATCACAACACATTGCTGAATTTAAAACAAAAATCCACTGAAGGTTTTGAAAATGCTTTCACTATTTCAAAAATTCCTGTGTTTTAAAAATTACGAAAATACAGTGGAGCATCGTTTATACGACGATCACTTATACGACGTTTACATTTATACGACGTTTTAGTGTGGTCCCAAATCATTCCTATTCATTTTAATGTAAAAATATATCGTTTATACGACGCACAGAATCGGTTATACGTCGGTTTTTAGATTTTGTTCACGTTTATTTAATTTTTTTCTTTTTTCTTGTGTACTTTAAAAAAGGGCGTAATTTGCCAATATGAATGATACAGAAAAGGGTGCCAACTAGAATGCTTGGACGACGACCGTAATTTTTACTAGATGACTGAAAAAACTAAACAATGTTATGAAGAGGCAAAAACGAAAAATTTTGCTATTCATCAACCAATCAATGTCCAGCGCACCCATCGATACTAATTATTTTGGAAAATGTTAAAGCTCTCTTTTTTCCTGCAAATTGCACAAGTGCACTTCAGCCATTAGATTTGGCCGTGATTAGAAATCTACAATTGCATCATACAAGTAGAAAGCAATAAGTTCAACTCGCTATTCAAAGCATTGTAGAGAATAATAGCAAGAAAATATAATTAAAGCTAACATACATTCAAATTGCTCACTGCAATTTTTCTTCTTTGGTTATTTGTTTGTCTTGATTTGTCTAATTTAGAAATTTATGTAAATCATTACGTTAAACATTAAAATTAACTGAAAACAGAGTAAGTTTCAGTTTTAGAAGTAAAAATCGATTATACGACGTTATCGTTTATACGACGTTTTTCGGTGGTCCCTTCGGCGTCGTATAAACGATGCTCCACTGTAGTTGATTATAATACAGATTGCTTATGAAATAAATTTATCCAAGCATGACTCAATGGCTAATATATCGTAATAAAAGTTATACAAACTATACGTTAAGGAATAGTGTTTAGAATGACTATTCGGTTATTACGGTTATACTTAAAATAATAAAAACACGAAATTTTCAAATGACATCATCTGTTGTCCATTCTTTGAAATGTGCGCCTCTTTCTTTGAGATAAAATACTAAGTTTTTAGCTGTAAACTTAACAAATGTGATATTAAGTACGCCACGATATAATTATTGGGAAGACAAAAGGCTTAGTTTCTAAAATCCAATCCGTTTATCCCCCCCATTCACTGCAAGAGAAACTAGAACAAAAACTAAATAACGTCAATCAATTAATGTTCCCCCAAAAGCACTGAAACAGAAACTAAATCTTGCCACAGTTAAAAGAAAATAGCATTGATGATTTTACATCGGTAAAAGTGTAATTATATTCCTTTTGCATGGGAAAAAACTATATTTACTCCAAAAGGATTATTAATTACATAAAGGTCAGTCGTTAAGAAACACCCGAAGTTAATTTTCTTAATGGTTCAAAAAAATACCCCATAATTAAGCCATTGTGCAAATTTGTATCCTACAACATAATTACTACATAACGCTGCTAAATAAGACAATGTTAAAAATGCAGAATTCATTTCCTTTATTTCCCTGACTAGTGGAAAATAACTAAATTTTGTATCCTACAACATAATCACTACATAGCCGTGCAACATAAAACCAATTTAGATGTAAAAAATCTTTTCCCTTAATCCATCTTGCTGACTGGGGAAAAAATTAAATTTCGTTACTTAAATTTTGTATCCTGCTACATAATCATACTTAAATCTTGTATCCTGCTACATAATCACTACATAAAACAATGCTAAATATGCAAAATTTCTTCCGTTTTATCCATCCTGCAGACTAAAAAAAAATTAAATTTCATTATTTAAATTTTGTATCTTACTACATAAAAAAATATTAAATATGCAGAAAATTTTCCCTGCTGATCAGGAAAAAAACTTAAATTTCGTTACTTAAATTTTGTATCCAGCTACATAATCACTACATAAAACAACGTTAAATATGCAAATTATCTTCCTTTTTATCTATCCTGCTGACTAAAAAAATTTACTTTTGTTACTTAGATTTTGTATCTTACTACATACATGATTGTTACAAAAACGTGCTACGTAAAATTAATGTGCAAAATTTCTTTCCTTTACTCATCCTGCTGACTAAAAAGAACAATAATAATTAAATTTCGGAAGCTAAATTTTGTATCCTACAACATTATAACAACATAACCGTGCAACATAAAACAATGTTAGAGGTGCAAAATTTCTCTCCTTTATCCATCCTGCTGACTGGGAGAAGAAGAAAAAACTAAATTTCGTTACTCAACTAATATTTCCCCAGAGCGCTGAAAAAGAGACGCTGAATCATGCTATAGTTACGGAACGCTTCTTATCCCAACGATAAAAACTTCTTTCAAAATGTACAACAGTTTTCCAAAAAGTTCCCAAAGGGCTCAAAACTTTTCAAAAGGAACAACTAAAAGAAAAGATAGAACTTCGGTATAATATCTGTCAAGGGCAGTGCCTTTCTTTTTGTCGATGAAGAAGTTCTATTTTACGCTGGCTGACTCCAGTGTCAGGCAAAATCTAAATCCTGAAGTTCGACTAGTCCTTTCGTTCTTTTGGAACAAAAAGAGAAGGGATAAACTTCTTCCGAGAGGATTAGTAAGTCTAAAGTCCCCTTAAAATGCCTTCTCCTCTCTATCTAACAGTGATCTTTTCAAAAATCCATTTTCCTGTCTTAGGAATTGCCAGTCCAAGAGCTACCATAATACAGAAGATCCAATAAAATTTTCCATTACTCAAAGTTATGACCAAATATAGGGATATATTGAAAAGAATTTCATTACTCATAATAAAATTTCAACTGAACATGGATAGGTTAATAAAATGTAATAATTTTTTTTTTCATGTCTAGTATAATTTGCTAATTAAATGTCTAGTTTAGAACATGGCACAATTTCGGGAAACTGATTCATCGAAATTATTTATTGATTAAATTTAATTAAATTAAATAATTTAAAAAAATATAATTCATTTTAATAAATTAAATTGAATTTAACATAATTAATTATTCATTGGAAAACATTAAATTGTTTTTAAAAGCACCTCTTTTGGAACAACGCCAATGTTGGGACACAAATAATGTTCTAAAAAAAAAAAACTCTAACCAGATTATGGACGAATACAGAGCAACTTTATCTCGAAATTTTTTTAAAAGGCCTGTTCTGATTGCTACTATTTACCTTGCACAACGAATGACAATACACAACCTAAGACAATAAAAGTTCATCCCCAGGTCTATGCCTAAAATAGGCCCAAATAAGCACAAATAAAATAAAAAACTTCGGCACAAAACTTAACAACAACATATAAAATATTCTACAAAGTAAATGTATTAATTTTCTTTTTAAGAATGAACAAATAACTAAAATTAAATTTGAATTTTCTGCGTGAGTTAGTCAATACTATTTTCTGTGCGCTAATGATTAGATTATTAATTTTTTATTATTCTTTTTGTAATAAAAATTTCAAATTAAAATTTGAAGAGCAGAAATAAGTAGAAAAAATTTAGAAATAAGTAGAAAAAATCTGAGAGAGGAAGTGGGGCATCTTAAAATTTTCACCTCTGGGTCCCTGGTATTCACAATCGGAAATAGCACATTAATTTCCACAATCAAATACTGTTAAATAGCATGATTATCAATGGATATTTTTAATACAATTTTCACTTTTACATACCTAATTATATTATTATAAGTTAATTAAGTTCTAATATAATTCTAAGAATTTTTATTTTTCTCAACTAATTACCAAATTACATTTGCAAATCAATAAAGAAAATTTTGTGAATAAGTGAAAAACTTTAAAGCTTTTTTTTTTAATTTTTTAACTGCAAATCACGGAATGTTTTATATAATGTTTTTTTTTAATCATGGAATATTTATTTTAAATAAAAATTGTAAGTTTTTAAACATAAAGGTTATAACATTCCATGATTTTTGCTTTTTCTCACATTTTGGCAGCATTACAGTATTGTGTCTAGAATTAACTTAAAAGTGAAAATTTAAAACTTTCGGTTTTATTGCTAACTAATATCAATTTGCTAGAATAAAAAGAAAATTAAATAACAAAATTACTATCATAAAATTTCAAAAAATACATTGGCATTAAAAAATTAATTAACTAATAAATTTATAATTAAAATTTTTAAATTATAGTAAGTAATATTTTTCATTTAGATAATTGAAAACAAAATATTCAGCAAGATATAAATACACACAATTTGTCTAGACATAAGAGTACATATTTATTTAGGAAAAATAAGGATGGCATAAAACCAAATTTAATAAATTATTATAATAGATTATATAGATTTTAAATTTTGAATCAAACTAAAATATTCATGAAAATAGTTATCTTAAAAAAAAAAAAAGGTTGAAATGCAAAAGAATTTTACTTTGTATATAGAATTTAATTTGTTTTAAGTTTAAATTATTTACTAAATAGCCCCGTGGCACAATGGCGGCGACACGGCGACATTGTCGCAGAACGTTAGAGTTCTTGCAGAAAGGTTTTTTATTTGGAAAGGAAAAACTTTAGGTTTTCCTTTCTGCATAATTTTTCTAAAAATGATTCTTTTTCTGCTGAATTTTTTTTCTTCGAAAGATGTCTTTCTTGCACATTAGAGAGGAGAAAAATAACTGATTTAAATGTTAGAATATTTAAAATAAAAATAAAAGGAAAAGAAAAGAAAAATAAGTGATTTTTTTATTTTTATTTGGGATTTAAAAAAAGTCCGTAACGACTGGCTGAAGTCATGTTTTATGCACACTTATATGAGTATCTCTTTTTTAGAGAGTCCTATTCGCGTGATTTTGTCGTTGATCTTTATTTTGGAATTACTACATGGATTTTACGATTTTTAATATTTCTGCAAATTTCAATTTATTATCCTTTAATTTATTTATTTTTTGTAATGTTTTACGAAATGCGAGAAAGTGCCTATAATATTTGAATGAAAAAATAATAATAATTTTACAATTAAAAATTTTTATATGTTTTATTCTATACTTTCTTCCTTAAACACAACGTTTCTGTTACTTTAAATTAGTAATTGTTATAATTAAAAGTAACTTAAAGAAGAATATCAATACTAGGGAAGTTTGTTGCAGAAAGCCCGAAAAAATTCTGCCACAGGGCTAAATAGTTGTCGTTAAATGCTTGGTATTAGGTCATTTTTTTAGAAACTTCCATTTTTTTTAGTTTCTTCCATTTGGTCACTAAAAATGACCGATAACCGAATTGACATTGGGCCATTTTTTTAGTAACTTCCATTTTGTTTAGTTTCTTCCATTTGGTCACTAAATATGACCGATAACCGAATTGACATTGGGTCATTTTTAGTTTTTTCTTCCATTCTGTGCAGCTTTTTGCTATTTTTTCACTTTATTCCAGCATCCTGGAGGAAATCAATTTCTTCTGGACAGAATATCAACTCTGATTTTTATATGTAAACAAAAGTTTAATATAGGTCAAAAACCATGTCAATAATACATAAATTATAAACCTACATTGTTAAACTCAACAAACTATAAAAAGTCATTATGAGGAAAAAATAAAGTTGTTGTAAGTCATACAATTGAACAGTATTGCAAAATTTATCTACACTAAGTAAATAAATATACATCGTATAGATATTCAAATATCACGAAACTTTCTTCGTTTTTGACGGAACTGTTTCCTGGTATATGCTTCAAGCAAAAATTTTGTAAAATTGACGAAATAACTATCGTGGCTTCTTCAAAGAAACGAATTTTGTCAAAATAAAAGACACATCTCGCCTTTCTATTTATTTTTCAAAAAGAAAAAAACAATTTATTTAACTTTTCTAATAATAACTTTAATGCGAACACAATGTAGGTGGCACAACACGACAAGGTCAAATAGATAAATGACCTATGTGCCCGGAGCGAGATTGGACCCTGGATTTTTCTGGTACCCGGACATCTCCGGCAAAGAATATATAGGTCACAGTCAGCTTAATTTTTTACGTTATTTTCAATTGCCTAGTTCTTGTTCTAGTTTTGTCATTTTAGTGAACTATCTGCCACAATGCACTACGATGAAGTTTCGAATTGAGTAAACAATTTTGTCATATATTTAAGAGTTCGCCATACATTTTAGAGTTCAAATCACGTGATTACGTGACAAAATGATTCTCAAAATTAACGAAATACTTCTCAAGGCATGCTGAGTCGTCAAAAATGAGTTTTATTTCTTAGAGAGTACTACTCCTTGCCCACAGTTAAAAGAACATTAACAGGAGAAAGAAATACTTTTAGTATAACAGCAAAGCCAATGAAGTTAAAAAAAAATTTATAAATAGACAAAAATGATTACTCGAAAATTCTCACTAAAAATAAATATACATTATTAAAACTCCATTATTAATTTATAATGGAGCTTACTGCATAAGCTTAGCTTGCTTAGTTGGAGCTTTGATTGTTTACAACACAATCCAATAATGCTTTGCCACTCCATCAAACTCGAGGAAGTGATATTTCAATACACGCCATTAAAAGTAATTATATAAAGTGCTCACTCCAAATTTGAATATGAATCCATGGCAAACAGTAAACATGTTTAGTTTCTGAAATCAACTAAACATAACGCAAAAGAGCCAGCCAACCATATCTCCATATTTATCGAGAATCTCCCAAACTTTTGCTCTAAGTGTATTATTCCACGGTTCTCCAATCAAAGTCACAAGAGCCTTCGTCACTGAATTTAAAATTAAATCTGCATACTTAAATGAACTCCATGCCGGACAGAACTGGAAGTTGAATTTAAAATCTTTTACGCCTGATACTATCATTAGCTTCTCGTGAATCAATGCTCAAATTCATTCGCACAAATTCAGAAAGATATGCATGAAAACTAAATAATTCATCTAACGAGTAATCTTTACAAGCTAATGTGGAGTTTTGAATAGCATGCAAGAAGGAAACGCTTTAAATAGATCATTTTGGGAAAATATTGATCTAAGCGTACTATTTGTTAATTAATTTTGGGTTCATGTTTTATACCTAATAAGTATGCATCACCTATATTATCTCATTGGTTTTATCATCATCGCGTTTAGTAAATGAACCACTAAATTTAAATTCAAATAGATATGCAAAATCGGCTGAATAAAATAATTTGTAGAAATTTGATCGTACGAAAGGACGCATCCATTAATTAAAGATAATTATTAATAAAGGTATAAAATAAGACTCAGAATATGTTCTTTTTTAATTAATATTAAGCCCTAAAACTGCTTAAATAGACCAGACGGTAAGGAAATAAAGATGTTGTATTTTTGAATTAAAATGAATCTATCAAAACGTAAAAGCATTAGTAAAATTTTCCTCATGGTAAGCTTTTTTTTTCCTTATTATCTTTGCTTTAAAAGTCTTTCGATACAATTTTTTTTTTTTTTTTTTTTTTTTTGCGAAACCTTTTGGTACTAGCATTCACAAAATCCGAACCCTTTCTTTAACAATAGCATTATCCAAGACAAAGTTTTGTATGGTTTCCCATTGATGGACCAACATAATCTTGATGGTAGCCATCAATATTTCTAATGAACCATTATATTTCTTGATGGTAACCAACATAAGTAACCATCACCTCAATGTAGGAATTCGGACAGATTTTTGATGGTCCAACATAAGAATAGCTACTTTTTTTGATGGTTTTTTGTTCATGTTGAACGCTCACGAATTTCTATCATAGTATCTTAGAAATGAAATATTGGAAAGATCGTGAACAACCACCATCCCAATGTAGGAATTCGGACTGATTTATGATGGTCCAACATATAAAAAAAAACCAACTTGTTCTGATGGTATATTCCTGAGAACCAAGAAGAATTCCAATTAAACCATCATGGAAATGTATAGTTGGAACTAGAACCATCACGGATCATCATGGATTGTTGTTCCATGAGAATCAAACTTTTAACTATTGTAGTATTAAAGTAGCATTTTTCATTATGTAACGATGGAATTTTGTTGTCATACCAAAAACCATGAACACGTGATGAAAAATGTGGGATGATGACCATCAAATGATGCTGGACCATCATGAATCGCACTGAAATCAACATAAACCATTAAAATATTTTGATGGAACCATCAAGAATTTTGACTTGGGTAACCTTAGAAGCATCTTCAAACATCACGAGTTAAAATAAAATCTACGACGACCTGCGTTTCTCTCTATGAGCTTTTCGGCTAAAATTTCTTCGAATTTTTTTAAAAATTCAATTCCTTTTTTTTTTTTTTTTATCGAAATTACTTATTTACCAAGCAATCGTAAGCATCGCGTAAAGTTAAAAGCTACGAGATTTCTAATTTCATACGATTTTTCCAATAAATTTTCTTTTTAATCCCTCAAATTTTAAATCCTTTAATTAACGAAAATATTAACCTTACACGCATCCTCACGCATCATACTTTAATTCAAAAGTTACGAACTGTTTTCTCAAGCTTTCTTTAAATTTCTCAAAATCCTTTCTGTTAAAAAAAAAAAAAAAAAAAAGTATTAACCTATAACGCATGCTCAAACAACGTATGTTAAGTGAAAATCTGCGAATTTTCTTATTCGTACGAGTCTAACGGAAATATTAACCTTAGAAGCAACCTCAAATATCATATGTTACTTAAAAGCTAAACACTTTTTTTTCTTTTGAACTGTCTTTTATCACCAGCTTCCTTTAAATTTCTCAAAATTAAATATTTTATGTTAGCCACAGTTTTAACCTACAACGCATCATCAAACAGCATATACTGTTAGAATTTTTTCTCTAAAATTATGGTAAAATACCCGGTAGCAGTCTGTTCATCCAATTAACCGTAAAGTTTACAGTAAAGAACATTTTTCACCTTTACGGTTTCAAAACCGCTTACAACCTGTATGGTTAAAAAACCATGAATACAAAAATTATATGGTTTTTTAACCATTTAGAACTAGTATGGTTTCAAAATTGTTAAAAAGACTGGACATGGCAGATAGTTCAGCAGCTTTATGGTTCTGCCATCTATGCGTGAAAAGAGTATCTATATTATATAAAACGCTAATACGTATGTATCAATAAAACCGATGATATTTCTTTTCTCCCGTTGGCAACAGTTTTCATTTTTAATTGATAGGCTTCGGAGCGCAAGAGCACGTAGTGAGCATCATATGGCTAATCTATATTATATAAAACGCTAATACGTTTTAATTGATAGGCTTCGGCGCGCAAGAGCACGTAGTGAGCATCATATGTCTAATCGGGTGAATTCTCACCGAATTATCAAAAAAATTCTCACAAAATAATCTTCATCGAAGCCGATGCTTTACATCCGGCTTTCAGTACTATTTCATATTGTTTTACAACACATGGTTTTAGCCCTCTGGTGGGAAAGACTTTAAAACAAAACTTACAACAATTACTTTTCGCAACAACTGAAATTTAGAATAGTGTGATTAAGAAAAATATGTGAACTGTTTGCAATTTCAAATTAATATTGAAATGCACAGGTTTAGAATTTTCTATAGTGAAAAGTTTTCGGAACTTCAGTGTTCAAGAAAGTATGCAAAAGCTAGACGTTAAGAACGTATCCAATGAGCGAGCATCGGATTGCGAAGCAGTCCGAAATGAACTGCGAAAGCAGTTCCGGGGGTTGGCGAGCGCGAGCGAGCAGGGGGCGAAGCCTCCTAGTCGTATTTTAATATCCCAAAGTCACAAATTAGGGAGTGCAGGATACTGATAACTCTTCATGTGTTTAAGGCATCGGAGGAAATTTCGTGGTGTCAACGCTGGGATTCGAACCCCCGCTTCGTCTGACATGAGATTGACAGATTAGTTCTCTCAGCTATAATGTGTAGCTAGCTGCAAGGAATTAAGGGACTTCATTAGGTGGGGACTAGTTGGTGCGATAAAATTCTGGTTGTTTAACCATATTAGGTGAAAGTAGTAAATAACCAGTTTTTCTCACAATTTACAGTTTGAATACCATCTTATTTATGGTTATTTGACAATTTTGTTTGAATATGGTAAAGTAAAAATTAAATACATTTTTATTTAACCATTTTTTTTCAAGGAATTTCAAACAGTGTAAGTTAAGTTAAAAGCAGCGAACCTATTTATTCTGTACGAGATCTGTGGAAAGTGTTAACCTCGACAGCATCCTTAAGCATCGTATGTAAAAATCTACAAATTTTCTAATTCTGAACGAGCCTACGCACATCACAAGCATCTTCTAAATTTTACAAATCTTTTCAAGTATTAACCTTCAACGCATTCTCAAATATCGTTTATTAACTTAAAAGCTTGACTTGCGGTGATCCAGATGGCGATAGATAAGACACGCATCGTAGAACAATAAGCATGCCAGACGGCAGACAACAAGAAGAAAAGATAAGTTCAGTACTTTGTTACGCTCCACCTGTTGATAGCACTAAGGACTTTTTTTTTTTTTATATACATATATTCGGGAGACAGATGAAGATCTTCCATCATAATTCGTCATATTGGCTCTGGATGAAATGGCAAAAGTTCCGGTCACAAGTAAAAACAAATGGTAATACCCTCGCCGCCAAAAGCTTCCTCATTGACAAATCAAAATGATACAAAGAATAAAGGTTAAATCGATTTACGAGTTCAGACAAAGTAACCATCGTTATTCAAAGATCATTTATTTCGATTATCAATACAAATATTCAGACAAATCTCCCTAAAGTACTTGATCAACCGTTTTATCAAAACAAATCTTCTAAGCACCAATAAAGACATAATGCTTCATTTTTAGTTTTGATTTTGCAAGCTTTTACATCTTATCAGCAATAAAGACCAAATAAATGTTTTCTTTCGCTTAAAAATAAGTCATAAAGGATTCGAAATAACACATTTGTAAAATGTGAATGATATCACAAAAGAAAATCGCATTCTGAAAGGGATTTGCTAAAAGATGTTTTATTTCAAAGGTAGCAATATGTTGCAATTTATATACATAAACAGCTTGAGAGAAATTACTAAGCATTTTAAAAATTGTTCTGAAGAACGTGTTAGTTTGAAAATACCACGATGTCCAATAGGATGCTTCAGTGAATTGTATTTTTACCTACAGGAAATTCAGAAATCTTATCTGAAAACAGGACTAGGACCAGTTTGAGGTTAAAATAGTACCTTTGGAAAAAATGTGGCATATGATTATATTGCTCTTCAAATTTATAGCTACCGACATGAAAAATTTAAAATTTACGAAATGAGAAATATGAGGAACGTGTTAGTTTTAAAACACCACGATGTCTAATAAGATGCTTCAATAAATTATATTTTTACTACAGGAAATTCCGAAACCTTATCTGAAAACAAGACTAAGGACCAGTTTAGTGTAAAAATAGTATCTTTGGTAAAAACGTGGTACTATATGATTGCATTGCCTTTCAGATTTATAGCTTCCAAGAAAAAATTTAAAATGTACGAAATGAGAAATATTTTATACAAACTCTTACGTAATACATAAAATATTTCACAGACAGAGGTGTTGAGGAATTTCTCACAACCAGAAAAGGGAAATAATATTATACTGATAACTACAGATTTTAAATCCATTTCAAAATCCCGTTAATTCAAGCTAATTAATTGACTTGAGTATAAAAACTTCTTATTATTAAAACTTTTGTTCAACTCTTTCTGTTCGCTTTCTGTACGGCTAGCGTAACCAAAGAAAACAAGTCGAATTTGTTTCGTCCCAATGGCAACAGTAATTAAGTTTTTGAACTTAAAAAAAAAAAAAAAAAAAAAAAAAAAAAAAAAAATGAGAGCAGATTTTAACATTACGAACGAATAACTTTACAAACAAGTTCTTAGATCAAGTTCTAAACTACGGTAACGAAGGGAACTTTTAATCCTGTTTGAGTCATTATTGTTCCGTTGGATAACATTTACAAAATATTTACATAAAGTTTCCAAACTTAAACGTGAGAATAATTATAGTCTCTTACTTTCTTTCAAACTACAACAAATCAATATAAATGCATTTGAAATTATTTTAAACATGTACTTATTAGTTGCAATACTCAATTCGAAACTTTCATACTTAAATTTAAAAAAAGCATGCAAACAAACAAAAATGAAAATTATTACCCTGACTAATTCAAAAAGTCATACTTTCTGCTAAATAAATAAAATAAAACAATAATAAAGTAAATAAATAAAATAATAAGTGTATGAGAATAAGAGCGAAATAAATAACGTTTACATAAATAAAAACAATTATAATGATAAGTGTTTGAGAATAAATAGAAAATAACAAATTGTTAAATTTCATATGTTTATTGATATCAAAAATTGTTAATTTTTATTTATTTATTGATTAAACTTAAAGGCATTTGTAGCATATAGAGCTAATTTTTAATTTTAATAATTATCAAGTGTCATTTGAAAGTGGAAAACATAGGTAAGAAATTATTTGAAAGAGAGATAAGTTTTCTTAATCTAGATTAAATTCTTTTTAATAAAAAATAAAATGTATTTCGATTTATTTTTCTCTACTTTGGTATATTTTTAGACATAAGAGAAATATCTTTATTTCTGTAGTGTGTAGAGCTTCTTTTAGCAACTTAAGAAGCATATGTTTGCAATAAAAAAACAGATAAAAAGACAAATAAAAAAACAGATAAAAATTTTGGACTATGTATCAGCATATTACTAAAATGAAATTACTGTACTATGATATAACAATTTCTGGAGAGCGAGCCAAGCTATAAATCTTCTATCGATAAATTCAGTGCTTTAAATTCACACTTCTCAACTCAGATAAAAAAATTTTAGATTAGTGGTCAAGGCACTGAACTGCTATTCGATTGCCAAGTTCCCGGGGGCTACTTGAAGTCCATCAGCTTCAGATCGATGGATAACAGCTTGTCTTGGAAGTAAAGGTAGTCTGTGTGCTATACTGACCACATTGCCTCAAACATGCCACAGGTTTGAAATTATGAAGCCTTAATCTAACTGAAACCCCTGGTTCACAGCAGATTGTTGCGGTAATGCTTTTCTTTTTATAAAGTTTTAGATAGTTAAAATACAAATTTTTTTTCGGAATTTCATAATCACTAACTTTAATTATTTAATCACAAAATTTTTAATAAAAAAATAAAATTCTCCATATTAAAAAAAAATCATAATTTTTTGTAAAAGAAGAGTATTAAACAAATCATTTTTAATGAAGCACTTTTTTTTATTTACTTTGAGATTTACTTCCTTGTTTACTTCATTACTTCGGGGCCCTGAAGCTGGGGATCGAGAAGCTTGCAATTTCCACCAAACGTCCTGAGGTATTCGATTCTCTCCGCAACCTGAGGTATATCCTTGAGCTATTTTAAAATTTGCGAAAAATTTTCCTTGTTTTTGGACATATGTTTTTAATGCACTCTTTCTATTGAGTATTTAAGTCCACCAATGTGTCTGAATAAATAAATAAATAATTTTATTGAACTTCTTTAAATATAAAACCAGAAAAATTCTTTATTATATCACAAAAAACAAAGGCAAACGAGAAAAAATTCAGAAACTCTCCATTTATATCAATAATCTCTATTTAAGTAAGGATAATGAAAGCAATAGGAAGCATAACTGTAACAATTATTATTACATGTGAAGGAGAGAAAAAAAAAGCGAAATAACGGTGTAGAAACGCTATTTTAAAATTATTATATCAATAATCTCTATTAAAATAAGGACAATGAAAGCAATATGAAGCATAACTGTAACAATTAGTATTACATGTGAAGGAGAGAAAAAAAGCGAAATAAAGGTGTAGAATTGCTATTTTTAAATTATTATATCAATAATCTCTATTTAGGTAAGGATAATGAAAGCAATATGAAGCACAACTGTAACAATTATTATTACATGCAAAAAAAAAGCAAAATAACGGTGTAGAAACCCTATTTCAATATTATTATATCAATAATCTCTATTTAAGTAAGGATAATGAAAGCAATATGAAGCACAACTGTAACAATTATTATAACATGTAAAAAAAAAAATGAAATAGCGGTGTAGAAAAGCTATTTCAAAATTATTATATCAATTATCTCGATTTAAGTAAGGATAATGAAAGCAATATGAAGCATAACTGTAACAATTATTATTGCATGTGAAAAAAAAAGCGAAATAACGGTGTAGAAACGCTATTTCAAAATTATTCTAAATTCTACAAGAAACAAAAGAAAAATGTTTTCTCCATTAAGAAAACATAAAAAAAGGTTCTCATATTAAGTGAAAAAAGAAAGTAGCGAGAAAATAATGAGAGAATTCTTAAAATGTCATTTCGTAGCGGAAGTACAACATCATCCAATGTTATCTTGACATAAGGCTCACACACTGAGTTCGCTATTTCCACACCCATTACATGAGTATAACTGACACCTCCGAGGCCAATATTGCCAATTTGGCGAATCGATTCCTTGTTTTTATAGCCATTTGGATGCCTTCTGGTTTTCTTATTCGGCAGTATGAAAAAAAACAGAATCGCCGTTATTTTAGGATTATTTGGGTTTTTTTTTTTTCTTCGTTTTTTTTCAGGATTATTTTTGCAAGGTTTTTTTGCACACATTAGCTTTCTTGGACGGGAAACTAAAAAAAGAAATGAAAATAGATGCAGAAGGAAAAACGGCATTATGCCTTATCTTAAGAACGATCAAAATCTGTTGCAAATTGATAAGAAAAAAAAATGTTAAAGCGTTTGGAAATCAAATGTATATTTATTTCGAATTTGACTGTGAAATTCCAGGAAGTAATGCGGCATACCTGATGACATGTAATTTTTTTTCAATTTAAAAATACTTTTGCATTTGAAGAAAATAAAAGAAAAAAATATTTTGTAGAAAGAATGTAAAGAGAAAATAAATAAAAATATGATAACTTAAAAATAAAATATGCATTTCAGTTTTAAAAATGCAAAATTTAGAATTTCTAGAATTTACCAAAGAGAAATACTAAAAAATTTAGACGATATTGAATTATTTAGATAAGAGAAATTGTGTCTAAATTGTCTAATTGTGCCGCATGAAACTATCAAATATTTTTATAATTGTATTTTTTTTTAACAAAATTTTAGCAAAATCTTTTAGCAAATTTTTTAGCAAAATCTTTTTTAAAAATGTAGATTTTTTTATCGTTATTAATATTATTAACTATAAATCGAAATTAATTTTTTGCAATGGCCAAGAGTAAAGTACTCTGTTCAATTGCAATTCGAATAATATTTAGCAAATATTTCAATACAATATTGCTCTGCCTCCTTTTCGCTTCCCTCACCAACCCCCATGATTGTCCAATCTTCTTTTTCTTGATGATTAACAGATAAAAAATGTTCCACTAAAATATCTCCAAAACCTCATTGTAACTTGAACCAAACATTGCAGCTTCATCCACAATTTTGTTTCTTAAGCTTCTATTGTAATTTCGGTTACTATAAAAAAGCTCATTGCATGTTTTTTGCTCGAGAGATTATTTAATAATTTTACGAGGAGTTTTTTTCTTCATAATATTTCACAATTTTTACTTTTCTGCCAATGACAATCAAAGAAATCTAGATCTTCATGAAAGAAAACTGAGTTACACAATTTGATTTATCAGTGCAATAAGAGTGCACGAACTGATCATAATTTTCATCTGATTTTTATGTACTCAATTTTAAGATTCCTTTTTTCCTTATTTCTTAAAATTGTGTCTAATTCATTCGTTTATTTATTTATTAATTTTATTTCCTTATTATTAATCATTTTTTATCTCAATTTATAAGCGTTTCGACTCATCGAGATAAAAAGAAAACATTTTCAATCAGGATTTTTATTTTTGCTGACTTCTCAGATGATTTGACTGCATTTAATATTGATTTATTTAAAATATCGAACTTAAACTGGTTGAAAAGTTGAGTAAAGAAAAACTTGAACCTGAGGTTTTATTGTAAAAAGTCTTTTGCCAAATACAGTGAAAACAGACAAATTGACGAAACATACGAATTAACCTCTATAACCAATAATCGAATTTATCCTACTAAATAAAAGGCATCAAAATCTTTGTAGCCTGACCTCCTGTGTTGTTATATGTTAACCTTATTTGTTATTAAATGCTATTTTAAATCCCTCATAAGTTGAGCAGGAAAAAAATTATGAAAATTTCTATATTATATTGTATTAAAAATTTCACTGAATATAGTTTTAAAAACTATTACTAAACTCTTTATTGAAATGATCATATGGGAAACTATTTAAGGAAGGCATTCGCAACAAATGTTCTTGCAAATATAATTAAATAAATTTTAAAATGTTAAACCCAAAAACCAAATTTCCTGACTGCATCGATGTATTCGTGCATTATTATTTTAAGTAATTACTTATAACTAACAATCTATGCTTAATCTGTTTTTATAAATTTATCAGTTTAGTATTAAATGTAAGAGAAAAAATTATAATTAATCTCATTTTTTAAGATTTACGGAGCAGTTTCATAACAACATTTAGAATTCATGTTAAAAAAAAATAATTAAATTTATTTTCTCTTTGATTAATGATATATAAATAACATTCTATAGATTTAAAAAAAAATGTAACATAAGAAATTAAAAATAAAACACTGACTCGTCCCCCTCTATTATAAATTGATCAGTAAGGCTAAGCACTGAACGTAGTCAATTTACATTGATTTCACTGCAATCAGTATTAAAATAATAACTAAATGTAAATTGTAATAAAGCAAGCCACCCCGATGAACTGCTAAGCAAATTGCTATTAACGTTTTCTAGCAAATACTAGATCTCTTTGTGAATATAAGAGACAAATTATGAAACGACAGCAAGAATAAAGCTTCAAATTGCTTAAAACAGGTTTGTGAAACAAATTAAAACGTCTATTGTCATTCCTAACAGCATTATACAAAGCGTAGCCCTAATAGACCAAATCTAAATCATCTAAAAATGAATCAAGTAACTCATGAGCTGTGATTAATGACTAGAATTACTGGTTCCCATTCAAGATTACGAACAATACCCAAGAAAATTATTTTAACTAATGAAGTAAGTCCGTTTAACGGATTAATTGTGTATTTTCAGGACTAAATAAGATCTCAAGTGAACGATATTGATCGAAATAGCTTTACGAACGCAATTGATTCGAAAAGGACGTTTACAAAAGAACCTCATATTCAGGGCATATATTCTATTGAACATGTGGGTATTGATGTTATTCATCTGATCGTAATTTTGTTTTGTTTAACAAACTACATAGACATAATTCCACTGTACTCATATTTAATAAATTATGTAGTATAGTAAACGAATAACAAACTGAAATTCACAAGTCACAAATTTATTTATTTCGTCATAATTTTCTGACGAGTATTCTCCGCAGTAATGCTGAAATGAACATTTTCATTGATACTTTTTCGCAAGTAGCATTATTTTATTCGAAAAAAAAAAATAGTCTTAATATACTCATTTGCATTAAATATCAAAGTTTATTTGAATTATAAATAGGATATAAATCCCGATACTTAAATTAGTCGAGTTTATATGACTAGCTATGAAAATTAACTGTTGTTGTTGTTTTCGTATGCCTGTTTCAGGCAGCGGGGGGCGGTTGCTCTTCTTTTCCAGTGGCGCCATCTACGGCCAAGAATTTGACTTCTGCCACATCCACACGTCACACCGTTTATAGGGCGGTCCCTTTCATTCATCCACAAATCGGAATTTTAACCTGAATCAGAGAAAGACCGATCTCCATTCCAGTACCCCAAGAGGTATTGATTTGTTATGGGAACATGGAGGACTTGGCGACTCGACAGATTTAACGTGCATCAGTCACCATTTACTACACGAGGAGTCTTCGACCGGCGGGGTTCGAACCCACGAACTCTCGGATATAGGCCCAGCGCCCTACCGACCAGGCTATCCCGGCTATGAAAATTAACTATACATCCGAATACAATTTTGTTGTGCTCAATAGATTACATAAACGTTATTCAACTACAAAAAAGAAAATAATATTTAATGAATAACGTATAATTTTGAAATAAATGGTCAATCAATAGTAAAAGCGTGTAATTGAAACGAAATATCTTTTCCTGCACTGTTAGAATTTTCATTGTAAAATTATGACTAAAGAACCGGCAGCAGTCAGTCTATTCAATTAACAGTAAAGTTTACGGTGAAGAACATTTTTTACCCTTTTAGTTTTGAAACCGTTTACAGCTAGTATGGTTATAAAACCATTAAAAAAGAAATTAACTGGACACCGGAGCTAGACGTTTAGTGAGGTAATAAGTATTGAAGAATACAGGACACTAGAAATTTTTCATGTGTTGAAGAGAATAAAGGTTTAAATAATGAAATTGAAGAAATAATGTGTTGTCAAAGCTGGGACACGAACCCCTATTCTGCTGGCCATGAAACTGACGGATTAGCCTTCTCGGCTATAACATGTGCACAGCTGCAAGGAACTAGTGGTTTCATTAGGTGGGCTTAGTTAGTGCGATAAAATTCTGATTGCTTAACCGTATTTAGTGAAAGCAGTTAATAAACAGTTTTTCTCATAGTTAGCAGTTTGAATACCATCTTATTTATGGTTATTTGACAGTTTTATTTGAATGGGGTAAAATAACTATTAAATAAATTGTTACTTAACCATTTTTTTTCGAAAAATTTCTGTCAGTGCTTAATAAAGCAGAACGATTCCCGTTATAATGTCCGTAATAGTATAGAAATACAAAATAAACTATTTCATATTTCCAAATTAAATTAACAAAATGCTAAGACTAAATAGATTTTCTTGCATTAAAATCAACAATAAGAATTAGTAAAATTGTAGCAACTCAATGATTTCTTGTTGTGAGAAAAAGCGACTATTTAATGACCCCATCTGTTAATATTAGTTGAACCTCACTAACGCGAAACCGCTTAAAGTGAAATACCGCTTTACATGTTTAGTCCCATGAGTCAGCAATCAATTATTGTTGAATTTTACTAGTTTAACCTGAAATTTTCAATCTAATTATTGCTTAACAAGAAAGGTAACTGGACCCAGCATAGATAATAAGCATGTGACTAAAGTAACAATAATTCATTTTGAGGAATGCTATTTCTGTTTTCTTCCACTGTTAGAAGTAGTAGATGGGCAAATAAATAAAATAGTTAAAATAAAGTAGGTAAAACTTTCAAGCTTATTTTAATTTGTTTGGTTCATAATAGTATTGTTTGCAAACATTAATGCAGTATATAACATGTATTAATAATACGTAATAATTTCTTTTCACGGTGTAGCGGATAAGACGAAATTATTCATTATTATCAGTTCATTATTAATAATCCACTAATGATAGAAGGTAAAGAAATATTATTGATATTTCAACTAATACTACCTTATTATTTTTAATATATAAAAATATACTACCTTATTAATATTATTACCTAATTATTAGCACTACCTTATTATAAAATTTAAAACACGGAATAAAATTAAGTTATTTATCATTCAGTGTTTATAAAATAATCCATTAAACTTCGTAAGTAAATTGTTTATCAATGTAGGAAGAGTTTAGATTAATTACGTGTAGAAATCACTGTTGTAGATACAAAACAATGACGGTGAACTTAACACTACCTATCAATGCAATGTGAGAACAATGTCGATGGTCAAAAAGGTCGAGTGGTCTCTTTTCGTCTTCGTCTTTGACCGGAACGGTTGAATACTTGGGGGTGTCAGTGCGTGGGCGGATCTGATTAGGCAGAACCTTGACAATTTTTTCATGGTCAAGAATGTACAGATTACAATCAGAATTTTAAGATATAATTCAGAAATGTGTAAAAAACGTTAACGTATATTTTAGAAGACATTTTAAAAAGATTTCAAATTAAAAAATTGGATTTTGATAACTTTCATTGACTCCGTTTTTTTAAAAGAAAAGTTTAGTAAATGGTGTGTTTTTACAATAAAATATTTTGCAAAAGTTACGTTTTATCGATAAAATATTTTGTAATATTTTGTACCCTAAATATTTTGCAAAATATTTTGTATTTGGCTTCTTGTCAGCGATGAAAAAAATCCGTAACCCGAACCAACTTTCTACGAAAATGACCTATGATCTTTTATATTCATTCTTAACACTCTTTCTAAAAATTATGACAATTGTAACACTTAAGCATAATTATTTTTCCAGAGGCTAACAAAGGTTTTGTATCCCAAGTGAAATATAATAATTAATAATTGCGTTCTAACAATAACCAAATGCAAAATATTTTGTATTTGGTTTCTTGTCAACGATAAAAAAAATCCGTATCCCGAACCAACTTTCTCCGAAAATGACCTATGATCTTTTATATTCATTCTTAACACTCATTTTAAAAATTATGACAATTGTAACCCTTACGCATAATCATTTTTCCAGTGGCTAACAAAGGTTTTGTATCCCAAGTGAAATATAATAATTAATAATTGCGTTTTAACAATAACCAAATGCAAAATATTATGTATTTGGTTTCTTGTCAACGATAAAAAAAATCCGTAACCCGAACCAACTTTCTCCGAAAATGACCTATGATCTTTTATATTCATTCTTAACAGTCATTCTAAAAATTAAGATAATTGTAACCCTCAAACCTAATTATTTTTCCGGTGGCTAACAAAGGTTTTGTATCCCAAGTGAAATATAATAATTAATAATTGCGTTCTAACAATAACCAAATGCAAAATATTTTGTAGTTGGTTTCTTGTCAACGATAAAAAAAATCCGTATCCCGAACCAACTTTCTCCGAAAATGATCTATGATCTTTTATATTCATTCTTAACACTCATTTTAAAAATTATGATAATTGTAACCCTTACGCATAATTATTTTTTTTCCTGGGGCCAGCAAAGGTTGAGTATCCCAAGTGAAATATAATAATTAATAATTTGTTTGGGTATAAAAATTAACAATAGGAAAATAAATACCACAATTAATTATATTTGTTGCTATCTGAAAAATGCATTATCATGGAAGGCAATAAACAATTAATTGCAAATTAAAACTTTCCTAATTGTCTGAAACATGCATTATAATGAAAGCCAATTCATAACTATATACAAATTAACACTTTCATGACTATTTAAGAAATTGCTCATATAAATGCTTATTATAATATGTTATGAAGTTATTAATATACTATACTAGACGCTATTCAAATAAAATTCAAAATCAAGTAATGATACAATTATAAACAAATAGGCTCAATAATGAAAAAAATCTGTAATAATGCCTTCGGAATACTCGACGAATAGTATACCCTATATTCAGCATACAGGAAAAGCTCCGTATTCGTTGCCTGATTAAAATGATGTATTCCATATAAATCAGGAAGAAAATGAAACATAGCTCCGATGTCCATAATTTCCATTCCGGTCTGGCAGTTGCTTAAACTCATTAATCTTCTATTCAAACAGAGTTTTCTATTCATTGAATGAAGTATTTATTAGCAAACTGAGATAATAGGCAAATAATGATTTCAGGACCCGATAATAGAAGGTTTCTGCTAAATCTCACTATCTCCATTATAATAATGAATTTGCTCCGATGAAGGCTAAAAATGAGCAAGGATGATTGGACAACAAATGCAGTTAGGTAACAATATTAATAAATTAAAATACTCACAGAGATTTTATTCGAAATTAAATTGAGAATTTTGATGATCACATGCTGTAGTATTTTAAACTAATAATAACAAAAGTAAATAAAATCTATCAAAACTTTTATATTTCTTACCTACCAACAATATAAAACGAAAAGTAGGAAATACTTTCAACATTTACAAATGACGCATAAAAATATTATTTTTGTTTAAGAATTCTTTTGACAAAATTTTGAATCTGAAAAAAAGAACCTGCAATAAAATTTTAATCAAAGAAAAAGGACTTTCACAAAATTTAAAACTTATAAAAAAAAAAAAAAATAAATAAATAAATAAATAAATATTTTTCTGAAATTTTTAAGTTACTTAAATGACCTTTTAACCATTTTCTAAATTTCGTAAAACGATTCTGACAACAAAATAAAATTTCATAAAAATTAAAATTTAACTTATTATGTGAATTTTAGACAAAAAACACTTTTAAAACCTATTATTGTATTAGTATATTATGTAAAATTCGCTCTTTTGGTTGGAGAAAATAATTAAGGCAACTTGTAGAAAATTTTCGCAGTAATTTATCTTGATTCGTGTCAAAGACAGAATTATAAATTCAGTCCAAAAGTGTTACCGTGAATTAAATTTAAACAGAATTGTTTTCAGAGTTCAAAGTTTAGATTTGTATTATTCTACCACGCTCTGAGAACTGCCAGTTAGACTTTATGCTCGTCTTAAACCAAAAATCGAAAGTTTAAAAAGTTAAAAATAAATAAATAAGAAGTCAAACAAATAAACAAAAATCAAAACAAAGAAAAGCAAAGTTGTGAAACACTAAAAATTCAAATCAAATTACTTTTGTGTAAAATTATGAAAGTAATTAAGCAAAAGCTTTCTTAATAAAAACACTTTTTAACAAAAACACAAAGATATCTTTCAGGAAACAATAAAAAAAGAAAGAGTCTAATTTGAAAGATTCAAAAATAAAAAAAATTAAAAGACATAAATATTTTCTTTTGACTGGCCATTTAAGTAATTGCTTTATTAAAATAAATTAATTAGAACTCGTGAAAAAACATGCATCGATGTTGTAGTAAAAACATTTTAAAATGAAGCCAGTGTTTAAGCAAGCCTCTTACTTGCAGCGATAAAATATTTAATGACCCCCATTCAATAAATTATACACCACACTGGAAAGAACGTTACTACAACCTGCAAAAAAATGTCGATGGTAAGAAAAAATTATAGAATTTATGGGGCGGAGAAATATAAAATGCAAAGAATGTGCATCTAATATTTTATGGAAGTGCGCTCAATGAATATGGAAGAAAAACAGCACTAAATATTTCTTACTTCATTTTCTATCTATTAAAGTCATTAAAAGGCAAAAGATTTATGACGGAAAGTCTAATAAAATATTTAAAAAAAATAATCGGTTAAAAAATAGAGGAAGAATTCCATTTAGTTTCAATATTGACGAGGAGGCGAAAAAAAAGGTGAAATTTATCATTTATTTTTATGAGCTTTTTGATAATTAAAATTTTTGAAAGTAATTTTTAATTCGATTTAACTTTTTATCACCAAACAAGAAAAAATTTAACAGAAGTTAAGTGCTGAAAGAGAAGAGGTAAAGTTAGAGAAAAGAGCAATGCCTACCAAAAAAAAAAAAAAAAAAAAAAAAAATTCAATAAATAAATAAAATGAGATAAAATAACATTGAAAAAGTAAACAAACTACATATCTAGCTTAAAAATTTTTATAATTATTGAAAATTCCGAAATTATCATATTTATAGTCTAAAATGACATATCTATCATATCTATAGTCTAACTCAAGGTTTAAGAAGATTTTCTTTTAACATTTCCATTTAAATAAAAAAAAATTATTTAACCAGAACATGTTAAACAAATATAGTTCAAGGGTTTACCTCAAAATTGAAAAAGTAAGTAATTTATACACGCTAAGTAAAAATAAATAAATAAAAATTTGACAAAAAAAGTTGTAGGTCATTTACATTAATGCTATTGCAATGGACAGGGAGTGTTAGATTTCAAGAATTTTTTTGAATTCGAAAGATAATATACATTATATATATAGTCCTTTGTATTGACTTGTTTACTGTCTTTTAATTTGAATACAAATAAATGACAAGAAGCAATAAAAATAAATGACAGGGAGCAATAAAGTGTTTAGTCCCGTTTTTAAATTATTTAGTAGAGCGTTTTTTCTTTTTTTTCTTCTTTTTTTCTGAGAGAGGGAGACAAAAAACACCTTTGATCCCACATTGGCAATAAAATGTTCGTACTGCTTTCTAATGGAAATTTATAAAGTTTCTATCTGGAAACCGTTTTAAGAAACAGTCTGATGTAAAAAAAAATTTCTTTGAGGAAAAATGCAGTCTATTATTATATTGCTCCAAGTCCTTCAAATAAAATAAAAATTAAGTTTTTTCAAAAAATAGTAAACTTTAAGTGATTATTTAATTATATTGCCAAGCACCGTAGGTACTGACTACTATATCGTTTCTATATACATACTATATTATCCGCTGTATCATATCTATTCTTTGCATCATTCCTATCTACATGTATTTGTTCGTGAGAATTAAATAAACACGAAGAAAATTGTCAAAAATTTCGTTCTACTCGCCAAGCGAAAAGCTCTGAAGCCAAACAATACAAACCACAAACACAAAACCGGCATTACCTATTTTTATTCTGTTCTTTTTACCATTAAACGCGATCAAAACCTGTTCCATCTTTAACTACCATGCATATTAGAGGGAGGGAAGAATAGGAGAAAGAAGACAGGTACGAAAGTTAAATGCTTTTCTTCTATACCCCCTTCTACAGAAAAAGAAGAAAAAAGAAAGAATCTAGAAGGCGGCAAAGCGAGTTGAAACGAAAGCAAGGCCGTTCTTGGAGAAATCCGAGCATGGTGGCTGGCTTTTCAGTTCGTTGTACCTTTCGTTTTGCCTCCTCCCTGTTGGAGACTATTTAATATTGCTTGAAGAGGGGTGTTCTTGAGTTTCCAAGAACCCACGGGGTTGATCTTTTGAATGATTGTGCAGTCAAGAAGCTACTGTAAAGGTGTTGTACCGAATTATAGGGCTTGGACAGGTGTGACAAGACAACAACGGTTTAGGGCTTTTAAGTATGGCTGCTCTTTATATTCTGAAAGGAAAAGTCGTTATTTTTTTGTAACAAATAGTTTTAGTGACAAGCTGTTTGCAAAGTTGCCAGAATTGTCGAATATACTAATACCATACCAAAATATATTTTTTCTGTATTTATCTTTATTTAAGTAACTTAAAAAAATTGCACCATTTTGCAAAAGTGTCATTTAATGCCATCATTCAAACAATGCCATGATGACATCATTCATCACAGAAACATTTTGGTAAAACGTCTAAAGAGGCGTTTAATTCAAAAATTTAACCTCTTGAGAAGCAAACTATAAATATTAGCAGAAAATACAATTTTTACTTAGAAATATGAGGCTTAGAGGAAAATAAATTAAAAAATGGAATTTTAAAAAAAATGTTTTTTTTAAAGACTCGATTTCTTATGCCATAAAAGTGCTCACAAGGTTACTAATCAAATTTCTTAAATATTTTTTCATTATAATTAAAAACTCCTACCAAAGAGGATAAATCTAATTGTATTTTAACAAAGCCCATCACATTGTAAAAGCATTCATACAGAAAAAAAAGACTTAAAATATCATTTTCTAAGTTTTTACTGTCGGTAAATGTCTAATATATTGGACGCTGGACCTCAAGAGGTTAAAAGGCTGAAATTCGCGAAGATATTGTAATCAATACTTGCGAGGAAAAAGGCTAAATTAAAATAGATATATAATTGAGATAACTTAATTATGGATATATAATTTTTAATTTTGTTCACTTAATAATTTTTTTACAATTATTATACTTAATAACTCAACATAGTGCCTATTTTTGTATATTTTTTTAGTTTGGAAGTATATGGAAAACTTATCATGCGTTAGTATCTGATTCAGGCTGAGCCCGTTTCATGTCTAAATATACGAGATCGGAATTGTGATCATCCTGATCATGCATCGCCATCTTCTGTGCAACAAAAGTTTGACAAAATCCTGATCTAAACATTTCACTTAAAGCTGTTTTTCGTAACTCTGTCGCCAAGTCAAATAAAAAAAAAATTTTAAAAAAGCCATAGGTTAAGTGCTTTCACTTACACTTTAAAATATTTAAATAATTTGTCTTTAGAACAGACAAATTGCTTAAATATTATTAAACTTTTTTAAAAATCACCAAGCGATATTTTCCCACCCACCTAGAAGAAAATTAACAAACTCACTGTCGTATTCTCAGACCAAAAAAATTCAAACTTAGCAACCACTACTCAAAGCTATAAATAATTTAACGAGTCACTAATAATTATGAGTATCACTGATAATGAGTTATGAGTACTATAAGAATCCTAACCACACAAAAAACTATAATATTAGTATCTTGTAATACAATTTGATGCTAATTTGTAATTTGAAATAAGGAATTAAAATGAATGAGTTTCCGTTCAAATTGAACCACAGTATCGTGGTATCAACTTTAAGAAGCAACAACAGGACGATAACATGATTAAACTTAGCACCTTATTAAGGTTGCAGCAAATTTGAACGCTATCAGGGGTCTGTTTAGAAGAAATTTGGGTCCGTTAACGGACACTTCACAAAATATCTTTTCATAAAAACGGACCCTTCACAAAATATTTTAACTTAAAAACGGACCTTTCACAAAATGATTTTTTTTTTAATTGGACCCTTCACAAATTTCTTTATCTTCATTATTATTTTGTTAATCAAATAAACCCTTTCCAGGGCAGAAAACAAGAAGATGGATGTAAGCAAATTAAGTTTTGCCTTCGGCAGACGATTCTTCCTTTATTCGTCTGAAATGAATATTCTGCGTTCAGCAGTATAGGCTAAATACCAAATATTTGTATGTTGCATCTCTAATTTAGAAGCAGCAATTGTTGTTTATTTTTTAAAATTTAATTTTTTTAACTATAATTTTACAGTGTTGAGGATAATCTTGTATGTCTTCACAATTTAAAAACTCCTTGAAAAAGTTTTTTTTGTTGCAATAACGGACCCTATTTGCACAAATTCATAAAAGCGGACCCTGGTTGAAAGAATGTGAGTAATTTTTTCACAATTTCTCGAAAAACGGACCTTTCACAAAATGTCTGGACAGACCCCTGGCTATCATGGTTCAATATACTCCGAAATTTCCAACAGCATTCAGTCATATTTAAAATAATTATTTTAAATTAATTTTTTAATTTCAGTTAAATAAAAAAAGGATATCTAGGGTAATTTTCGGAGAAATTCGAGTCCGTGAAATGATTTTCACAAAAATTTTATCGTTAAATATAAACTTCACAAAATATACTGTCGCATGGACTCTTCACAAAACTTTTATTATGAAAAATGAAGTCAATGGTGTTTTTAATTCATAATTAAACAAAAATAATAATAATCTCCTTAAAATGCATAGTTTTTGCTTTATTTTCCCCAACAGAACCTTATAACCATAGATTCACAAAACTATGGGTAGTTTTTACACAATTTCACAAAAAGTTTATCGAGATGGTGATCCATACCCAAATCACCTGAAACTAATTAGTTTACGTCTTCTGCGCAACAAAATCTTATCAAAATCTTTTTATAAAAGTTTCGGTCAAAAATATATATATATATATATTCGTTTGCTCACAAGTGCAGCTTTAAACTCAAATAACAACAATTATTCAGCTCTAAAAAAAAACGCTTTTAAAAATCTAAAGTGGTCATTTATTATTCAACACAAAGCACACACACATATACTGCCTATGAAAAATGAAGCAAAGTACATAACACATTGAAAAGGAAGGTTTGGCCTCCAACCAACAAAAGGAGTTCAGACCACAAAAACTCCATCTAAGCAACTACTCGAAGCTCTAAATAATTTAGCGTGCCCACTCAGTAGAAATGATAAGCCTGGTTATGAGTATCGTATTCTTAACCACACGCAAAAAGAAAAACTTTTCTAGAAGGAGAAAAATGTTTTAGTGGTAGTTTTCCTTGTTCTCCGACAAAATTCGTGTTTTCTTTTATTCTTCTTTTTTTCTCTTTCTTCTTTACAATCTCTTCAGTAAGAAGGACCCAATGTTCAGTAAACATGATCGTAAAAATTTACGACTTTTCTACGGCATCTACTTTCTTTTAAGATAAAATTTTTTATATCTCCTCCTGAAAGGGTTAGAATGCTAAGAATACCTGGAGTATTATCAGGTGGGGAGTTGTATGTTTTATTCAATGATTTTGTGTATTTTAGCGTTGAATAAACTGGATGTATACACGGAAACTTTCAGAAAACTAATATTTTATAACTATGAAAGCTGCCGTAATACTTTTTTCAGGAAAGAGTACACAAGTCTTGATTGAATGTATAGATTGAATGTTCTCTTAAAACAGAACACTTTTGTTCTTTATTTTATACATAAAACATAAATTTTATTATATCTAAACAGGAAAAGATTTATTGTAAACATATAATAACTTTTTATAAGAATGCTGTAAGATTGAAGTTATTCAGTTCAAGATGATATTTATCAGAAAACAGCACAGAAATTCATGGATCAAGCTTAACTCATTTTTGGCCAAAGATGTGTAAACGCGCCAATTCAGTTAACATTGTTTTATTAACATATATTTTTTACAAATTTTATTTTTCTGCTATTGTTAGGGGTTCTGAAGACCTCTTATTAGTAATTCAATTGGAGTAAACACGTTTTGTTAAAAACTACTCTAGTTTATTGTCTTGAAACGGCCATTGACAAATTCGATTATTTGAAAATGTATAATTTTTTCCATTTCAGATAAATCACATGTTTTTATGATGGATAAAAGTTTCAAATCCTGTATACAAAATAAAAATAAAACAAACATCTTCAAAACCATTTATGGTCAAGTGAATGGTTTTACTATTGATTTGACCGATGGTGCACAGGCACACCATTTTATTTCTTAAATAAAATAATATTTTTGATGCAAGAAATTTTTTGTTATGTCTTAATGAGTGTAATTTAAGCATATTTTAATCAAAAATAATGCCACATTTTATGAAATTTCTCTGCCTAGCCTAAAATGAATTAATTAATTAAATTGTATTCCAAGAATTACGAAGCATAATTGCAAAGATATTTTTAGTGTTAGCAAAATCAATGCTTGATTTTTAGTCAAATATTTGTGATTTGAACATTTTTCATCACCACGAATTTTAAATAATTCAAACAAACATTAATCTTAACAAGTTCTAAAATTCATGAAGTAAGGTTTTTCAGGCAATGCCTACGTAAGACACTAAAATCATGTTATTTTAAGTGTTTTTTTTTTTAATTACTCTTAGAAAAATTTTAATATTGCAATGAAAAGTTAAACTTGGAAAAATCAAAGGTTAGAAGAAAAAAAATCAAATAGTGTCAACATTTTATAAATTGAATAAAACATAAATTTTGCTTTATAATTGTATCTTTTATTAGAGTTCGATTTAAAAATTCTCAGAATTAGAATGCAGTAAAAAGTGCCTGGGGGTGATACGACAGGGGGAGGGATACGGCATTCTTACGTAAAGATAGGAGGGGTGTTTTAATTTGCTCACTTTACTGATAGGGATGAAAGGAGTCTAACAGTGCCAAAAACATGCTTACGTAATTTCTGAACGCCCCCTAATTATATGGTAAACAATATTAATCTGTCTTAAATAGACTATTTAAAAGCGGTTTAATACACCTCCTTCTTCAACGTTGTATATCAAGAAAAATTTATGAAATTTTCTAAGCATACCTTAATAAATATTCTCAGATAAATGAGCTACATTAAAAAATAGAAAGAAAAAACTTCTGTTTTAACATAGTATGTAGATATATATATATATAGTATATAGTATAAAAAAATAGAATTAGCATCATTATTATCCTTTTGGCGACGAAAAGTATTTTTAATAAATAAGTGTTTTTAAATAACTTGAAGAACAAAGTCTCATAATGAGTTTTCTAGCGAAAAGGTTTTTGCTCATATTACCCGAAGGAAAGACGGTGAAACACAGTAAAAAATAAATGACATATTTTATTATTTAAAAAAAAAATGTTTTATAAAACCCTCTTACCCTTCAGAACTAAAATATTACAGACAATTTTATTCGCGTAATAAACTGAACGTAAGATAAACGATAAATGTTTTAAACTAAAAGCAGCTTGCGATAAAGGTTTTTGAGCAAAAAAAAATCTGAATTTAAGAACAAGAGAAATACTTGTTCTGCAGTATTAATACAAGTAAGCAGCGTATATGAGGATAAATAAGATAGTTAATAGGGAAAAGGCTATAATTTCAATATTAAGACTAGTCACATCATTAGGGCACACAGTAAAAAATTCCAGATCAAATTACAGTTAAAAGTACCAACATTTAGGGTGAATCACCCATAAAATTCATTTTGCCGTAAAATCAATTTTTACCGTAAAATCAAACTTTACCGTGAAATGTTATATCGTAATTTTTTTAGAAATGTTTATTAAATTAGAGTGATTCGGAGATTTCACGGTAATTATTACTGTCAAAATTTCTCTATATCCGATATATCAGTAGCAAAAACGTATTATCAACCATATCAAGAGTAATATAGTAAGCAATAGTAAAGGTAGCTGTGAGGTAGGTTCATTGCTGAAAAAATTAAATAACTCAAAACAATGTCTAAAGTCATTAAATAACTAGTCTCAATCTTCCTCAAAGGATAACTAAGAGCCGCGATGACTCAGAGGATAGAACGTTCGCCTTTCAATGAGGTGAACCGGGTTCGAATCCAGCGATGGCTGGTCGACACGAAACCGCATCCGGCTTGCACCGACCACACTGCTGACGTGAAATATCCTCAGTGGTAGACGGATCATGGTTGAGTCAATTCGTAGTTAGGCTTGCCGTAAGAGGTTCTCGTGGTCTTCTTCTCCATGTAACGCAAATGCGGGTTAGTTCCATCAAAAAGTCCTCCACGAAGGCAAATTTCTCCCAATACTTGATCCAGGAGTTCTCTTGCCTTCTTGATTGGGTTCAAAATTGCAAGGTTACGGAGTTGAACATTAGTAGTCGTAAACCCAAAAATTGGGTCTGCTGTTTAACGACAGTAAAAAAAAGACAACCAAGAGTTAAGAACATGTTAAAAATGTTATTAATTTGTTATTTAGTCTTTACTTAATATTTAATTTAACCTCTTCATACCCAAAGCCTGATAAATAGAAAAGCAAATTTTTTTATTATCACATAAAAAAATTTTACCTAATATTTCTTTTTTCAATTTGTATGCTTCCTTTTTTCAATTTGCATGCTACAAAATAAAATTTATTAACCTGCGTTAGTAAAAAAAAAATCTAAATATTATTTAAGTTTAAGTGATTGAGATTTTCTTACAAATATATTTTATTATATGTATGGGTTTACTTCCTCCTAGTTTTTCTTTTTAAGCAAAAAGCACATTTTTCGCAATTATATTTTAAGTTCGAGAGTTAGGGAATAAACTATTAACGAATATGCAACAAAAATTTCAACTACAATTCCTAACTTTTTTGTTCTTTAACAAAGAAAAAAACTCAAGAAAATTTTGCTGGAAAAATACCAGTAAAACCAAAGTTTAAAAGTCGCAATAAACGTCAAACTTGAAACGCCTGAGGACTTGAAAAATAGATAACACCAGTAACAAAAGAATATTTACTGGCATATACCTCTTTCCCCAATCGTTTCGACTAAACAAGATTTCCAAGACTCCTAAATTTTTCCAAATATTGACTCCTGAAACATGGAAAGTTTACCGTTCGGTGGAAATCTTCGAAAAATATTCTTTCCGAAATTTAACCGAGGGTAGGTAAAAGTGATTAAAAGTCACTTTCGCTTACTTTACCAAAAAGTCACCCGAGTGTTATGTACTAAAGAGCCGAAAAGATTAATTAAACAGTCTGTGAGTTTCTCCAGAATAGAATTTTAATAATCTCCGATTAATATGGAAAGTTAGATGAAAGCGTAATCCCAAGACAACATACTAAGATCCTAGACCATTCGAGGAAGCCGATTATATAGTATGATAATTATTACTAGGATAGGAGTAATAGGATTTAAGTAGTTTTGTAACTGATTACTTTTTTATTCTGAGTTTAACTTCTGGCTAAAGTTTGAAACAAGAAAGTTATTTTTTCCTGTTTTATTTCATTTTACCTACGTTATGGAACAGGCGATGCCTACGTTATTGAACAGGCGATGCCTAAATTGGATGCGTGGCTTTAAATGTTCAGCTTCGTAGTTTATAATTATAAATTCATACTAAAAGAGAAAAATACACATTTTCTCGACTTTAAATTTTCTTAATTAAAAATTTATTAAAGGGATCTAGCAGAATATCATTCTACGTATTCAAAGGCTGCAAATACAATTTTTAAAGTATAAAATTTTCAAGTTATAACAGCATTCTCCAATGCTTGCATGAACAACATTTAACTTATCTTATCGAAGCATCTTATTGTCGATATGAAAATAGAGGTGTTTTTCATCAAAACCCCCCATCCTGAATAATTTAAAAATGTGCTTATGATTATATATCTCTAAACTCTTAATTTGTACTATCTGTCTAATAAAACAATGCAATAGTTTTCGAAATTTTTTGCAAAATAATGCTTTTTATAAGAAAAATGTCATTCTACGTATATAGAATATCATTCTACGTAATCAAAGGTTGCAAATACAATTTTTAAAGTATAAAATTTTCAAGTTATAACAGCATTCTCCAATGCTTGCATGAACAACATTTATCCTATCTTATCGAAACATCTTATTGTCGATATGAAAATAGGTGTTTTTCATCAAAAACCCCCATCCTGAACAATATAAAAATGTGGCTTATGATTATATATCTCTAAGCTCTTAATACGTACTATCTATCTAATAAAACGACGTTATAGTTTTCGAAATTTTTTGCTAAATAATGCTTTTTATAAGAAAAATGTATTCTTAATGTTTTTGGGGCAAAAAAAAACATCAAGCAAAGTTATAAGTAATTTGTTAATTTTCATTTGCGAAAAATAATATAAAAAATAATAATAAAAATTAGAGTAAATTAAAAATCGCTTCCAATAAGATACGTTGGAAAGCACGCAGAGACTTTTTAATGTTTGACGAAAATGTTATCTTCATTAAATTGATCTAAAAATTTTAATTTGTTAAAAAAATACTTGAATATAAATTTGTAATATTTCAGTTATAATATTTAATGGCACACATTTTTAATTTTAATAACGAGAATTTTAACGCTTGGAGTAAAAGAATAATACTTATTTTGAAATAATGTGTGTTTAAGCTACAAAATATTTATAAGCGAGAAAAAATAAAATTGGCAAATTGAGTTAATTTAAAATATTCAATCGAATATTTGTAAACTGTTAAACTGTATTGAAATTCAAATTATAAGAAAGTATTTAAAAAGAGTGAATACTTTTACAATTCGAATAATAATAATAATAATTTGCAAATAACAAATAACAAGTAAATATAAATATTTCAAAATAGATATTTATAAAATAATAATTTAAGTTTTTTCTATCAAAGCAATTGAACTAAATCAAGAATAAAGATGAAGATAAAAATAAAAACAAATGAGTTAAATTAAAAACTATTTTCTGTCTTAGCTTTATTATCGTAAAAGGAAGTTTGAGTGAAAATTTGTTTACCTTTACTGAGTTACTGAAATCAAAAAATTATACAAAAATAACAAATATAATTAAATTTCTCTATCATGGAACATAAATTTAATTCCAAGCATTGAAAATTAACATAAAAATGTAAAAAACAGGGATATCAAAAATTTTAATTTACATGGAAAGTCTAAATAAATATTTTTTTTTTAAATACTACCAACTTTACAAAATTAGTTTTGTTTAGAAAACGTGTATACGTTCTATATTGATATTACATTTCACAAGAATTAAAATGCAAGTTATCCTTTAGTAATTTCAATGTATGTCAAAAAATAAATTAAGAAATTTTTTTTAAATATTTACTTTAACTTCTTAAAATAAAAAGCCAAATTTATGAATGGTAGTAAAGATAATGTAGAATGCAAAAAACGGACCACCTTGAATAACTTTTGATCTAATGATCGGATATTACGCTCCAGGACTCAATCTTAATGATTCGAAGGGATAATCTAAAATATGTTAATGAATAAGCGCAGACGATATTTTAAGTTACGAAATCAGACACAAAAACATACTTTTTTCTGAATAAATCATACTTTTCTTTCAATGTATTCAGATTTGTTACACCCAAAATATAGGGGGTAGCCACAATCTGAGAAATATGGTCCCAATAGTTTGGTCAGGAGAGCGATCCAGAGTCTGAACCCTTTAATGTTAAGTTTACTATTCCGCTATATCTCGAGAACTTTTTAAGAGAATATAAAAAATTTTGTACATAAATATAAGACTCATTCATCTTAATATAAACCCATAAAAAATAACTTTTAGTAAATATTTATTATTATTTTTAAGCAATTGGTAAGAATAGGGAAACACTAATTTAATGTTAACTTTTTATGCAACACATTGCTAGAAAAAATTACGATATTGTGAAATTTGTGACATATTATGACTGTATCCCAAGGAAATTATATATTGCAATTATAATCAATTCATAAGAAAATTCAATCTTTTATAATCGCTTGTCGGAGAAATTCTTCAAAAAATAATAAGTAATGACTCAGAAATGAATTTCTATGTAATCATACAATGTTAATACTTAAAAAAGATTAAGCAGCTGTAGTATTTATGATATACATTGCTAGACCAGAAAATTTAAATTTTCAGTTAGTAGCCAGTGGCTCTAATAACTTAGTAGCCAATTTTTTTCAAACCAAATTAGTCGATGATTGATATCACTAGGTCCTTTTTAACTTTTTGCCTTTTTTTTTCTTTTTGGTTAGTTTAAATTTTATTTCTTTACAAAAATCAAAATTTCAAATAATCTATTGCTGTAAAAAGTTAATTCAATAATAAAAATTTTATATGTGACAAAATTTAGTACAACTTACTGATTTTAAAGTACTTTGAATAAAAATATTTAGAGAGGAAAAATTCATTTAATGTATGTATTATAACTTTGAAACATGGAAACTTTTAAAGAACTCTTCTTTCACATGAATATTCCCATCACAAATTGATGGCTTCTGCAAAAATAAGATCAAAATTTTAAATGGTGACATAGAACATTTTAATGAAAATTCTGTTTTTCTAAGTCTTTCTAGAATGATGTACTTTTATCATTAAACAATTTTTAAAAAAATGAGAGAAAGAAGTGACCAGTTGTTTCTTTAATTTAAATCGCCTTTATATATATATACAGGTCTATCCACCAAAAAGTAAATGGTATAAAAGAATTAGAGGAAATATATTCGATAATTTAAACAACTCTAATCACTAGACAAATAAAATAAAATTAAAAAAAAGGTGTGGTCCGCAGAAACATGCAATATAATGCAGAATGTTTTATGCAATATAATGCTAGAAAAATTAAATGCAATAGTATTTATATGACACCCACTGTATAGCAAATGATACAGAGGGAAAAAGAATACATGAGAGCAAAAAGCCAAAATCCCTTAGGATACGTATTAAAATTTCAGAAGTTATTAATTCATTGATCTTTGGAGGAAGGAAGCATCCTCCCCTTGGTTGGTGGAAGAGGTTGCCTTCCCCTGGGAATAAGCACGTGCTTTAGTAGTTTTCCAATCCTCTTACAAAGATACTCTCTTTGTTGGCGAGATATCGCCCAAACTTTGTTACTAATTATTCTATAACCCAAAGCTTATTACCTTCTATTTATTATCTTTGGATAAATCTTTAATAATTAACTCATAGCTTCAAATCAGATTAATTTCATTATATGGAAATAATGTTTGGGAATTTAATTCTCTGGAGTCTCTTGCATTCATTTATTTTGAAAGTAAAAAGAAATATTGCCGGAGGTCCATAAATATTGCTGTGTATTATTAATTTGAAATGTTCAGTTTAATTTAAAACATTTGACTGTGTATTACGCTGAAACTTTTTTTTTTGTAGTCATGGAAAAATGCACTAACTGCACATTCTTTTTAAATATATTGATTGTAAGGATGTTTCATTGTATTTGATGTTAGAATAAAACGTTGTTTTGTTCTTTTAGTCACTAAGTTGTAACAAAACTGAGGAGAAAATTTCTCTGGGAAATTCCAAATAGAAAACTTTCAATCTGTTTTCTTAACAAATTCTTTAATCGGAAAATATTATTGACTTGGTTTAAATAAGTAACTTTTGTAAACTATCAGTAGCTCATAAATATATGTGAGCTAATTACTAAGAGTTAGACTAATTGTTTTTATAATTATTTCATTATTAATATTGCTGCTAATTAAAAAGCAAAATTAAAATAACGCTTTGTAAGAATGATTTATACATATTTATACATATAATTATAATTATTTAAATCATGATATTATGCTTATTTACATTACGTTTATTTACATTACGTTTATTTATATTATATTTATTTATATTATTTTTATTTATATTAAGATGACTATTCCTAACATGCAAGTATGATTATTCTAATTAGTCTTAGGTTGCATAATACATTACACTATGCATTTATAGTCTCAAAAAATACCCCAAAATACCTTTTTCAAAGCGGATTAAATCCTAATAACCCCAACTAAAATAACAATAAATCTTAATAAAGAAAAATTAAGGGGTTTTTTTGTGAAGAAAAAGAGGTTTTTTTAAGAAAAAAACAACTTAGTTCTAAATTATAAAAGTTTTTAAGTTCAAAGTATTTAACAGCATTTATTTTACATGAAAATCTACTATTGAAAATCTATATCGAGACAGAATATTCGTGTAATTATTGTGTGCTGCACATTCTTAATAAACTAGATATAGATGCGTGCTATACAACTTTGAAACGCTGGTGAAAGTATCACAATACAAACAAATTTTAAATAAAATTAATAAATAAATAAAAGCACTAAATATGTATATTATGCAAAAAATAAAAGAGTAATAGTAAAAAAAAAATGCATAAGGAATGCATGCATACATTTTATACATATACCGAAGCAATAACAGATTAAAAAAGTACGCAATTACTTTAGTGAATATATTTTGCCATAATATCGAAACAGTAATAGAAAAAATAAACAGTAATTCATAGTAGAGCTTGCAAATAAATCAAAACAATAATAATAAATAGGAATAAAATATTGAAAGGACCCGATTGGCATATTACGCATTTATACCAGCACAATAAAAGCTCAGTAACTTAAACGTATATAAGTAAATAGTAGTTAATTGATGGGCAAAAAAACGAAAAACTTTATGTAACAGACATATTGTGCGAATTCCGGAGGAGTAAAAAGGAAAAACGAAGCAACGGTTATAATAAGCATATTTTGTTGGTATAAAAATAACAATACAAAATAAAAGCAAAATATGCAAACAGAATAAATGAATATATTTTACCATCAATGCAGAAATTTTTTCTTAACTACTATAACATATACGTTTTTTACATAAAACAAATATATCAACAAAGTTTCAAATCAATGATCCGGTGTGTTTTAAACTGATTAAAAAAAAAAAAAAAAAAAAAACGAATGCAACCAGTTTGTTTGCGGAACTAAAAAACCGGAATATCGCTTAAATTCTAAAACGTAAGTCAATATTTAAAAGGGAAAAAAAGTACATCCAAGCAATAGCAATATCATTAACACTGAAAGAATTTTTTTTTGCTTTAAAGTAATAAAAATAATAGTGTAGTTTATGTGAGCCAGTTTCTTATTCCCCAACGAGTGAGAAAAGAAGGAGGGCCCGACAAGAATTTGGCCTTGATTTACAAACGTGATCGGGTGAAAAGGAAAAACAAGGCCTCAGGCGCTATAACAGAGGCAGACAAGCAACCCTACCTATGGCACGTTCTGGATTTATCTCTAGTGGCAGAAGAAAAATAATGTTTCAATTCAGAATTTTTAATGCACTTTCTTTTAATACAAATTTTATCAAGTTATTAAGGCATCAGCATTTATAGATACTGACATTTTTCAATAAATGAAGCCCGTTCACCTTTTCTTACCCTCATAAACCGGTTCTTCAAAGGCTCTTTCGTCGCATAAAATAAAACTTTTTTTAAAGAATAATGAGCTATTTTTATTAATATCGAAAGTTAATAACAATTGTTCATAGCTGTTAGGTAAGATTGTATGCATTCCTTAACAGCGCCTTCTACCATGATCATCAAACTGTTACAAAATGGCAATATGGACAAAAATCAGTTTTTCAAAAATTCAAAAAATTTCTGATCTTATTATTATTTTGCTTTTAACTATTCGAAAGGTAATACTGAATTGTTTGAGTTAATAAAACTCGAAAAAATTGAGAATTATTCCTTGATGTTCAAGGATATATATATATATATATATATATATATATATATATATATATATATATATATATATATATATATATATACCTGCCAACTCTCCCGGATTTTGCGGGAGATTTTATTTTCATATTTAAAGTGGTAGTAAATATATACTATTTTTTCTTTTATATATTTAATTTTTAAATGAATGATTTTGATCACCATTATTCTTACAAAAATTAAGCTTATATATTAATATGCGTTACTATCATGGTTGTCAACTTAATTTTTTTCAAATACAACGTATTTGTTTGCTTAAAATTGAAGTTTTAATTCCATTTTAATACCACTGGGAAAAATGATAATGGAAGGGATTAAAAGTTGGCAGGTCTGTATATATATATATATATATATATATATATATTCTTTTAGACTCAAGTATATATATATAGTTTAGAATTACGGTATTGCTTCGGGATTAAGGCACTCAATTTCCTAGCTATGATCAATTCAATTTTGGGAATTGCAAAGAAGCATTAAAAGCTAGCCTCATTTAGGTAATTTTAATAAAATACAAACTCAATTTATAGTCAGGGTTAGTTAAGAGCCACTGCGATTGTAAATCTAAAAAAAATGTCTTTTTTTTAATTAAATTACGAAACGCATCACTAATAAAAACATTGCAATTATTTTTAAAAGTGCACTTTTTGAACTACCATATTTAAGATGGTTAAAAAAGAAATTATGTGAAATAAAGTACTATCAGCTTGATCTATTAAGACTCCTATGTTTAATTTACATTCGGATAGGTCACTTAAAAAATTTTACAACATGTGCATACATCAGTGATGCAAATTTCCAACGCAAGCGGAAAAATTTGCAATTTTTTTGTCTTCTCTAGAAAGAAATCTACAATTAACTAAAGCTATATTTAACTTCTTATTGCTATTAATTTTTGACGAAATTATTATTTGCTCAGCAGATTGGGGGGGGGGGTGTTCAAAGATTACGTCAGAATCTACCTCCTTACGTCAGGAGGTGCTTCGGGGGGTCTCTTATTTTTGTTGAAAAAATTTGAATTGCTAAACTTGTACATATATACACATATATATGTTATATGTTAATGTAACAATATATATATATATATATATATTAGTGTAACAAAAATCATCAAAAACAGTTTTTTTCTACATTGAGAGGATAAAGTGAATTAAGATTGGGAGAAGTTAAGAGCAGCTAAAATGCCTTTTATGGGCAAAGTGAGATAAAGTTGATTCAAACACTTCTGAAGTTAATCAAGGGGGGGGGAGGATGGTTCAGTTTCGTTAGAAAAAAATCATTTTTAATTAAATTTTACTTCATCTCTTCCTCTAGTTTCATACATATATTTTAGAAACAATAGAACAGCTGAATTTAAGGAAGTTGAAAAAAAATAAATTTAAAATGAATTTAATAATCTGCCTTTTAAGTTAAGATTCCTTGAGCTTTCTTCAGCTGTAAAGTAAATAAACTCAATTTTATAAGGAAAAAAAACTGAAGCGTTCGTGGAATTCAAACAAATTCGTTCGACTCTAAAAAGATCTAGTTTCCAAAGCAGCCTAAAATCCTTTCAAAAGAGGAATCGTAGTAATTCCAGCTCCAACATTTAAGAACTAAAAAAACTGGATCTTTTAGAGCTCCAGTAGAACAAGAAGAAGGGAGAGTAAAGGATATAAGGTTGAGGGTTTAGAACTTAAGAAAATCCTCCCCCTAAGGTGCTTTTACGACTTTCTACAGAAAATGTCCAACTCTCAAACCAAGACATTTCTTACTTCTTTTTTTATTCATTTCACTTTATTTTAGTTACGTCTGAAATCGAAATTACATCGAGTTGCTTTTCTTGTTGCTGTTGCTAAAGCTAAAAAAAAAGAAGAAAAAATACCATGCGTTGACAAAAATAAATAAAAAGGAAAGGAAATATTGAAAAGTGTATGGGAGAAGGGAAAAAGTCCATGAAAAAAAAAAGGCCAGTGGTGCTTTTCATTCAATTGAGTTGCCAACCACACGCCTGATGAAGGAATTCCAGAAAAACTAAAATAATTTCGTAATGCCCAAAAAAGAAAATGAAATTCGAAGGGGAAAAAAAATCAGTTTAGTGGGTTGAAAAAGTTTTTCTTCGGTCAATGGAGCTGCTGAAGAAGTAGAAAAACAAACTCAGTTAAATCGGATCCGCTGACTTTCATCATGTCTTAATTTAGAGTGATGTTGAGAACTATTTTTTTCCCCTCTTTTTTCTTCACTTCCTATTTTAGTAGATTTTATTTTTTTTTAAAAATGAAATTATTTGATTTTTTTGACGAATTGAAGGAAAGGTCTTTATTAACAAAAAAGACAGTAATAATTGCTTAAATCATTCTTTAATTAATAAATCAGTTTTCTTGCTTGCAATTAAAAAAATATATCTTTAAATTACGTAAATCTGATAGACACGGTAAGATAGTAATAGTTGCTTAAATCATTCGTTAATTAATAAATCAGTTTTCTTACTAGCAATTAAAAAAAAAGATCTTTAAATTACGTAAATCGAAAAAACGCGGAAAAATAGTAATAGCTGCGTGAATCATTTTTTAATTAATAAATCAGTTTTCTTGCTTGCAATTAAAAAAATATATCTTTAAATTACGTAAATCTGATAGACACGGTAAGATAGTAATAGTTGCTTAAATCATTCGTTAATTAATAAATCAGTTTTCTTACTAGCAATTAAAAAAAAAGATCTTTAAATTACGTAAATCGAAAAAACGCGGAAAAATAGTAATAGCTGCGTGAATCATTTTTTAATTAATAAATCAGTTTTCTTGCTTGCAATTAAAAAAATATATCTTTAAATTACGTAAATCTGATAGACACGGTAAGATAGTAATAGTTGCTTAAATCATTCGTTAATTAATAAATCAGTTTTCTTACTAGCAATTAAAAAAAAAAAGATGTTTAAATTACGTAAATCGAAAAAACGCGGAAAAATAGTAATAGCTGCGTGAATCATTTTTTAATTAATAAATCAGTTTTCTTGCTTGCAATTAAAAAAATATCTTTAAATTACGTAAATCTAAAAAAAAAGGTAAGATAGCAATGTAGTTGCGTAAATCATTCTTTAATTAAATTTGTTATTTATTATAATATGAGTTAAGATCAGTTTTCTTGCTAGCAATTAAAAAAAATATATCTTTAAATTACGTAAATCGAAAAAACGCGGAAAAATAGTAATAGCTGCGTGAATCATTTTTTAATTAATAAATCAGTTTTCTTGCTTGCAATTAAAAAAATATCTTTAAATTACGTAAGTCTAAAAAAAAAGGTAAGATAGCAATGTAGTTGCGTAAATCATTCTTTAATTAAATTTGTTATTTATTATAATATGAGTTAAGATCAGTTTTCTTGCTAGCAATTAAAAAAAATATATCTTTAAATTACGTAAATCTGAAAGACACGGATAAATAGTAATAGCTGCGTGAATCATTCGTTAATTAATAAATCAGTTTTCTTGCTAGAAATTAAAAAAAGATATCTTTAAATTGTGTAAATCTAAAAAACACGGAAAAATAATAACAGTTGCGTAAATCGTTCTTAATAAATCAGTTTTCTTGCTTGCAATTTTGAAAAAAATATTATTAAATTACATAAATCTAAACGAGACGGAAAAGATTTCAGTATGTTAAATTGCAACTAAACATGCTACATGGGGTGGAAGGAATTACGTGGCTACAAAACTATAGCAATCAGCAAAAATTGCTGAACATGTTTGCAAAACAAGTCAAATTAAGAACTATCTTCCAAAAAAATGTCATGTTAAATTTTAAACAAGTCATTACAGAATAAAAATTACTTAGCACATAAAAGGAAAATAAATTTAAAACATAATAATAAAAATATTTTTAACTGTAGTAGTAAAAATCATTTGTATAAAAAATAAAATAAGTTGAAAATATTTATTCCGAATAATTTGAAAATTGAACTTGTGGTTCTCAAAACTACTAACAGACTCTGAATTATGATATTTTGCTCTCTCTAGTCTGTGAATTTTTCCCTTTTCCGTTAAAGGCTGCTATAATTTATTCCCATCAAATAAATTTACAATAGCCATTATATAAAAAAAAAACAATAAAAAATAATTATATATACGAAAACAAAATTTTAATCTTACTGTAGTACAATAAAGCGTTAAATATAAATTATTGAATCTAAAAAGATGAAAACAATATTTCAGTTTGAGTTTCCTTTTAACTTCATTTATTATTTAAAATTCTTTGGTGTTTCAATACATTAGTTTGCAATAAAATATTATCCACAATAAAAGTTGTATGCTACAATGTGCGAGCATATACCTCTATTTAAAAGGAAGTATCACACTCTTAATATTAAAATTTGAAAAGTAAAATTGAATTAATTTCCCGACGTTTAAAATAAGAAGTCGCTACCATAATCACAATAGCCCTATTAACATTAAAAACAAGTAACGGATTTAGAAATTTTTCTGCTTTCGTTTTTTCAAAAAAACAAAATTAAATAAATAAATGAAATAAAATAACTGAATAAAATAAAAATACAAAGAAGTTGATCATAAAGTCAGTTCATATCAGTTTGTGATACTAGTTTTAATCAGTTTTCTATTCAAAATAATCTGTTAAAGGATTAATATAGTAATTCTGCGTAAAAAAATAATCGTATTATGGTTAAAAGAAAGTAATGCAATTAAATTATGGTTAATTTTAACAAACAGTTTTTCCTTTTAGCATTTACTTGGGCAATTTTTATTTCAACTTGCTTAAGTTAAGTAGTGCAGTCAGTTTTAATTAAGTTACTAAATATTAAAATAAATATAAATAAAAATAATACTCAACATTTACATTACATAAAATAATACTCAACATTTAACATTTTCAATGCTCTCTCAATGTCTTAATTAAATGATAAAATACTGTAAGCTTAATAAATTACATTTTTATTAATTTATCTAGAATATGACCATTACCTATTACCGTAAAAATTGTTAATTATATATATATATATATGAGAGAGAGAGATTTGAAAACATCAAACTAAGTTTTTTCAGGACATATTTTACAAATTTAACTACTATTAGCTTATAGTCATAGTCTAAAAATGCTCAAGGCTTTTAGGCCCCTAGGCGGCCTTTTCCCTTTTTATATTGAATTATCAAATCAAGTAATAGATTCTTCATTATTTAGGATAAATATTGTCTTTAGTAAGGCTGTTGTATCTGACGTAAAACGTCATTTAAAACCTATAAATTAGGAATTTTATAGGGAATTATTAAATTTGGAATTTTATCCACCCATCAGCATTTAAAATTCAATATTAGCAACAGTTTTATAAACTACAAATTATTGCACATATTTCGCTTTCTGTTTATAGTATGTGAAATATCTTTTTAATACAAAATGAAAAGTTGGCTAAATATTTGGAAGAAAATTATGAATAAAACTGTCATTTGTTTGTTTAGCTTGTAATCATTTAAAGGATACAGACCTATGGACTTGATTATAAGTTTGGGAATGTATCACAACAAAGATTCTCCGAGTTGGAAACCATAGTTAAATTATTAAAAATAATTTATGAATAATCATTATTAAATACATGGAGTACTAACATTAGGATTCTAGTCCACGTGCGCCTAAGTCAAATACTATGATTAGTTATATTCTAGTCTATTCGTCCGAAGTAATTATTCCTCTTCAGAGAAATATTAAAGATATTGGTAAAAATAAGAAATTATGTACATTCTTTCGGAAATGTTTTTCGGGAAACATCATAAAAACAGAGAGTATCAATAAAAAATAAAATATTAACAGCTATGTTAAAGAATAAAAAATAATTTATAAAAACTCATCATTAAATACTATAATATAATCTCTTTTCTATTAAATTTTCCTGTGAAGTGAAAATTCCTCCTTCTTAGAGAATTATATCTTTTGGTAAACATTAAAAATTATGCATATTTCTTCAGGAGTTCGAAAAAGTGAAAAACAAGTTGAGAATGTCAATAAAAAATAAAATATTTACTCCTATATTTAAAAGATAAAAAAGTAATTTTTAAAATAATCAATATTAAATACTATAATTATTTTCTTTTAGATTTAAATTTTCCCTGTTAGGTGAAATATCATCATTTTGGTAAAAATAACGAATTTATCTACACTTTCTCGGAAAATCGGGAAACAACAAAAGAATTGGGAGTCTCACTAAAAAATAAAATATTGGCACATTAAATGAAAAAAAAAAAATACTTATGCTATTAATTATATTCGCTGTCATATAACAAATTTCTCTGAAGCAAAAATCCGTCTTTTCTAAAGAATAATGTAATCTTTTTGGTAAAATGATAGTGTAATTTTTTAAGAGTTCGGAAAATATCACAGAAATTTGAAACTAAAAAATAAAATATTGACGCCTATAGTTAAAGAATACAAAATATTTTTTCCTTATCAAACACTACGATTTTATTCTCTTATATTCAAAACTTTCTTCGTGAAGTAAAAAAAAGCTCCTTTTAAAAGAATTATAAAAGCTTTGGTAAGAGTAGTGAATTGTTTAAATTTTTTTTGAAAATTCGGGAAATTTCACTAAAATTTGAAAGTTTCAATAAAAAAATAAAATATCGGCACCAAAAGTTAAGGGATTAAAAATAATTTATAAAATAATTCTATAAATTACTCAAAGTACTATAAAAAAAATATCACTTACCATAAACGCTGACTTCCATAACAGCATGAATAGGCACATTGGTATTCAAGCTTGGACTGAGCTTTAATTCTCCAGTAGTTTCATTGAGGATAAGAAGATTAGCATTATTCCCAGAGGATATCTTATAACGTAGATGGTCAGTAACATCAGCATCAAATGCAGGCACTTTACCGAATGGACCCACAGGAAAATAATTCTTGTAATTATTAAACATTATTGTAAAATCTTTAAGCACAGGAGCATTATCATTCACATCTGTCACGTGGATTTCAACGTCAACATCATTGCGCAATGGGGGTGAAGACGCGCGAACTATAACACTATATTTTTTAATACTCGATTCGTAATCTAATTCGATTCGAGTAGTCAATTCAGCTGCTTCACCAGGTCTTGATACTAAATTGAAAGAATCAGCGTCTGGTCCACCAACAATACTATATTGAATTTCTGCATTCGGACCTTCGTCAGGATCATAAGCTTTAACTTCACCAACAAGTGATCCAATTGGGCTATTTTCTGGTATCGTCAGCTTTAGTTTATCCGACTTAAATCTCGGAGGGTTGTCGTTCACGTCTTCAACATAAATAGTTATGGTTACAGATGAGGAAAGGGGAGGAGAACCTCTGTCTACACCATAGGCAACTAAATTGTATAAAGATACTGATTCCCTATCAAGCATACGATTCGTCCTAATGATTCCAGATGTAGGGTCAACACGAAAAGCACCATCACCATTATCACCACCACTAAATGTATACCGTATTTGACCATTCAAACCTAAATCTTTATCAGTAGCAAATATCTGAAGCACACTAGTACCAACCAAAGCATCCTCACTAACTGCATTCACGTACGAACTAGGATCAAAATTGGGAGGATTATCATTCACATCTGAAACTTCAATTTCCACATTGGTTGTATCAGCCAGTGGAGGAGATCCATTGTCCATTGCCGTGACAACAATGGTGTAACCAGTCATTTCTTCACGGTTTAGTAATCTGGTTGTCACTATTGCTCCTGTTGCAGGATCAATGCGAAACTCTGGCACATCTTCATCCATTGAGTATGTTATTCTCGAATTTTCTCCAACATCACCATCAGAAGCCTCGACCACAAGCACAGTTGTTCCAACAGGAGAATCTTCAGCTACACTACCCGTGTATGGAGTATGCTCAAAAATTGGTCTATGAGTATTTGCATCTGTAATGTTGATGTAGACAGTTGCAGTGTCAAAACGGCCACCAGAATCAGTTGCAGTTACGGTCAAGACAAACCGTTTCTCTAAACGATAATCAAGAGGTTGAGCAATAGATATCAAGCCTTGTCTATTTTGGCTAATGATATTAAACCTTCCTCTAATATTTCCATTTGTTATTTGATAAATCAAGCGAGGATCTTCATCTTTATCTGTTGCTGTAACGCTGATCACAGGAGTACCAGGAGGATCAATTTCTGAAACTGAAGCTCCATACATCTTTGGTTCAAACACGGGATCATTATCATTTACATCTTGAATGCGTACGATAACACTAGCCGTAGCTGATCTGACTGGAGAACCATGATCAGATGCAAGTACTGTAAAATCATACATAGAGCTTTCTTCCCTGTCTAAAATTCTTGTAGTCACAATCCACCCAGTATCTTTATTAATATCAATAGGCATGTTGGAATAAGCGCTAGGTTGAATATTATAAGATATCAATGAATTATTTCCATCATCTGGATCGTAAGCTTGCACTCTAACTATGCTATGACCAACAGGAACATTTTCAACCACCGATTCTTGAAATAAAGAAGAATAAAATTTGGGATCGTTATCGTTTATGTCCTTAACTTTTACAAGAACTTGAGTTGTATTGGATTTTGCAGGAGAACCACCATCTTGTGCTCTAACCACTAACCTGTAATTACGAGCCGATTCATAATCAAGAGGGGAAACAACAGTAATCTCACCACTTAAACTATCAATCACAAAACGTCCCTGAGTGTTGCCACCAATCAAAGAATAGCGCACAGCTGCATTTGTAGAAGAATCATAATCAACAGCTTTAACTTTCGCAATGACTGGATTATTCAACCAATTAATATCCTCATTAACTTCAACGGTATACGACTTATCAGTGAATTGAGGATAGTTATCATTGTCATCGAGAACTGTTATCTCAACAGACGTAGTAGCTGTTTTTCGGTCAACGACTAAACCCAAATCGCTAGCTTGAATAATCAATGAATAAAATGCAGTATTTTCTCTATCCAAAGGACCTCTCGTTGTAATAATACCAGTCTTTGAATCTATCCTGAACACATCATTCACTCCACTAGGATTAAGAATGCTGTACTCAATTTCAGCATTGGAACCTGAATCTTGGTCAGTTGCCCTAACCGTAACCACAGTGGACCCAATAGAAGCTGATTCTCGAATGGAAGCTTCGTACATGTTTTGCTCAAAGGCCGGAGCATGATCATTTTCATCATTTACGTTAATCTGCAAAGTGGTAGTACCCGTTCTTTGTGGTAAACCATTGTCAACCGCTGTTACCCGTAGGTAATGAACATCCATAAATTCCCTGTCTAAACTAGCAGTGGTGGTAACTATACCCGTAACTGAATCTATAGAAAACATATTTTGACTCCTAGCATCTAACACAGCGTGAAGGCTATACACAACTTCATCGCTTTCAGGATCTCTCGCAACCATAGTAGCAACAACATAACCTTTGTCCTTTTCTTCGGGGACAGTAACCACATATAAAGCTCTATCAAAATAAGGAGCTTTGTTTTCTTTACGTCTATTATCTCTCCTATGCCTACCAGCACGCTTAGCAGTTGCTGCTGTTTTATCTGACGGCTCACCAAGTAGGTGAAAATTTATTTTAATTTCGTGATTTGAAACTTCAGGAGTTTTATCATGAGTTAAAGAAGGACAAGATAATGTAAAGGTAAAACTAACCTGCCAAGATGGTGAATCCTCACAAAAATCCTCCCGTGCCACCAGATCTGAACCGAAAACCTCAATCGCATACCTACTATCAGACGGTTGACCAAACTGCACAACACAATTATTCAACACTCCAAAAGGCATGATTTTATCAATATCCGCAATCAATTGACTTCGCATAAAACACGCCGTTACTTCAGAAGTATCATTTCCATAAAAAATAATGTCATTATTCCCCTTATCGCTTGAATTCGATTTAGGACTGTAGAATTTATTTATCATTTTCTTCTGAGAAGATGCGACAGTGAGAAAAACAACATTCTCAGCAACAAAACTTTTTAAATTAATCCGTTTATGCCTAGGACATGTTCTGTGTCCAAAACGCACTCGTACAGGCATCACAACTGATTCTGTTTCTGAACCGCTAAGTCGAAAACTTCTGGATTCCACGTAAAAACTAAACGGATTCGGTGCTAAATTTGCTAGTTTTGCAGTAGAACATCTTAAAGTTCTTCGTAACACAATCACACCGCTCCTGGGGTCCACTCGCACAAGATGACGCACATACACCGGGGTTCTTGTAATATCCAGACGATACGTCCGACCCGCGCCAAGACTGGCGTTAAAAATCACAGTGCCTAATTTATTATTCTCAGATGGCACATAAACATCGTAACTAAGCACTTGAGAAAGTGAAATAATAATTAATAAAACACTAAGCATCTTAGTCCATTTTAAATAATTATCCGATACAGCCATGATAAATTTAAAGAATTCTTCGAACGCCGGCAGCGAATCTAGCCGTTTGCCCTGGGGCTATGGAACGTGACGGCCGTCGATGACTAGGCCTAAGATTCACTGTCATTTCCGATGGCTTGGGTTGGTTTCCAAGGAAACGATCGCATGTCACTTTCTCGAAAAATAACGAAATAAAATCACGCTGATGAGTCTAACATAAACACTTCACTGAATAAGAAATGAAAAATATTTAAGTAGATTTTTTAAAATAGAAATCACGGATGTAAACAAAGCATAGCTAAATGCACGGAGCACTTCGACGGCAAGGCGAGAGAACGCGAAATCAACTTTCCCACCGGTAGATGACCTACCCTCAACTGACGCCGGACTGGCTTTCCCACCTGCCTTGGGGGGTTGCCACATCGTGAATTCGAAACTCATTCCATCGCCAACATCGCCTAGTTGATGTTGATCCGCATCAAAACACGTGAGGACGATGTCGCCCAAAAGGATGCTCTTGGACATCCATGGATGAAGATGGAGGAATAAATTATTTTAATACTTCTCTTTTTTTTCCCCCAAGTTTAAAATTTTATCTGATCCTTAACATGAATATTTTTTTCGGAGGAAATATTTTAAATTTCAATTTAAGAACGAGTAATTACTTTGAGAAAAATATTTCAGAAATTTTTCTTTTAAGTATGTAAGTAAACGCCAAGATTTTATTTCTACAGAAATATGTTAGAAAGTTGTACATATGTAGAGATTGCCCTTAAAAGAAAAGTCTTATATGAAAACGTGCAAAATATCTTAACTTGTCAATAATTATGTAGAAAATATTCCGCATTTTAAATTGATTTAAAACGGAAAATAAGGAATTAATTTAATGTCAAAAATTAAATTAAAATCTATCTGTAATAAAATAAAGAAAAAGGAATAAAAAATGTGGTATTAAATGAAAAAATAATTAAATGAGTAATAAGGAATTCAGTAAAAAAAAAATAGGGAATTAAATGAAAAATAATGAGTTAAGGCACTAAATGAAACTAAAGAAATGAATGATGAGTAAGATGTAAAAGACCTAGCTTTAAATTGACCATATTTATAATTTTATAAGACAAATTTTTGCATAAAATAATGGATGAAATTGCAATGAAAACAAATGCAAAAATTTCAAAATTCGAATGCATTTTCGTTTTATGTTTCAAGTTTATAAATAAACTGGCTTGGTATTATGGTGGTATCCAAAAGTAAATATTCAATAGGAGGGGAGAGGATAATAAAGTAGAAATTTATCGTTAAAATTTTAATTTTAAACAATTTAAACAACTAAATAAACCTTTCGTTAGAAACACAAATTGAAAAACACATTGTCGAGTATGTTTGTATGTCGAGGAGTAAGCACGTCGAGTGCGTGAGTATCTGTGCATGTAAATACCTATGTATCTCGACTAAATTTTAGAAATTAAGAAAAGGCCACGCATTTGTAAAAAAAATGCATCAGTATTTTCAAGTTTATCAATTTAAAATACCATAACCAAATTCAATAATGTAAAAAAAAAAAATCTGATAACAATTCTCAACATTTATAATAAACATTTATAATTAGTTTTCCTTACCATTTCAAAATAAATCATAAATGTAGTTTATTTAATTAATTTTTAACTTATAGAAAACATGACAGACATGACGTTTGTCTATCAATAGGTTAAATTAGACGATACATTATATAAATTCGACGATTGATTAAATTAGGCGATATATTATATAAATATAGAATATTTATTATATCAGATATTATATTAGTACATTATAATAATTAGAACAAATTATTAGACGCACTGTAGTGTTTTAATAATTACTAGTTTTGCACGAGTTTACATGCAATACTTTTATATTTAAACACTCATGTAATGGGTTTTTATTCAGGAGATTTTTTATTTCCTATTTTTATTTATTTTTTACGTATTGCGTTACAATGTTGGCCAATTAGTACACGAACATAAGCAAGTGTAAACCAGTATCAACAGCGTGAAAATAATAATGTTGTATAGTATCGCCTGATAATTAAGATTTCATAGAGAATCTTATAGTAAGTCTAATAATTTGGCCAGGTACTGTACATCAAAACAAATTAAGAACTAGACTTGATGCAGCTTCAGAACTGTAACTTCATCTGCCTGACATAAAGAGTAATTTTAAGACTATTATTGATAAAATGACGAAAGAACATTTTCAAAATAATTAACACTCTTTTTTTATTTATTTATCTATTTATTTTTAATTATTTATTTATTTATTTATCTATTTATTTTTATTTATTTAATTTATTTATTTATTTTTATTTATTTATTTATTTACCTATTTATTTTTATTTATTTATTTATTTATTTATTTTTATTGATTTATTTTTATTTATTTATTTATTTCGATCATTGTTGTTACTATTGCTCATGAAATTAGCTTTTAAAACCAGAGTTCGAACCAAACGAAGCTCGATCTCTGAGTGTTTCATAGCCAAAATAAACTGGGAACTACTGATTTTAATCCCCGTATAACGAAATTTTCTCTATTGATAGTTTTTCAATTTTAACTGATCGATTCAATTTTAATTAATCGATTTTTAACTAATCGATTACCGATAACGACTAATCGTTATCGGTAACCTTAACTGCATATAAAAATGCTTAAATGTAAAAAAAAAAAAAAAAAAAAAAAGGCATCAATTTTATTTTTAAAAAAAATTGAAACGACAACAACATTCGACGTATTAAGTATTAATCTACCCGTTAAAATTCAGAATAATTTTTTTTAATTCATATTTAAGGGTTTCCCCTGATACAGGAGGCAGGATCATGTCTGAAGCAGCAGCTGTCAAGAGAGACAGGAAGCACCCTCACCGGTTCTAGATAGAATAATGAGCCATGTAACAACGGCATCAAACGATTTTTTATCCTGCTTCCACCCCTTTCCGCAAATTTCCTTGTTTGCTCTCAATTCTCTTCACAGGGCAAAGTCGACCTATATTAAAATCAAGTTCTTGGTTAATTTAAAAAAATATATATGCATATTTAGAAGCCCTACCCTAAAATAAGGTTAATTTTATTGCATAATGGATATTGCAGATACAGTGCGCAAAAAATAAACGGATCACACTAAATAATTTTTGATTTAATGATCTTATCTTCACGTTCTAGGACTTAATATTATTGGTTCGAATGGGTGACCTCAAATATGATGATTAATTAGTGCAGACGATATATTAATTTATGAAATCAGGCATAAAAATGTACTTCATTTGAAAAAAACATACTTTTATTCAAAGGATTCACATTTCTGACCCCCAAATAAAGAGGGTGACCGATATCTGGGAAACATAGTCCCAATAGATTGGTCAACAGCGCGATCCAAAGTATTGACCACTTAATGTAAATTTTATACTTTTTACGTAAGTCGTCACATTTCGAGAAATTCTTAAGCGAATTGAAAAATTTTTTGCATACAATCATGAAATTTGCTTATCAAAAGTTAATTCCGTGCAAAATGCAACTTTTAGTAAATTTGTATTATTTTTTATTACTTTTTTTAAAAAATTATCGAAATATTTTTAATTGTAAGGTATACAATTTTTAACATCATTTTAACGAATGTAATTTTACATGACAAAATGCGCAATTTGAGCAAAATCGGTCGAATATTTTCTGAGAAATTAAGTCTTAAAAAGATTAAGGTATTTTACAAATTCAATTTCTCAGGAACTATTCTACTGTTTTCGCTCAAATTTTGAATTTTGTTATGTAAAACTACATTCTTTAAAATGATATAAAAAGTTTTATACCTTAAAATGTGAAATATCATTGACTATTATTAAATAAAATACTAAAAAATATTAGATACTTACTATTAGTTGTTTTTTGCATGCATTTATATTTGAATAAACGAATTAACATTAAGGAGTCCAAACTTCTGACTCTCCTGATCATGCTATTAGAAACATATTTCCCAGATTGCGGCTACCTTCTATATTTTGGGGCTCAAAAATTATTTTCTTTGAATAAGCATAGCTTTCTTTTGGTTTCGATTGATTTAGATATTTGAGCCTCAAAATATTAGGGTTAGCCACAATCTAGTACCTTGAGCCAGGTTCGAATCCCAGCGGTCGCAGGTTGATATGAATTCTGTTCTCGGCTTTCACCGACCACAGAACTGACGTAAAATATCCACAGTTGTAGACACATCATGGGTTGGAATCCCCTTACCGTCGGACTAACCGTGGGAGGTTTTCAACTCCATGTAACGCAAATGTGAGTAAGTTATAAAAAATCCTTCACAAAGGCCAGTTTGAGTTCCCTTGTCTTCTGGGTTGAGTTCAAAATTACATGGGTGTGGAGTTGAGCATTGATAGTCGTTAACTTAGAATGGGATCGGCTGTTTAACCTTGATTATAAAATTAAATAAAATCTGAAACCTAAAAAATAGTCACCCTATAATTTTCACAAATTGAAAGTTTGGTTCTTTTAATTTTAATATTACTCTTTCACCATATTAACCTTCAAATGAACCATGAAACTTATAAATTTTGTACTCTATTATAAGGCTTATTCATCCACAGAAACTCTTCAATAATTATATATTACTTTTTTTTTTTTTTTTACTAAGCATTAAGTTCTCGTCATAAATAATATATAAACTATTGAAGTCTGATATTTGTCTGCTATTGCCGATGGCTGAAATGCGGATTTACGCAATTTAGTTTACACTAGCAGAAATTCTTCAACCTGAATCTTCTAACGGAAGTTAAAACAACCTCCACAAATACTGCCACCTACCGTGAATACAATTGTACGTCAAAAACTTACAATATGAGAGGTACATAGTGGAATATCTCTAGAAAAATTTTATTTTTCTCAAAATAACTGAGTATGTATTTTAGCCAAGCTATTCCATTGTCCTAATGCAAATTAAATATTGCCCTTCATCTGCCGAAAAAAGCAACTTTACTAAAGGTTCATAATAAATATAGTATCTAATAAAGTTCCTTGCTTTTCCCCCGCAAAGTCACTGTTTTTTAGACAAGATGTTCGATTTTTCTAAAGTTTTTGATTAATTGAGTGCAGTTATCAAATAATTTTAGAAATTCATTAAAATACTGATAAACAAAATTGAATTTTTATCACAAACTTCCGAATTCAAGAACATGCGAAATATTGTTCTCCTTTAATTTAAAACTGAAAGAAAAACATTTCATCATTGTTATTCAATTAAGTTTTGGGCCATGAATTGCTTCGATTGATAGCAAATGAAATTATAACCAGTAAATGAACTTATGAATTAAACGTATAACTAATTAGCAAATGAAATTATAATTTCAAATCAAGACTTGAAAGCATCTTGTAAGAAGGAAGAAAGGCAGGCTTCAAGAAATATTTTCAAGTCCTATCTGTTGTAAATCATTTGCATTTATTAAACATTTCATTTATAAAATTACTTTTCATTTTCATTATTACGGATAATTAAAATTGCGTAGGCAAGGTTTAAATTAGTTTTGATCAAAAAATGTAATTGCATTAATTTAAATTAAAGGTAAAAATAATAAACGTAAAATATTTAGCTTAAATTTTAATTCTTCAATTAAGCATTAAAATCAGCAATGTTAAGTAACTCCAAAATAGAATTATCACACTTATCTAATTAATTACATGGGTCGTAGTTTATGTATTAATTTATGATTTAAAAAAGTTTAAATATGGTTGTAAGTAATTAATTGCTTAAAATATCCCCGATTTCCAGGTATTTGAAGAATATAAAAATTAAGATTTTCGACAACAGCCGGCCAGGTTTTCGAGTGGTTAGCGTACCTGACTGCGAAGCCAATGGCTACGGGTTCGAATCCGCTCAGGTGATGTATTTTTCTCTGCGTGTTGTGTTCTGTTGTGTGATGTGGGAATGTGGCCCACCCTATGAACGGGTTCAATACCTGTCGTTATTAAAAAAGAAAAAAAAAATTAAGATCAGTTGGTTTCAACTAGGAGGGTGTTTCTCTTGAGATGGATTTCATTGCTATATAGGGGGTGAAATTTGTCTGATCCCTTTGTATCTTCCGAAAATGAATTTAAGATATGCTTTCCTGAATTCTCTAATGAAAAGATAAATATAGTTAAAAATTTATTGAATATTTTACAAAATGAGTTTCTCGGATTAAAAAATAATTCTCAAGCAAAAGGAATGATTAAAGGGAAATCAGTCTCAGAATTTTGGATGAGCGTGTGTCTTATTCATAAGTTGAAGAAAGAGCTATTGTTTCCATTTATGTCGACTTATTTTTACGAATTAGACTTCAAATTTACATTACAAATGAAAACAGCTTTAAGAAATGGAATAAAAGTTGAAAGCGCTTTGTTCCTTGTATATTCAAGAACTCTGAATATTCAAGAATTACGGAAGAAAAAAAATAATCACAGAGGAATCCCATGAAACAAAAAGGGACACATTTGTTCGTTGTAAGTACAGTGCACAATAAAAAGCGGAAAAATGAAGAAAAAAAAGCCCTAAATAATTTTTGATCTAATGAGTGAATCTTCACGTTTTCAGGCTCAATCTTAATGGTTCGAGGAACTTACTTCAAATATGCTAATTAAGCTTTCACAGACGTTATTTTAAGTTTCGAAATCAGACACAAAAACGTACTTCGGTCGAATCGTTCCTGAGAAATCGAATTTTAACGAAGTGGTACATTTAAAATTTGATTTCTCAGGAACTATTCGACCGATTTTGCTCAAATTTTTATTTTGCTATGAACAATTATTATTCTTTAAAATTATGTAAAATAATTGCATACATAAAATTTTAAAGTTTTTCGACTATTATTATATAAAATAATGAATATTTATTACACGTTATTAAGAGTTAATTTTAGCTTAAAATTCTAATTGGATATTATAATTGTGATCAAAATTTTTTTCAATAAACTTAAAAAATTCTTGAAATATAACGAAATACGGAAAAGTAAGATTTACATCAAGGACTCCAAATTTTGAACCGCTTACCTGACCAAACTATGGGGACCATATTTCCCAGATTGCAACTACCCCCTATATTTACGGGTCAAAAGGGTAAGTTTATTCCGAGAAAGCGCGTTTTTATGTCTGATTTCGTAACTTAAAATGTAGCCTGCTCTAATTAGCATGTTTGAAGTTACGCCCTAGAGCCATTAAGATTGAATTCCAGAAAGTGAATATCCGATCATTAGACCAAAAGTTATTTAGGGTGGTCCGTTTTTTATTTTGCTCACTGTACATGCCTGCACACTCGTTAGTTGTATTTGTAATTTTTTCTAATAATTGAAGTATGTACGTATTAATAAATTTCGTTTAAATAATTAATTTAAAAATAAAAAATACAATGAAGAGATTTATACGTAAAAAAAATTCTATGCTTTTGTTGTTTAATTCTTAAAATGAACTAAAAAATAATTTAAATCTCAGATAATGTAATACAATAGAATTACTTCAGATTTTGAAGGAGGAAAGTGCAAGCAATAATGAAAAAGAAGAATAGTTCAAAATAGGATGGGCACTATTGTACTAAACAAAATTAGCTGAAATTAGTTTTCAAAGACTGAAAAATTTACAAAATATTTTTTGCGAGATATTCTTTTTTTATCGGGAAGTATTTATCTTTTTTATCGAGTTTCCTCCTTCTTTTTTTCTATAATATTTCAAAATGTGAAAAAAAATTCAGAGATGATTCTAGAAACGGAATTAATTTTCAATTTTAAGCTTTTATTTTTAAATAAAATAATGTCGATCCAAATATTTTCATGATAAAATTGCTTCATAGCAAGACTTTATTTTAAATTTTGCAAATTCGTTCTAAATATTTTGAATATGAAGTCAGATTTTATTAGTATTTTATTTTAATATAAAATATAAATACCAGTACTAACTTTTATATATATATATATATATATATATATATATATATATATATATATATATATATATATATATAGCACAATAAAAACACAGAGAAAAAAGAAAAATGAAGAAAATTAATAAAATTGCTTTCTAAAGTATTTAAAAATATATAATTATTGATTATCTAAAAAAAAATGCTTACAAATCCGGAAAACAAAACAGAGAAAAGATATAATCTCTTCATCAGCCCACACGATTATATCCGTGAAAAGGAGTGCTTTCTAATATTGTATTAATATATTTTTTTTAAATACATTTGAAGACAATTTTATTAATTTTCTTCTCTTGTCATTATTTTTATTTCTTCATGTTTTCTCATTATTTTAGCTTATATATATATATATATATATATATATATATATATATATATATATATATATATATATATATATATATATATATATATATATATATATATATATATATATATATATATATATATATATATATATATATATAATATATATATATATATATATATATATATATATATATATATTGATTTCGTCAAGCTGGCTGATTACTAAATCTTAATCTATTTTAGTTTTAGGAGATTTCACCACCTGGTCGCTGAGATTGCCAACCCCCAGAAATTGCATCGCATTCTGCTCTCGTCATTAAATGAATGGTATTATAGTATTTTAATCTAGCTTTATAAGAACAGAGGCATTTTTTTAAAAAAAAATAAAGTTCTAAAAATATGCAACACGTCCTGTGAAATTTTCGATTTACTATATGCATTTTATTGAATTTTCAATTTATATATACTGTCATCGGCAGTTTAAAAAGACCCTGATTTTTCAATTAGCCTACGACATACACAATAGAGATCAATATAAGTCTAATTGGAAAATTCGGTTCTCTGAAAATTGTCGATGTCATTTAGCAATGCGCCTACAGGCTCACTGCTATAAGCTCATCAAAGGACATTGTCAATTTTCAAAAAGCCAGATTTTCCAAGCATCCTACGATTACTTAAAAATTACATTTGGAACAAATAATTCATAGAATTTTCCCATATACACAATTCTGAGCAGCGATGCCTCAGGGAATAAATAGAACGTTTGCTTTCCAATGAAGTGAACCGGATTCGAATCCTAGCGATAGCTGGTCGATACGAATTTCTGATCTGACTTGCACCGATCACAGAGCTGACGTGAAATATCCTCAATGGTAGACGGATAGTTGGTTAGAGTCCTCTTGCCGTCAGGCTAACAGTGGAAAGCTCTCATGGTTTTCTTCCCCATGTAACGCCTCCGTCAAAAAGACCTCCACAAAGGCAAATTGCTCCCAATGCTTGATCCAGAAGTTCCCTTGTCTTCAGGTTTTGGTTCAAAATTACAAGGCTACGGAGTTGTACATTAGTAATCATAAACCCAAAAATTTGGTCTGTTGTTCAACGGCGGTTATAAAATGAAATATCCACAATTCTATGATTCCATGTTTCCAAGCCTAAATCATTATGAAAACTACATGTCCCGAAGTGGACTGATCGTTAAGACAGGGTTCCCAGCAGATCACCGAAGTCAAGCATTACTGGCTGCGGTCAGTGTGCGGGTGGGTGACCACTTGGATCAGTCTGCGTAGGGACCGAGGGTGTGCGGTATTGGTCCTCGTTAAACTGTTCTACAGTAAAGTGCTCGACTTCGCGTGCAGATCGTCGGGCTACCGAAGCGGGGGTGCCATCCCCTCTGCAGAGGATCAAAATTGTGATGGCATGTCTTCGGATCATCCTCAGGGATGTTTCCCAGGCCGTCGCCAATAGCCCATTGTGCAGCTCTAGTGCGACGTTAATGAACTACAACAACAACAACAATGAAAATTACATACATTATTAAATTATTAAGCATCATTTAAACTAAAATAAGTGGTGACCCGTAAAGAGGACGGCCTTTAATATGCATTTTTAGAATCCTTATCAAAAATAGAAACAAAAAAGTACACTCACGAAGTGTTGCAAATCGTTATTTAAGCTAGCAAAAAATAAAAACATCATCGAAATCTGAAAAATTACACTAAATGTAATAAATATCACGACATGTTTTATTGGAGTTCGACATTTATTAGTGTTTCTAATAATCATCTTTTAACTCCTCTCTGTTTCCTCCGCAATCAAACCAGTCGTCTTGTTGTTTAATTCGTTCCTGCACTGATGTATGTGATTTGACAGATTTCGAAAGCGTTTTTGCTTTTTTCCCGATTAAATAATGTTTCACGATCTTGCACGTGATATTTTTTTGTTTGTTTAAGTTCTTGATAAAAGATACTTAATCAAGGGTAGTCCTTATAGACCGCTCTGTATAGCTCTAAACTAGTTCAAATCCCAGCGATGGTGGGTCGATACGAATTCCGCATCCGGCTTGCACCGACCACAGTGAGGACGTAAAATATCCTCAGTGGTAGACGGATCAAGTGTTAGAGTCCCCTTGCCATCAGGCTAACCATTTAAGGTTTTTGTCGTTTTCCTCACCATGAAAGGCAAATGCTGGTTATTTTCCTCAAAAAGAGGCCTCCTCGAAGGCAAAATTTCTCCTAATACTTGATCCATGAGTTTTCTTGTCTTCTGGATTGGGTTCAAAATTACAAGGCTACAGAGTTGTACATTAGTAGTCGTAAACTTAAAATATTAGGTCAGCTGTTCAACGACGTTTATAAAATAAAATAAACAGTTATATACACGGGGCAATTTTTCTAGCATGATTAAATCGAAAATTAGTCTACTTTGCTTATAGGAACAATTCGATTAGAATAACTTTTCATTTCTCTGTCCTGATTATAGCTCAATTTGAAAACTCCTTGTTGTAAACGTGAAAAAAAAATTTCTTTGGTTTCAATACCGCAAGAATTTATAATACCGTTTTATATAATATAGATAGCAAGATGGCTTTATAATAGCGAAGTCCTCTTTTAGTTTTAAGCTTTTAACTTGTAATACTAATCATAATAAAAAATAGACATAATAATTGTGTTTAATACTAAGAAAGCATGTTAAATAAATATCACAGCTAAATACCGCTAAATAAGAGATAATAAATCAGACAAAAATACCTTCAACATTTGTAATTTTTATTAATTTAGGCTGAAACAAGCAAAGGAATCGGGTTCTGCTTTGTTCATTGCGGATTCATAACATGCCATTTCTGGACAATAAAAATGCTCCGACAACTTCGAGAAACGGAGAACACGTTTCTTAAAGTTAAAATTTAATACCTTAGGTAACATAAATGGTTAGTTTGCTGTGTCCTGTAGGTAGCGCCATCTGGATCACTAGAGTTACGATGTTGGAACAGATGAAATTTAGGTGATGTGTAAGTCTAACGGTTACAATCAAGTAACAGTTACAATACTGCAAATGACTTTCTAGTAAAGATCAATTGCAGTTAAAACAAGACGACCAAGTATCCGAAACAATAGTTGGAATACGGGTTTAACTCACTCACAAGCATTAACTAGAACATAAACATATGAATATTTCCAAATAAATGCCAAATATTGCAACAAAAACAACAAGACGATCAAGCATCTGAAACAATCGTAGAAATACAGGTTTAACACGCTCACAGGCATTAACTGGTAGATAAACATAAGGACAATTGCAAGTAAATGCACTGCAAATGACACGCTTTTAAACATTTATTAAAACCAAAACAACAAGACAACTGAGCATCCGTAACAATCGCTGCCATATGGGTTTAACACACTCACAGACATTAACTGGTAGATAAACATATGGACATATGCAAATAAATTCACTGTAAATAACAAGCTTCTAAAACTTTATTGCAACCAAAACAAGAATATGAATTATCTGAAACAATCGTAGCAATACAGGTTTAACACGCTCACAGGCATTAACTGGTAGATAAACATTAGGACAATTGCAAGTAAATGCACTGCAAATGACACGCTTTTAAACATTTATTAAAACCCAAACAAGGCAACTGAGCATCCGTAACAATCGTTGCAATATGGGTTTAACACACTCACAGACATTAACTGCTAGATAAACATATGGACATTTGCAAATAAATTCACTGTAAATGACATGGCTTCTAAATTATAAAAACCAAAACAACATGACTACCAAGCATCAGAAACAATAATTGCAATACAGGTTTAAAACACTCACAGATATTAACTGACAGATTCACTACAATAAATCAATGAAATTTCACTTCTAAAAATTCTTTGCTACACTTCTAACAAATTGCTCCTTTAAAAATTTAGAACTCTTTAATAATTCTTGAATAAAAGATCTAATTCCATTGGTACTTAAAATATTCAGAAGTTTTATTAAGCTAATACATTCTTTTAGAATTCGAAAACGCTTTACTACTTGCGATCTCTGCTTAACATTAATTATTACTGAGTAACAATTGCAATATATTGAATGAACGTCTCGACTTAATTCATACATAAGATCAAAAAGTTATTATTCAAATTAAGTCATTAGAAATTGCTTCTCAAATGTAATTCCCCAGATAACCATAAAGCCTGACGATATTTTATAGATTAATCATTAAACTAGACAACTTAATTAGATTTTCAATTATATGCGCGACATAATAAGCCATTTCGCCAAATGAAAAAGTCACCACTTTTATACTGTAATTATAAATGAGTTTATTATTAATTCTTTCTCTAAGACGGTGATATTCCAATTTTAACGAAATTAATTTGTCACTAGCGTTTTTTGCTTGCATAATTATTCATTATATTTTATTATTAATACACGAATTTCGCTTAAGAAAATCAAGAAATGTAATAAAAATCATGCATATAGTAAAAGTGACGTGTATTTTAGCTTCAGACAGTAGCAATAATCATTTGAGCCGTATGGGGCGCCTTTGTTCCATTTCCAAAGATTCTATTTGTAATTACTTGTCACAAAGGCATTATTGGAACATTCTTTTGGTACCGCGTGAGGTAATTAGAGTTGTAAATAATGGTTGCTTCTTTTGTGTTTAGCTATAGCATTGATAGTGTTGCGTCTGCTCCGTCGAGCAATTTTTGCTGTGCATCTATAGGATAAAAGGTTTTATTTTTACTGAGATCTAAACTTGATTAGGAGTGTTTTTGTTCAAGGGAGTTAAAAGATATCTTTGAAAGAAATGTGGATGTCCAACTACGAGACATATTCATCTAGTAATTTGTGATTTGATTTGTCTGGAATTTGATTCAAAAGATAATCAAATTACGAAATAATTAAATAATTCTTATTTAAAGCAAATTTGTTTAAAATATTATGTGATTACTTCTTTACCTATATCCGTTTAGATTCGCTTCGTTGATAATTAAGTTTAATATCATTATAAAATATCATTATTATTTCGTCAAAGTTTCAATTAAAGTTTTCAAATCAATGCTTTTTTTTCATCCAGTTTAAAATTAAAATATCTAGTATTTCTTTTTACAAATATCCTGAAATCTGTTTCAAAAAGTAACAGGTAACTTTCAAAGTCTGTGCTATGAAATATTAATTTATTAGTTGAAAGTTGCCCTTCAATTGCTTCGTATAATCTTAATTTTTCTACTTTTTTAATTGTGAAATCAAAAATTATGTGAGAGTGGTATTAAAGGGATATTTAAAGGGATTTAAAGGGATGACATATTTAATGGGATGAAAACTTAACATAAAATATTGAGTAGATAATCAAATTGAGAGGGTGGAAAATCGTATAAAACCCATGCGGATTTCAACGTCACCCTGGTATACCACAGCAACTTTTTGACAGCAAAAATATTTATTTAATTATCTATTAAAAGAAAGGTGTACATAAAATATGGTTACAGAAATGGAGTATGGTTCACTCTACTTCCATAAGTATGTTGCATCTAGGTGACATCTTAGTCAGTTTTTTCATGGTTTTCGCTCTCATAATGGCTTTTGACCCCATATTCTATGGCAAAGAATAAACAATTTATGCCATGTATACTCCTTAGAACGCGAACTAGATCATTAATAAATAAATTTAAAAGTGTTCAGTTTCAAACAGCGCCTTGAGACAAACTTGTTTGCAGATTATACCATTTAAATAGACCCTTGCGGAATCTGATCCTGCAAATACATTGGTCAGTAAAAGAACATGTCCACCTGAACATGTCGCTTTCTCAACACCAGTTTTTAGCAGTTTTTGATGCAGTTTTTCTATCCATACCATGTCATATGCACTTTTAAAATCAACGTAGACAGCTGTTAATTTCTAATGCTCAAATCATCCTTAATAGTTTGATTAAAGTAATTAGTTGTTGCACGAATTTTCCGTAAACAACCTGTTGATTGGCTATTAGGCTTTTTTTATCTCTATGGTACCAATTTAATCTGTAAGTATAAGGTTTTTTCCTAGTCTTTCCAAGAATATTAGTAAGAGATATTGGCTGGTAACTTCCAAGTTGTTTGGATCTTTATTTTTTTATTTTTCTGGAATAGGCAAGCACATACCACCTAAGCTTTTTGGAATAGGCACATAGCACCACAACTCTCTTTCACTGAGTAGGTAAAAGACCTATCTTCCAAATTCTGTTAACGATACAGAATGAAGTATCTTTGGCTGTTTACTTATATGTCTCAAGAATTCTACTTGGATGTAGAATCCTCTTGATGGAGATTTCTTCATTTTTTTGCACTCGATGGTGATTCCTGATTCATCTAAGGTAAAAGGAGCTGTAAAAATATCATGAGGATCTTCCAAGTTGTTTAGTTTTTCTTTAATTTGTTTTGACATATTTCTGGCAAAAAACTCTATTTTCTCTCTTTTTTTTAATAAGATTAGCCGAATGTATCAGCCACAGCCCTATCAGAAGGTAAAACTCAACCATTAAAGGAAATTGGTTCTTTCTTTGGAGCCGACATCTTATTCTGCAAGTTTGACAAAAATGTATATGTTTTCATACTATCTTCCTAGTAATTGATGTTGTAGATAAATTTATCGAAAGATTTCCGCTTAGACTCCACTAGATATTTCTTGAAAGCAGCCACCAGTTTCCTCTACTGTATAACATCCACTTGTCTTTTCGTCAACTCAGCTTTTCTTCTAAGGCGATCACGTTTGGCTTTCGTATCATCCAGTTCCTTGGAACAGAGGCACTTAAAATTCTTCACCTTTCCTCTTGAGTATTTTGCGCATGATGAGATAGCCTTATCAAAGTGTGAAACAATACGGCTAGGATGTGCTGAAAAATCAATTATTTTTTTTATCTTCAATTTTTCTTCGATAAAAAAACGAAACTTTCCCTAATCAGCTCTTTTAAAGCTTCAATATTTACACTAAAAAGGGGTTATTGTTATTCAATCTTACGTACTTGAAAAAGAAATGAAGCAACAACTTGTCTAGAGTCTGGATTTTCAATAACATCCCGCTTTGTAACAGCATTTAAATCAGAAGAAACACAGAGAAAATAAGATGTCTATTTACATTGTAATGTATATACTATGTTGGTGGATCAGAGACATCATCAATAAGCTCTAGATGTCTAGAATTTAAAAAGTTCCTCGATCTCCAAACTAGCAGTATTCATATCACCATAACCCTAATGAATGGAATGATCAGTCATATCCCCCAATGACAATTATCTTACTATCAATGGATTGAGCAGATAAATTTGGTTTGCATCTTGACGGAATATATAGAGTATAAATTTTGAAGTGGAGACTCTCCTTCCATAGATCTAGTTTAACAATTTCACTTTTGTCTTCAGATTCACCCATTTCTCTACAAATTGAAAAGTTTTGTCGGTAATTTGTCTTTAATGCCAACTAGAAATCTACTTGCCACTTTTCGGTACTTTGGAAAAAAGTAAATACTATATCCTGGAAAAAGATAAAACTGAGATAGTCTCATGAGTAAGGTTTGCCTTCATAACGAGAAAGACATCATATTTCGCTTCGATAGAGTGATTTTAGTTAGGATAAACCAGCAGCGTGCAAAACACTAAGGTTAACTTTTAAAGCATAGCGAAAATGATCGTGGTATGCCAAAGAAAAAAAAATAGTGCGTGGAGTCCCTCCGCGTGGAAGAAGTTAAACTTCGTAACCTTCGACGTTAATTGTAGAAGAATCAGCAGTCGTAGAAGGATCACTAGTTCTATTCAACGACTCTTTTTCCTGCTCCGCTCGCTTCCGTGCTCTGTAATCACGGTAATATTCTGCATTTTTCCCTCTTGAACCAGTGGAAGTGCTTGTGGTTGCCTCATCGTCTCGCCATGGAAAATGTATTTGTGTTAATAATGCATGTGAATGCGTCATAGTGTAATTTCAGAAGAGAAAACCTTATGCCTCTATCACACGAGAGAAAAATATGTGCAACTGCAAGTGTAAGTGCAACTGTAAGTGAAATTCCTCCGTTCGGAGTTGCCGAAAGGGTTGCTTAATTGCCTGAACGGTTGCATGAAATTGGGTTACCATATTTTGTTATTTATCTTTACTTTTGGCTCATATTTAATTTTATCATATGATTCTATTATATCATAGTTTCTCAACGATGTTCGTAAAGATGCTGTAGAATATTGATTGATTTTGATTTAATTTTTTACATTTGTATTTGTGTTAAGTCTTTTCTTCAGCAGGAAATTAAAATTCTGAAGACTTTATTTCCCCATTAGTGAAGTAGCATAGTATAAAAAGGATTATGATTTCTACCTCATAATATGAGATAATATTAAGATATCATTGAATTTCATGCTGCGTCCCTAAAAAGATAAGGGGGTGAAAGGGGGATGGACTTAAATACTATCTAGAATTTTGACGATTTTTTTACGTTGATTTGAGTGACTAATGTATAAAACATGGTGCGTAGCATTTTTAAAAAGTGCTTTTTAAGTGAAGTAGCATAGTATAAAAAGGATTATGATTTCTACCTCATAATATAAAATGATATTAAGATATCAATGAATTTCATGTTGTGTCCCTAAAAGGATAAGGGGGTGAAAGGGGGATGGACTTAAATACTATCTAGAATTTTGACGATTTTTTTTATCTTGATTTGAGTGACTAAGGTATAAAACATGGTGCGTAGCGTTTTTAAAAAGTGCTTAAAGGTGCTTATTTTGGATTTTCATTTTTTAAAGGCCCTTAAAGGTGCTTTTCTTAATAAGTGTTTTTAAAAAGTGCCTTTTTTTCCTTTTTCGAAAAAGAGATTTATGAAAAGGAATGTCGATTTTCGCCACATATTATGTAAAAACGTACTTTTCACATTTTTCTATTTCACGTTTTCAGAATTCATTTGTCCCGCACTGGACTGATCGTTAAGACACGGTTCCCAGCAGATCACCGAAGTCAAGCATCTTTGGCTATGGTCAGTGTGCGGGTGGGTGACCAATTGGATCAGTCTGCGTAGGGACCGAGGGTGTGCGGTATGGGTCCTCGTTAAACTGTGCTACCGCAAAGTGCTCAACTTCGCTCGCAGGTCATCGGGCTACCGAGGCGGGGGTGCCATCCCCTCCGCAGAGGATCAAAATTGTGATGGCATGTCTTCGGATCATCCTCCGGGATGTTTCCCAGACCGTCGCCAATAGCCCATTGTGCAGCTCTAGTGCGACGTAAATTAACAACAACAGCAGAATTCATTCAACCATGATCAATTTCAGCGTACCGTCAGTCCATAGCGTATGAAAACGCCAATCATTTTACAGGTTTGGTGAAATACTTGCGAGTCCGCATGTGCGTCTAGTGAGCTGGGTTCGGTGAGATTCTTGCTCTCTCATGCTGTATTTTGCAAGATATTCTCAATTTCAGGCTTTATTTTCCACCCTCTGAAATCGAACCGAAAAATCTCTTGATCATTTTTTTAATGGCTAATATAATCAAGAAAACAGTTCTTTGTCAAATTCTAGTTATTTTATCATGATCATGTAAAGTCTGAGAATTATTTTGCATTTTGCCAATTTACCTAGAGCTTTAAAATATTTTTTGAGTGCCTAAAATGTTCTTAAAAGTTGCTTATTTTTTGTTGAAAGATTTGGCTCCGCACCCTGTAAAAGCATAGTTTATTTATATATACTTACTATGTAACATGCTAGCTAGGCAAGTGCGGTATCATTATCTATGTAAACACTAAATCGAATGAGAATAAAAACAAGCTGTCTGATTTAATAGTTTAACAATTCGAAAATTTATAAAAAGTTTAATGTGTAGAAAGGACAATTTTATGACTTATACCACTTTATGCAACTGACATTGCTATCTAATCAAGTAAGGCATTTCTTCAAATTTATTTTTTAAGCTTAATTCAAAAACATAGTCCTTTGAAATAATTCTGTAGAAGAAATGATGGTTTAATGTATGAAATATAAATTTTTGAATTACCTTTCACTCATAAAATATTTATAACATCAAAACTATTAGATCTATCAAATCAATTCTATTTTTTAAATTCAGTCTAAAAAATACATAATAAATAATGTCAGACTTGTCTATACTACAATGTCTCAGAATTTTATTTTCATCAAATTAATTTACATTACATGAAGGGATCATCAATTTTATTCATTTACACATTGCATATCAGGAATATCACTTTTATGAAAATTATTTTTTCCACTTTCTTAGTAAAATTGCTTTTTAAATATAAGAGGATTTTCAATGTCATACTTACATTTTATTATTGTAAAATTTATATCATTCATTATTGGTATAAGATAATTTAATTAAAAATTATAGGATTTATTTTGGGACAAATTTATTGTAATATACAGTATATAAATTAAAATTTATTTATAACTATAAAAAAAAACAATACTTTATTAAGAACATACTTTTAATGTATCATATTATTTTGTTATAGCCCTTTACGTGTTTTGTTTTGCATTTTAAATAATACAAGAATCAATTTAAAAAATAAAACATTTATTGTCAAGTGAAACATTTAGAACATTATTCATTTTTATTTCTTATTTTTTAATTTCTTCCATAAAAACAGTATTACATCTCTTTCCTTCTTTACCAGATAAACCTTACAGGATTATACGAAATATCTGAAATAAAAGAAAGAAATCACTTTCATGATAAAATTTTACCAACACATTATTAGAATAAGGAAGATTAAATGCCATTAATTTGAAATCATTTAAGTCCTTAGGTATCCCTTTTAAACTTATTTTAAGTTTGACAGATATTTTGATTATAGTTCTAAGATTATTCTATACACTAATGAAAGATGGCAGGTGTGTTTAGTTTTGTAGTTCTTATGTTTGGATTGAAATTTGTTTCAAGAAAAATAAATTGTATTTATAAACGAAGACTCTTAAAAATGTAAGTATATTGAAAAATTAGTAAGGTACACTTACATACTTACTGTCATTATAGAAAAGCTAAGTATCAAGAGATAAATGTGAAGTATAAATAAAAAGTAAAGTATCATTAGTTAACTTTGAATAATTATAAACAAAATATTATGCAAATCATCATACACAAAAAAAAAATAGAAGGGATGAATGTAGAATCAGACAAGGAGATTGGGAATTTGCATTTTTAATAATTACTTTTTATATATAATATACTACCTTTCTTGTAATACTTTTCAATAATTACTGGAAAATGGGGTAACTTTGTGAGAAACAATTTAAATATTTACCACACATATTTTCTAACTTGTTTTAAAATGAGATTTTCAAAAATTAAAAGAATTCTTAGGGAAGAATAAAACAATTATTTCACTAATAATTATAAAACTTTCAAATAATCGGACACATGCTTTTACAATCAACAGAAACAAAGATTAAAATTTAAAAATAAAGAAATATAATCATTATTATATTTTATGTTATAATACTGAAACAAAGTTTGGCGAGTTGCTTGGCGAATATTTCAAAGTAAAGCTTTTCGCCAGTATAATTCTTTACATATATAAAAATAGAAATTATTTCTATTTAAAGTAATTAAAACTTTGATCGGAACAAATTATAATACGTTTTAATTTTATTAGCTTAAAATAAATAAATATTTTAAAAGAAAATTTATCGCAAAAATAATGTACTATACTTACCGATACTAAAATCGTGTGCAGGTTCCTGTTATGGTAGTACATCAACTGCATTGAGATGGTCATCTCATAGTGCGGAAGTATTTTTAATGCTTTCATTTTAAAGGAAATGTTATTATTAAACTAAAAACTTGTTCCGTCTCATCTATAAAAAAATTTCATCCGATCATCCTCTTCCTAACGTCGCCGCCATTTTTATTTACATTTGTATATGTCATCACATAAAATTGAAACGTCATAAAAAGCAAACGATCTGATTGGTTCATGAAAGAAATTGCCTGAACGGTTGCAGATATTTCGTGCAACCGTAATTTCTATATCACACGAGCGTTTTTTGGAGAAATTTCACTTGCAGTTGCACTTACACTTGCAGTTACACTTGCAGTTGCACATATTTTCTCTCGTGTGATATAGCCATAACAATCAACTGATATTCACAAGAGACGTACCTCGACATAACCTGAAATCCGTCGCATTGTCCGTGGGATTGTTTTCACTCATTTTTACAGTTGTTATCCACTAAATTTGAAAATAAAAAATACTACCCTATTAAATTATATGTGTATCAAATCAAACTAAAAAAATATTTATAGGAAAACAATACTTTTATGGCTTTTATTATTTTTATGCTAGTGAGAACCAAAACAATAAGGAGAACCAATGAGGGAAAACTGGATCCTACCACGTGATTTCCCGGCCAATAAAAATGTAGCGTTAAACGTTTAACGCAACCTTGTTGGAAGTCGCATAAGAAGTATCACTTCAAAATAGTTTGTTTTATATAATATTTTATTTCATTTTTTAATCGCATTACACCTATGAGTTCACGCTAACCACGTTAATTTGTGTAAACTCATTAGTAGTCAGTTGAAAAAAGGCAAACCAAATGTGACGATTAAAATGTGTAAATAAATAAATTCATCTATAATAATGAAATTAAAAGTTAGGGTCTGTTTGCTTGTCTTATAACTCCTGAACCGCTTATTCTAGCCTCTTGAAATTTAAACACCGTAGCATAGGTGGACTATGCCGAAAATCAATATTTTTTATGTTTTCTAAATCGACGTGTTATGCTTTAAAAAGGCGTTTCTATAAAACTAGAAATAATTTCAAGTCAACAGTACTTTTAATTTTAAAAAAAAGGTTATGTACTAAAATGCAAAATCATTGATAAAAACTATACTAATTTATTTAGGAGAAAAACAAAAAAAAAACATAGTCATAATTGATGTTAATGATGCTTGATTAATTTTTGTAATAGGTACTAATAGAAAAAAATAGGTACTTTTTGGTTTGCCAGGCGCAAGCAAATATTAGTCAAAAAATGTAGACCATCACCAATTTTTTTTTTATTTGTTTTTTTAAAGATACAAAAAAATGAATGTTTGCCAGAAATAAATTGAAAAAGTTTTAAAAAATAGAAAAAAAACAGGTTAGTTTACTTACGCCCAGCTAACCAAAAGTAGCCGAAAATGAAACGATCAAGGAACGAAAAAGTAAAATTGATGAATTAATGGTACTAATGATACTGGTCGTTTAGGAGGAAAGTAAAAATTCGTCATACAACTCTTGCTGCTAATGATGCTGAGTTAATTTCGTCAATAGTAACTAGTTGAAATAACTAACTGAAGAAAAAAAATTATGTAATTCATAAATTAATGAAAAATAATACGAGTTCGTTTTAGAGAAACATGAAAAAATCATCATGCTATTTGTGACACTATTGATGCTTAATTCATTTTAATAATAGACATTATTGCTGTTGAGATCATTGGTTCAGTTTCAATAGGCTCCAAAGCTATCAATATCGATACTATTTATTATATTTATACTGCATTAATACGGGGCGGTTTTCATGTGGATACTGTAATATACTGTGGAAAGAGCCTCTTACTGCTACTCAAACGAAATAAGTACTGGATAAAATTGCTCATTATAGCAATTTTAATAAAATATTTCAAAATATTTTTCGAAATATTCCCCTTTATAAAGAACACGTTGGCACACTATGCAAAATTTCTGAAGATTTCTTATGTTCTCTACTTAAATAAAGGCCGATATTTTGTATTTATTTTAACCTGTAGTTTAAAGACTCGTCCCCATTTATTATTTTTATATAAAAAACACGAGACCAAGTTGCAGAATTATAGACGAGTTAGTTTGGGCAGAATATGGCCTAATTATACTGTAAATCTTTTTTTGTTTTTTTGTGCGTGTTCTCCTATACATAAAAGACCTACAGTTTGCTTTTATGTTAACCTATAATTTGAAAACTTCTGCCATTTATAACTTCAATATAAATAAACACAAGGCCAAGCGGCAAATTTATGGACGAATTAGTTCGGGATTTTAGGGTTTAATAATAATGTCCTTTGCATATACATAAAAGCATATAAGTTACCTTTATATTAACCAATAACTTTCAATCTTTGCCCATTTGTTATTTCAATACAAGTAAATACAATCCCAAGTCGTCGCAAAATTTAAAATGATTCAGTTCAAGCACCAAAGGCTAGTTGTAATATCAATATTCCCATTATAAGAGAAGAGTATAGCAGATGTTCTAAATATACACGATGACCTTTATCTTCTCTTAATACGAATATATAATTCTGAAACTTGATCAGATATATTGATATAACGTGATAAACTATCACACCAAGTCTCAAAACTATAGACGAAAAAGGGGGTCCGCGCAATTTCTTTGTGCCCCAATGCAAAACCGCAAAAAATTACTTTGAAGCTTGATTCTCGTGAAGAAGCTAGACGACAAATGTACCGTTGTACACAACATGAAGCTCAAGAATTCATGCTCCTCTATTATATTAACAGAAGCGTCAGAATTATAGTTTAATATAAGGTGATGATATGGGTTACTACATGTATTCAGAACAAGAGCAAAACTTTTCTAAGTTCTGACGCTTTTATTATAAACGCACTAAAAAAAAAAAAAAATATTTTATGAAAATTAACATACTGTAAAATATTAAAAAAATTGTTTTGTGATTAAAAAAATAACGCTTCTATTATAAACGAAATAAAATATTTAAAAAACGAATAAGTAAAAATTAAAAAATTAGCTTTCATTAAAACAGACTTTAAGAAAATAAAAGAAAAAAGAAAGAAATACTTTATTAAAATAAACATACTAGATAATAAAAAAAAATGGTGCGTAGAGTCCCTCAGCCCGGAAGAAGTTAAACTTCGTAACCTGCGACGTTAATTGTAGAAGAATCAGCAGTCGTAGAAGGATCACTAGTTCTATTCAACGACTCTTTTTCCTGCTCCTCTCGCTTCCGTGCTCTGTAATAACGGTAATATTGTGCATTTTTCCCTCGTGAACCTCTTGAATCAGTGGAAGTGCTTGTGGTTGCCTCATTGTCTCGCCATGGAAAATGTATTTGTATTAATAATGTATGTGAATGCGTCATAATGTAATTTCAAAAGAGAAAACCTAACAATCAACTGATATTCACATGAGACGTACCTTGACATAACCTTAAATCCGTCGCATTGTCCGTGGGATTGTTTTCACTCATTTTTTACAATTGTTATCCACTAAATTTGAAAAAAAAAATATACTATCCTATTAAATTATATGCGTATCAAATCAAACTAAAAAAATATTTATAGATAAACAATACTTTTATGACTTTTATTATTTTTATGCTAGTGAGAACCAAAATAACATGGAGATGAATGAGGGAAAACTGGATCGTACCACGTGATTTCCCGGCCAATAAAAATGTAGTGTTAAACGTTTAACGCAACCTTGTTGGAAGTCGCATAAGAAGTGCAACTTTAAAAAAAAAAAAAAAAAAAAAAAAAAAAAAAATTCCTTTTTTTTTTTTTTTTTGTTTGGAGATGAAAATATTTAAATTCCACAGTAGCGGTTATCAAACCACGAAACACGAGATTAATACTTTTGCGCAAATTGTTATGCATACCACGGACCTGACTGTTAGTCCCAATTTAAGCTTTTTTAAGTCATTTCCGCGGTTTGGCATAGTGGGTTTATACTATGCTCCATTGTTCGGATGCTATTTTTACTATAATTTTTGGTAAGGCATGGTAGTTTGAATAATCAGCACAATATAACGGAACAAGTTTCAAAGTTATAAGTTTAATTTAAGCGAAGATATGGGCCATTATACAGATCCAGAACATGAGTGAAATGTTTCTAAGATCTGGCGTTTTTATTATAAACACACTTAAAAAATAATTAAGAAAAAAAATTTAACAAATTCAAAATATGATGGTTTGGTTTTAAGCAGCATCATGAACTCTGATAAGCTGTCTGTTTAACACAAATCAAGTTTTTCAACTCATTTCCATGATTGTGTATAGAAAGCACAAGCACTTAAAAAGATAGGAAAGAAATATTTTATTAAGATTTCAATACTGTGAAATAAAAAAGAAATTGTTCTGTAACATAAAAAAAAAATCATGCTTTTATTATAACAGATCGGAAACGATCATTTATTGAAATCGAATGAAAGAGACGAATCAATAGTTGATAAACTACAGAACGCCATTCTTCAAGATTTGTTACTGCGTTTGCTGAAAATAATAAATAAAGAGTATCAACTCTGAATTCATCCCCGTAAAATTTTAAAATAAAATTGTTAATCGAGTATATTTTTCTTAAAATGACTGAATTTTCAAGAAGTTTAAAATAATGAATCCTGCAAGTAAGGAAGGCTACATGTCAGAATAACTTTTTATTAGATGGCCCTTAGATTAGAACTATCGAGTTTTTCGATTTTTACTAGCGTTAACAATTAAAAAAAATATTGAATTGAAAATCTAATTCTTTCGATTTTTCACAAAAAATTAGATATTAAAATTCATATTTGTTGATGTTCTAACACACGAAAAAATCAGGAATTTCAGAGGAAGGAGCTAATAATCAGGACAAATGTGGATAAAATATTTTTATCAGAACAATTATATACCCAGTTATTTAATGCATTATGACTTAAAAGAAAATTTAAACAGATACTAAAATTATCTTTAAAAAAAAAGCACGACGAATTTCTTCTACTAAATACAAATGATCTTAATAGTCGTATGAATAACTGTGAAGTTAAGCACTTTTTTTCAAAACAGTGACCTTATATGTCTATTCTTAATTTTCAAACAAGCTCCATTAATTAATGAGGCCTAAACCATCTTCACTTACACATCCAAACAATTCAACTCTTTTTCGTATCATTTTCCTGTTTCCTTTAATTCAATCGCCATATAAATTTTTTTTATTCTAATCATTCTCTTTTCGCCAAGAGTGATGAAAAAAGATTGAAGTGGCTGCTATTGAAAACAAGAATTTTTATTTTCACTTTTAGTGGCGAGAGCTTAGATAAATGCAATTAAACTACATTTTTTATTTATTTATTTTTAAAAAAGATAGCATCCATTTAATTGAATGTTTTTCCAAGGGATCTTTCGTAAGTGAAGTCTTGTTTAAGAACTTCTTTAGCTTTTTGATAAATTTTTATTTTTTGGCGCCGCAAGCATGTTAATTATACATTCAAAAGCAAACAATGGACGCTTAAACTGAATTCCGTTGATATGTCTGGAGAAAAGAAAATGGATAGCCTTATGGAAATTAACTTCGATAAGAATAGCGTAAAATGATTAGATTCTACAAGAAATTTTAAATTGAAAATAACTTAAAATTTAATTGAAAACCACTCTTCTTAACATATTTGATAAATTTTATTATACGTTTCTTAAGCTTAAATATATTTTTTTTATTTATTTAAGTGATATGAAATAATTATTTTTACAAAAGAAAAGGCTTTGTTTATCTAAATAATAGTTTTTTCCCTTGACAAAATCTAAGCAAAATTTATAAAATAGTTTATATTGGAAAGAATTTTTTTTTTCAAAGTCGAATTTTAGTGTTTTTTAATCAGTTTACAAGATCCCAAATCTGAACCTGTAAAAAAAAAATAATCAGAAAAAGAACAATAAGTACAAGAAAAAAATACGTTCAATAAAATTATGCATAAAAAAATGCTTGTAAATATTTTTATTAAGAGTCAGTTTTTTTAAAAAAATCAGGCAAATCAGGAAATTTTGTATACCTGAAATTTTATTATTTTCTTGAAATTTTCAGAATAAGACTATTAGACTCTTGTTGTTTTTTTTTAATTTAGCGAAAAAAGAATTTCTGGAAATTTCGATTGATTAAAACTGAAAAATAAATTGATTTACATGCGGCAGTACTTTCTGTGAAACCAGTGAATCACGGTACTGACCGTTTTTTACAATTGGAAAGAACTTAAATTTCTCCAGCTCTTTCAGGGTCATTAACTATTTTCGCCATAACAAGGCAAATAGGAATTTTTTTGGAAAAGAAGCCTTAAGTATAGCAGAAAAAAATCAGTAACTTATATTTGCTGATTAAAAATTTTTATGATGTGGCCCGAAAGTTTGAGACCCATATCTGAAAAATAAAAAACAGAAAGAGGTTTTGAAATGTGGTAAATCGTTTTAAAAAATGTGATTTAAGTCCAATATAAACATCTTGTGTGAACACCTTCTCCCGTGCTGAGCTGCAATATCCATCTAGAAAAGTGGTTCCCAACCTGGGAGGCACCTCAGCTGATCGATAATCCTCAGGTGGCAGATCAGGGGGTGATGAGTAATCAAAATAAAATAAATTTGCAATTAATAATAATAATAATAATAAAAGCCAGCAAATCGCTCTTCATCTGGGTCCTGTCAACAAATTCAATAAAAGATCTAGTTCGGTCGTACAGCTTCTCACAAAACAAAGAAGTAGGTTGGACATTCATTTCAAAGGAAACCTACATTTAAATCTGACTAACATGAAGTCTGGTATTCAAGCTATAACTGAAATCCTCCAAGCACAAGGTATATCTTTGAATGCATAAATAGATGTAAGTCGAACATTGTTCTTTTTGAGAAAAATCATTTTAACTCTTATTATTTCAAAATCTATCAATTCAGTCTCGATCTCGTTCGATTTAGAGTAAATAAATACATAAGATAAAATGCATTGCTTGTTTATACATTTGTTGTTGTTGTATAGCAATGTCAAAAGTATTATTATGCATACGTACAAGTCTGTACTTTTTATCTACAGAAATTTTCATAACTTTTAAACTATTACTAATAGATCTATAAACTTGGCTGTGGTTTTATTCGATTCATAGTGAAAAAAAAATATAAAAATCTAAAGAACACATCGGAAATAATCTATTGCCCCCCCATAAAGCGACACATCAAGTTCAATGCCAGTTAGTTGGATGTAAACAATAAAAAAATAAAAAAGAGGTACCAAGAAAAGTTGCAAAAATTATCTGTCCCATTTCACAAAAAAAAATAAGAAGTAGTAAAAAAAATAGACCACTTTAAATAACCTGATATAATGATCAGATCTTAGCGTTTTAAGACTCAATCATAATAGTTCGAAGGAGTAGACTCACACTTGCTAAATAGTGCAGAGGATATTTTAAGTTACGAAATCAGCATAAAATGGTTACTTCCTATGACTAAACATACTTTTTTTATGATGAATTCGGATTTCTGATCCCCAAAATATAAAGCAGAAAATTTGGGAAACATGTTCAGGAGGGCAATCCAAAGTTTTGACCCTTTAATGTCAATTTTATACTTTTGGCGTATTTCGTCATATCTAGAGAAAATGTTAAGCGAATTGAAAATTTTTTGCAAACAATCATAAAATTCGTTTATCCAAAGAAAATTCCGCGCAAAATATAACATTTAGTAAATATTTATTATTTTTTATTATTTATTTAATAATAGTTGAAAAAATTTTGAATTGTTAGGTAAATTATATTTCACATCATTTTGACGAATATAATTTTACATACCAAATTACAAAATTTTAGTGAAATCAAATCTCAAATTTTTTATTTTTGTATTTAAAATTAAATTCTTTAAAATGATGTAGGATATTGTAAACCTTGCCATTCAAAATTGTTTTGACTCTTACTAACAAGGGAAACTAGGGAAGTGTGACTCGCCAATTTTGAAATAAACTAGTGGGATGTATGCCTTATGAGGAATAATTTTAGGGGGCAACATTCGTTTCGGCCCATAGAGGGTACTATGAGAGATAAAAAATAATTAAGTATGTAGAAAAATCGGTATTTCATTACTTCAATGCAGTTGAGTATTAGTTATTGTAATTATCTTATACTCCAATTAATTTTATGGTACTTTCACGTACTATATAATGCATATTTATTGTCAAAATTGATTTCGAAAATTTTATTTATCTGTAGTTTTTCAGAAAAAAAAAATAAAAAAAATTGGCATTTTTAAAAAAAAAAAAATTGGCATCAAATTTTTAAAATTTTTTTTTTTTCAAAAAATTTTCCAATATTAAAACTAGTAAACAGTAATAAATTTCATTTATATGAGAGTCGAAATATAATACGCATTTTTCCAAACTGAAGGAATTTTTTCATATTTAATGTGTATCCAAAAATGTAATTTATAAAAAAAAAAAATTTTTTTTTTCATATTGTTAGATTTTGCAAAAAAATCTGAAATAATTTATGTGATTGCATAAAATTAAATTTCATTTATAAAAATGTTTTCAAATTTGTTTGGCGGGAAATTTGAACTTAAAAAAATCTTTCAGTTCTCAATGATTTTCTTTTTTTCTTGAAAGGTCAACCGTACCTTATAAACAAAATTTGTAAGTATTTGTCGCTTCAATAGACACATTTTTTTTCTTAATTTTCTTTATTGCACAACTGAATAAAAAACGAAAAAAAAGAATAAGTTTCAAAAAAATTTAAATTTTTTGCCAAGAAATTAACATATTATTAAAAAAAGTTGTCCTGTGAATTGTTCAATATTTTGTCAAAACATTGCTATTTTTGAAATATTATTCATACAATTATCTTTATACCTGATATCCTAGCTAATGCCAACTTTTAAAGTTAAATATTTCAAAAATTAGCTAGGATATCAGATATAAAAATAATATTATAAAGATAGCAATGTTTTGACAAAATATTGAACAATTCACAGGACATAGATATCAACGGATTTTCCACTTAAAGTGACATATCACTTCAAGTTTTGTGTATACAGTACAGTTGATCTTTTATGAAAAAAATCGAATTGAAATATTAAACATTATTTAAGTTCAAATATCCCGCCAAACAAATTTTAAAACATTTTTATAAATGCAATTTAATTTTATGCAATCACATAAATTATTTCAGATTTTTTTGCAAGATCTAACAATATGAAGAAAAATTTTTTTTTTTTGTAAATCACATTTTTGGATGTTACATAAGCTATACTCACAAAAAATTCCATCAGTTTGGGAAAATGCGTATTATATTTATATAAATGAAATTTATTACTGTTTACTAGTTTTAATATTGGAAAATTTTTTGAAAAAAAAAATTTTAAAAATTTGATGCCAATTTTTTTTTTTTTTTTAAAAATGCCAATTTTTTTCATTTTTTTTCTGAAAAACTACAGATAAAGAAAATTTTCGAAATCAATTTTGACAATAAATATGCATTATATAGTACGTGAAAGTACCATAAAATTAATTGGAGTATGAGATAATTACAATAACTAATAGTCTGCATTGAAGTAATGAAATACCGATTTTTCTACATGCTTAATTATTTTTTATCTCTCATAGTACCCTCTATGGGCCGAAACGAATGTTGCCCCCTAAAATTATTCTTCATAAGGCATACATTTTACTAGTTTATTTCAAAATTGACGAGTCACACTTCCCTAGTTTCCCTTGTAAGTAATATAATATTGAATAAAAAATAATTACTTAAACTTATTTATTGCATGTGATTGTCTAAAAAAATTTATAAATTGGGAGCAAGAATTTTTCTATTCACTTAAAGAGTCCTCGAGGTATGACGAAATACACAAGAAGTGAAATTAACACGTAAGGTCCAAACTTTGAATCATTATTCTGACCAAACTATGGGACCATATTTCCCAGATTGCAGCTACCACTATATATTAGGGAAACAAAACTTGAATCCATGAAAATATATATATATATTTATTCAGAGGAAGTACGTTTCTTATGTCTGATTTCGTAATTTAAAATAACGTCTGCGCTAATTAATTACTATATATAAGGTTTATCCTTGAACCATTAAAATTGAGTCCTAGAACGCGAAAATCCGATCATTAAGATCAAAAGTTATTCTGGATGGCACATTTTTTTATGCTCCGTAGATAAGATAACTGGCTCGTAAATTTTCCTCTACGTAGCTTAAATGCGTTCATAAACATTCCTGCAACAACTGGCCTGCATCCGAAAGGTTCTGGGTTCAAATCCCGGACAAGGCATGTATTTTCTTTCATTCTTAGTATTACATTTACACTCAGTACTCAGTACTACAGTTTAATATTAAGATTTTTGTTCAAATTGAAACAAAACAATATATTATTTGACCTTAATACATTCTGTCACATTGAAAGTTGAAATCAAGTTTCAAAATTTTTTTTAATTTTAATTTTTTATCTAATTGAAGATTTGGGAATTTTTTATAATTACTCAGTAGTACAGTAAAAAAAAGATTAGGATACAACTATCTAAGAATCAAACTGGACGTAACTTTATATTTAGTTTCATTTAATCATTTTAAGTGAAATGATTAGAGATATGTTAACTTTGAAAATGGAGATCTTATCTGTTATCACACGAAATCAAAAGGCCGGCAAGGAATTAAGAGAAAAAAGAATTACTTGTAATTCAGATTTTGAGAAATGAAAAAAATCTAATTTACAAGAAGGAAAATTTTACTTATACGTAATCTGATACTTTTTAAAATTAAATCTGAATGTAAGACTTTTAATTATTTTCTAGTAAGATATTCAGTATCGAAATAAGTTAGGATAAGATTTCCAATTATAATCTGACAAATTCTTATCGATATCCTTAAAGATATATCTTCCGAATACTTCAATTTAATAGAAATTCGATTCTGATATGTAATATGTATAAAACAATATCAAATATTGTCGTTAAATTTATTATTTTATGCATGATTCAAAATGAGAGGACAGTGAAGCTTGTCGAGCTGACCACCGGACAAATTTGACCTCTATTGTCAAGTACAGAATTTATCCTACAGATGGAGTGGGGGAGATCTTTGCAACTTGACCGCCTGTCTATATTGTATGTTGACTTCTAAAATAGGGTTAATTTGTCTAAAAGTTTTTGTACTGTTTTGAACATCTCATAAGTAAGCCAGAAAAAAAAAATTCGTGAAATCTGGTTTTTCCTTATAGTATGTATTAAAATTTTACTGATGTGGTGAATGGTTCTTGTACAATTTAAAAAAAAATAGTTAGAGTAAAAGAGTGGAGTAAAAGAAATAGTTAGATCATCACCAACAAAATGCGTGTATTTGCTGTTTTTTTTCTTCAAAATTAACCATTTTAGTATTAAATTTTATGTAGTATATTTCAATTAATTATAGTAATTACTTGCGTTTCCTAAGATGCGTGAAGTACTTACTGACAAAAATAACAAATTCATATTAGAAAAATTTAGCTACAGCCGGCCAGGTGGCCGAGCAGTTAGCGTGCCTGACTGCGAAGCCATAGGCTGCGGGTTCGAATCCCGCTCTGGGCATGGATGTTTCTCTCTCTCTTTGTGCTGTTCTCTGTTGTGTGTGTGAATGATGTGTGAATGTGGCCCACCCTATAAACGGGTTTGTGGCAATGTGGCGTGGGCAATGTTGCTCGCCTCCGTGACTTTGGTTCACAGGTGCCCACTGGGTAACGCGAAATGAGCAACAATTCTGGCATAGTATAGGCAACGATTCAAATTCAGTGCCTGCCATAGGGGAAAAAAATTTAGCTACATTTGTATCTATATTCATTGTTAATATGTAAGAAATACATGAAAAACAATATTAAACCATTCATTTGCAAAAATTACTGTTTTTAAGAATTGATTAATATAAAATTAAAAAAAAAATCACTATCTGTCTAAGTTTACCGATGAAGCAATGCACTGCAAATGGCTAACTTACCCATATTTCACAACATTGAGAAAAGGATATAGCTTTAATTCCTTTTTTTTAAAAATGTATACGGAAAGGGATGAAATTTAGATGTGTTTTCGAAAAAATGTATAAGAAAAAGGATATAGTACTAATGCGTGTTCAAAAAAAAAAAAAAAAAAAAAAAAAAAAAAAACTTGGAAGAGGTATAAAGCTTAAATACGATTTGAAAAACAATACGCAAGGAAAAAATGCGGCTTAAATGTGTATTTGAAAACATGCATAAAACTCAAAAGGCGAAATAACCTGTCTGCTGCAAAAAACCTGTCTCAATTGAATAAACATTCACCGGCAGATTTGTGAACTTTACGAAGGTTCCTATTGGCATGCTGACTGGAAATGTTACTACTTCATGACAATGACTCTTTCCTCAGCTCAGTCTCAAACTTTGGACTCTTTTTGCTGGGAAGTGTTGGACTACCTCTCAATGCAGCCCAGACCTATCGCCAAGTGATTTTAATCTTTTTCGATGTTTCAAACACTTTGGCTGCAACCAGTACAACGATTGCGAAGATGTGAAAAATAGCGTGACCTCTTAGTCATTGGAGCAAGTGGCAAATTACTATGAAAGGGCTATTCTAAATCTAGTTGTAAGGTATGGTGAGTGTTTAAGCAAACTTGGAAGCTATTTTTTATTTATTTTATATCCGTCGTTGAACAGCAGACCCAATTTTATCGGTTTACGACTACTAATGTTCAACTCCGTAGCCTTGCAATTTTGAACCCGATCCAGAAGACAAGGGCATTTGCGTTTCATGGAGAGGAAGACCACGAAAACCTTAACATTAATGATTCTGTTAAAACTCGAAATCTGATAAGTCCTAGCAAATACCAAAGATGCATGGTAAAGTCCAAAGTATCCTTTATTGTTATTCCATCTCGGCCTCTTACCAAGTTCATTGCGGTAGAACCTTAGTATTACCAAGTCACTTTGGCAAATTTTAAGTTTCACAGGCAAAACTTCTGACTTTTATCGAAACAAATAAAATACAGCTTTATAACCAAACTATTCAGATTAAATTTTATTAGAAATAAAATAATTGTATGCATCACGTTCATCACCCAATCATCTTTCTTGTGAAAAATTGGCTTAAACCATTCTTCCCCTTTAGTATTTAAATGATAACCATAATTTTGGAAATTTTCGAATATTTTCCCATTAATGATCCCTCTAGATACCTAAAATTCTTTTTTAAAAAAATTATATCCCAATTGACGAACGAACCTCTATTCTAAAAGAATTGAAATTAATTATTTTCTCCATTTCCTGAGGGCTCAAGAAATACAAATTCAAACTCAAAAGAACCATTTAGTTTTCCTCTCATAATTCAATTAGCTAAAAACTCAATTTGTTTCACTAAAATACCTTTTTGGATACCATTAAGAAATCAATACACATTCTTTCAACTAAAAGCATACACAACCGAATTCTCTTGATGAAACTTAATAATTAAATTTAGTGTCATCGGGATGATAATATAAATCTGCAGGAAAACTTTCTTAATTATTCTTTTAGTTATAGAAATCAGGAAATAGTTAAATAAATTAAAAACAATGCAAATTTAAAATAATTGAAAATGTTGGTCTAACTATTATAATCATATTATAGATGTATTGTTTTTTAACTACTAAATAATGTGTAAATCGAATTCTCCAATATATAGATATATATATATGTAATAACAGGGCTCTAACCCTGTTATCAGTGTTGTATTTAGCTTGAAATAATTGCAGTCTTAAGCCATCATACGTTCTAAACAGGTTTATTTAAATGTAGGCTGGTATTGCTAACAGTTCACGTCCACACTCCCTGTGGGAGGGGAATGGACAAGACTTCTGACAATTCCTGAACAGCTTATCAGGATCAAATCATGATGAAAAGGACACGCAAAACTATGCGTTCTTACGTTTTATACCAACACAGATTTGAGGTAAAAAGGCACATTTCGTACATTCCTTGTAACCTTACGCATTAAGGAAAATCATTTCTGCTTCCTTATATGGAAGTGAAAAAGGGAACGATTCTAAAAATAAGTCTTCCTTTAAAATATAAATCTCTTTATATTTCAATGGTATGTTTTCAGCCTTGAATTCCCAAAATAGAATCTCTCTACGTTTATTCTTTAACAAAGACATTTTATGGAAACGAAAGAGTTTTAATGCTTTTATTAATACAAAAGTATTTAATTTTTGTATTACATATATATACCAAGTTACCCGAGATTGTTGAGTACAAAAATGTATTATTATTTTCCTGAACTTCAAACACATTACTTTTAAAATACAATTCTTACTTACACTGGTGTCCAAACTTTCTTTTGTTCCATAGAGCTTTTTTAATCAATGTAAATAAAATAGTAAACATCCATTCTCTTAGGCATAAAAAGATACTTTAATTGTCACTGAATAATTAGCTGGTTAAATAATATTCAATGCCAGAATAGAATGATCCGTTTCAATTTTTGAGCTGTTATTTTACCACTTAATGACAAACTAAGCAGAATTTAAAATTTCAGTTTACCACAATTTCAATGACGACTGCTCTAATGATTTTTGATTAAATTTTGCCAAACGCCGCCAACGGCGAATTCTCTCTTTTGCTCGATTAGTCCGAGAAGCATTTGCTAAGTAATAAGGGTGAATGGGCAGACCATCAATTATTGCAAGTCCAGTTCTATCCGGCTACGAATTACCGCGGCTTTGCCGGACGCGGAACTGTAATTCGGTTAACAGTTTAATTTATATGTAAATAGAGCGTTAACATGACTCGTCTTCGACGTTTGTCACCCTAACTTTGTAAGATTATTGTCGAATATCTTCAGAAGACGCCCGAGGCCGTTTTAACCTCAGGATTAAATTAAAACCGAGTCTGCGTTCTGGGACTTGTAACGGGGCTTTACGCTGAAAAGCCTTCCCAGGGCTTAAGTATGAAAAGCCCCTTTTCGCAGAAACCTCACTCTCAGCGCTGTAATCGCTGCATTAAACCTACCAAGCAGCAAAGCTAATTCCCGACAAGGAAACTGGAACGGTATTTTGTTCCAGGAGAAATCGGAAAACTGGAGATTCTTCTTGTATTGACTTCGGTGAGTGAGTGAACATTATAGGCTTAAATCGGGGAATTAAAGGTTTGCCAAAGACTTAAATAAGATTAGCTTACGGTATGTTTAGGAAGATGGAAGGAAGTTTGAAAGTTTTGTCATATTTGATTATCAAGATATATTTGATAGTATATACTTTTAGAAAGCGCATTCAAAATCTCGCTTTAAAATATTCGTGCGAAAAATATGACTTTAAAACAGCTTTACAACTCAAAAGATTTGGATTACTTAAAATATTGTAAAGCAAATTAAGCCGTTATCTCTGCATAAATTAAGTTAAACTCCATATGAACAAAAATTGAACATACGTTGAAATAATGCACATTATTTCCTAAAATTTCCTTCATAATACAAATTTCGAATAAAAAAAATGCATTCATCAAACATACAAAAATGTATGTTTGGAAAGTTTTATAAATGTGAAAACATAAAACTAAATTTAATGCTTTGACACTTATGTTTTAGATATCTCAGAAAGTGCTGCTTATTACTGCAGTGAATGGATCATTCTTTTGTGGTAATTTAGATTGTTTTCTAATTTTCTGTTGATAAAACTATAAAACGCTGTCTGACTAAAGGTTTCCCATAAATAGTGCTATTAGCTTTAAAAATTCCTTTTCCCCTGCTAAAAAAAATCTGAAGAAAAGGTGTATTTTGCAACTTTTTTTTAAAAAAAATTTCGGTTTCTTCCTTTTTTTAAAAAATTGCAGAAATTTACAATTTAAAAAAAATGCCAAAAACTTTTATAACAAAGCAACAAACAGGGCATTTTGATATTGTTCCCTCCCCTCTCCCGCAAAGTAAAGATGTTAAGTTCAGTAAAGAAACATATTTGATATTAAGCAAAAATGCCGACCGGCCTGTGTAGAGGGCAGGGAACTGTACTTGCATCAGAAAGGTTCTGGGTTCGAATCCCGGGCAAGGCAAGGATGTTTTTTCCTTCTCTGTACTATCTGGCCTCACTGCGGGAGTAACTTTGGCCCACCTAATATGGTACCCCTGAAGGAGAGGCCAACAAAATCGCCCTGTAAATGCCTGAATTGACGGATGTTAACACAAGTGGGGATTAGAAAAAAATTTTTAAGTAAAAATAAATTTCGTCTATACAACATGCTTCTGTAGTTTCACTACACTGGACCAACTCTTAGTATCTATATATATATTTCTCTTACACGGCACCGAAAAAAAGCCTCATTACAACTCCCCGAATGGCAACGTTAGAAAATCGGCCAATGATTACTGCTAAAAATGTCACATGGCAAATGTCACATGAGCTGGCTCAACATATAGCGCTTTTAAAAACGGAAACAATAACCAGAGTGAGCATTATCAGGTTGTTCAATTCAGATTCATGCCCTAAAAACATGATAATATTTAATTTATTGAAACGCAGTGCTATAAGCGAAAGCAGAGAGCACGCCGCACTTTACTATACTCAATACTCAATATTTAATTTAAACTCAATTAGGAATTAATTAGGCTGGCCTTCTCCATGACTATAAATAAGTCACAAGGTCAGACTTTTGAGAAAATCAGTTTAGTATTGAGTAAACAAGTTTTTAGTCATGGACAACTAAGTCATTTGACAGCCTTTCAGTAATTGCTCCAAGATGCCAAATCTATAATTGTGCTTTCAAAGAAATTCTAAATGCTTAGTGTTAATTTCTTAGAGCTTTGCAGAAAAAATGTTTTTTGGAAAAAATTTAATTGAAATTTCTATTGGCAGTAGGCAAGGGGAACTGCCAAAATCAAAACTCCCCGATTAGAAATGCAGCATGGCGACCTCCACGTGGTATTTCTCGGGTAATGCTAAAAGCTATGCATTTTAATTTATTGTATGTAAAACATCCTTATTTTGTTCTAAAATGTTATGTACTTTATCACAAATGCCAATTAATATAGAAATTGATTGCAATAATGCTGATCACCAAAAAATATTTCATTTGGCGATAAAAAAAAATTTTGTGTTCTTGAAAATGAAAGACTTTTTGAGGGTTATTATCTCACAAGGAAAATTTAGGGTTTAAAGTTTATATTTTTAAATAATAAAATTTTTTTCTAAAACTTTCAGAATTTCTAGCATTAACTAATTTATTATACACATTTAGTTGAATTTAGGTGAGTAACTGCAATATTTGATAATTTATTTTGCTAATATGTTTCTCATTAAGCTAATTTTTTGATTTTTTCACCATGTACAATCTAAGTAGCTAATATACTTTTTTAAAAGTCAATAAGAACATTGATAGAATTCTTCTACATAAGTACAATACTATGTCTTTGATGATAAAATACTATGTCTTTCATGATAATATACTATGTCTTTGTGCTAGAGCATTGTGTTCATTGGCGAGCGAGCGCAGCGAGCCATGGTTCACGGCGTGAACCACATAGGATTGCGTAGCAATTCTCGGGGGTTGGCGAGCGTTAGCGAGCAGGGGGCGGAGCCTCCTAGTACTAAATATTAACGGTCGTAACTACATAAAGCTTTCTAACCCACCTTGGTTGGATGTGCACCCTCGTTTAGGGTATTTAGAAGATTTGTTGGATTGAATCAGTCCCTTATTCGACCTCAGGACACATTTCCCACAACTGTTCTCATTGATGAACACGCAACTGTCTTTTAGATCCCACCCCTACATTATTTTGCCTCCTTCCAAGATTCGCTTTGACATGACAAACACAATCTCCTGTCATCAACGAATGTCATACCTTAATCAAAAAGTATGTTATGTACGAAGATTTTCTTCATGGTTTCAATATTCTGCCAACTGTAACATACGGAAATTCTCTGTCAACTTTTTCAACAGAAATTTTCTGCAATATTAATGGATTTTTAATTTTTAATTTTACAGTGCATGATCAATACTAATTAGTTCATACAAGTATTATGACTAGGGATTATTTCATACACGCAGACATTTGACTGGAAAGGACATGGCTTCTTGCCTAATTCAAAAATCAAAAAATCCATACAGGAGAATCTGAATAATGTTCCAGAGACAAAAGTTCTACAGACGTAAGTCTAATTCATAATATCATTCATGTAAGAATCCCAACTTCGATATTATTGCCTTTGTTATTCAAATAAAATATACGAATTAAGAAAGTAATTATGTAATAAATATTATATAACTTTTCAAAAAATACATTATAATTTTAACGTAAAAGCGTTTTGAAAACTATAAACATTCCAAAGAAGCCACTTCTATAACACTGTACAAAATCTCATTTAGACGAAAAAACGTGTTTCTTGTATATTTTTGGCTGAAAATGTCTGAACATATATTATGATTTTTTCATATTATATTTTGCATTGTTTCCCGATACCATATTTCGTCTCGTTCACCGTTGGTGACTTCATGTATTTTAGAAGTACAGAATAGCAACTTAAGACTGTTTTTCAAGGGTTCCGTCGTAATATAAAATGCTTTTTTGCGAATAATATGCTATTCTTAAGACTGCTGTGAGTGTGCAACTGTTACTCATGACTGTTGGATCAAGTTTAGCCTATCTAAAGCCAGCGCTGTCCACACTTATTTTGAAAATGGCGCAAAATATCAATATGGAGAAAAGGCTCAGTTTTGTGAAAGTGAAAAACGTTTGTGATCTAATTTCTTACTATTTCAAAACTTACTCCAATGCTGCATTATCTGGGCTCATAAAAATTTACAAAAACTAAGAATACGGCAGTGATTTTGATAATTTTCATCTAGGGGAAAAAAATGTCGACAAATTGGCGATTTTTAAAAAGAGTTCAATAACTTTTAAAATATTTAAGTTAATTGTCGGTTCTAAAGCCCAGATAATTCTTCACGGCTAGATTATATACATAACTTAAAATTATCACATTGATTCAAGTGTAAGGCACTTAAACTATGGCTTTTATTATTTTCCTTGGCGACAAAGCTTCGAAAAATATCGTTAAGGGTAAATGCAAAGCGTTATTGTTGATTTTAGGATCGTCGCTAACTTGATGGCCATTTTAGGGATAAAAGCCTTATGTACCTTCTTGGCGTTTCGAGGCTTCAGATTCATTAGAAAGCGAGGTATTCTACGATTCAATCGTATTTCTTTCAAAACGATAAAAAACGATGAATGAAAATCGAACGATGAATGAACGATGATCTTGAAAAACGATAAATAAGGAATCATTTTTACGATGTATGAATCAAACAACTTTTATTTATATTGAATCTCATACATAGTTTTATCTAAAGAACAGGAAAAAAACGTTCAAAAGCACTGTGTTAGATTGCGATCAGCAGTTTTAATTGTAAATATGGATTAGACTTATCATAAATTATTTTCAATTATCAATAATTTTAATAAATAAATAAATTATAATTTATGAGTTGAACGGTATAAAGCAATCAGTGAATGATGGGAATTGATTTTAGTGAATGGATCAGGTAATTGATGTAGATGTTAAAGAGGGTACAACTTGTAACAGATCCTCAGGGGAGACAAGTCTGGAGACAAAAATTCTTTGATCTTCCGTCCTCAAAGTGAACTTTACAACTTCTTCTACCAAGCAATGCTTATAACCAACCGAAAATATTTGAATTAATACCAAAAGCAGAAAGTTTTTTAATCAGCAATTTTCTCCTGATATAAGTCATACGCTGATTTAAAGTCAACAAATACAGCTGTCGTAACTTCTCTATTGTAGAAAATATCTTTTATTGCCTGGCTGAAATAACCAACATGATCAGCAATGGATACGATTTCTTCTAAAACCTGCTTGTTCCTGTCATATTAACTTATAATTCTCTAGATAGCAATTGAGTCTCGTGTTTACCATTCTCTCATTACCATTTTAGTGACGATACCAGTTAGAGTGATAGGCCTATAGTTTGACAGGAAGTCCGGTTACAAGCAGTCCGGTTACAAGCAGTCCGGTTACAAAACCGGTTTTACCTCTTTTTAATATTGGTATGACTAAAACACTATTCCAGTTTTCAGGGATAATAGCCCTTTTCCAAATGAGGTTAAAAATTTTAAAAAGCACTTTCTTCGCATAATTTTCCAGATACTTCAAAAATTCGGAACGTATTCTGTCCTCTCCTGGCGACTATTTTAATATGAGTTTCTTCAAGAATGATTCAAATTCAAATTCCGTAAAAGGAATCGAATATATGACCATATCAGAAACATGAACACTTACTGATAATTGAAATTTCTTTTTCATAGTTCTTGAATTGTTTATTGCATAAGGGTTCTTATTTTGTGACAATCATTAAAGTCTACCAAGTGCTTTCCATATTTATTCTTCCATTAATTTAAAACGATTAATGGTACACGTCCTCCATGTTAATACGTACTATATTCGACATTGAAATAAATTTAAGAACAAAAAAGATAATGAGAAATTTAAACATTTAAAATAAATCGTAATTTACTACACAAAATGTATATTTGTCTACAAAACACTGGACATATTTAAATAATTAGCATCTTGCATTTGATGAAATAACACAAAACAAATGACCAAACGATTGCAAAAAATTTTATAAATCCAATTAAAGATAATAAAAGAAAACGATAAATTCATCTAACAGTAGTTAATCTTTTTACTGTAGTGTGGCGCTATAAAACGTACGACCTGAGTGTCGCCATTTTGGTGTTCATCAATTAAAAAAAAAAAGCTTCTTCTTTTTAAAAACTCTAGTTCTTAGAGAGGTAACTTGATATATTTGACATTGAAATAAATTTAAGAACAAAAAAGATAATGAGAAATTTAAACATTTAAAATAAATCGTAATTTACTACACAAAATGTATATTTGTCTACAAAACACTGGACATATTTAAATAATTAGCATCTTGCATTTGATGAAATAACACAAAACAAATGACAAAACGATTGCAAAAAATTTTATAAATCCAATTAAAGATAATAAAAGAAAACGATAAATTCATCTAACAGTAGTTAATCTTTTTACTGTAGTGTGGCGCTATAAAACGTACGACCTGAGTGTCGCCATTTTGGTGTTCATCAATAAAAAAAAAAAAGCTTCTTCTTTTTAAAAACTCTAGTTCTTAGAGAGGTAACTTGATATATTTCTCTGTGGTCAACACAAAAACGATTATTATTATTAAAATAATTCTTATTACGGGATACTCAGAATTCAAGAAGAAAAATACCAATGATACACAACCACCTGACGTCTCAGATGCTTCGCGCATGCTCACGGATGAAAGTGTTAACTGACAGTTTATGATATCATAAAATTCCCCACTTGTAGAAAAGTTTAAACTTGAGTTCGTTTATTTACAATCATCATCTTACATTCGTGAAAACAAACTTTATTATTGATTTTCTACATTGTTTTACTAAGTTTCTTTTTTAAAAAAAATATGAATTTGCTCAATCTAATAATTTAACGAATTACAACACCGTATCGCATATTGAATTTGTTTATATATATATTTCTTATCTACGTCTTTATTTAGCCTAGATTTATTATTTGCTTATGTATTTTATTGCCACAAAAATCATTTTTGTTTTGTGTCTTGCTTATTTTATTATTTTGCGTGTAAAATAATTCTTGAAATTCTTTTTAGCTTTCAAAGTTAAAAGTCAGTTCTTTTTACTCAGTCAAAAACCTCAAAAATGTTTCTTTAAAAAAACATTGATTTTAGGAGGAGGAAAAACGAAAAAAAAAAAAAAAAAAAGGAATTACGCGGCACTTAGCCAAGATTGTCGCAGAAGGTCAGCATTCGTTTCACCAAAACAAAAATCATTCTGTGGGAAAAGGAAGGGGAAAGTAATAAAAAAGAGGCAAAACAAATAAACGAAGTTCCAAGGAATCTAAAAAGGAACAACGTTATAGCGTCGAGTAGTGAAAAAAAAAAATGGCTCCAACTATGCTTTTTTATTGTGACTTTTCCCTTTCTTGGCCCATTCGTTCAATCGCGATCGTTGTTGTCCAATACTTTTGGGAAATCATTGGCGTAAAGATCGATAACCGTAAACAGTAAATTCTGTCCCTTTGTTTGTTGTTCACTTACTGCAACTGGTCTGTAGTTTGATTATATGAAAAAGTCTTTTTATACGGTATCTTTGAAGTGAAGATTTAGAAATAAATTGAGTCAAATGATTTGCTTTTACTATTTAAAGCAGTGGTGGTGTATACAAAAAAGATTAAGTTTAAATAACGGAACAGTGCAGGTTTGCTGCTGTATTTAGACATAAGGTCATCATTAAATACAAAAATCCTTACTGAGAACAACCATTTTTAAGATGTATTTGTAGAGCTTTGTAAAAAAAAAAACTTTTTTTTTTACATCAAAACCTGTCTTATTTGAAAATTTATGAAATGAATTTTACTCTGTGTTTTGACACTGACATTCAAAATTAAAAGAATTTTCATATTTGATCAATAATCTCTGGAACTACTGAATAAATTTTAATCAAGTTTGGTTTGAAAATAGGTGCATAAAGCCTCCTGAGACTTAGAAACCAATATATCAGACAATATTGGGTATAATTTTGCTCAATATATTGGGCAACATTTGGTAAAACTTTTTCACGAAACAAATAATATTTAAGGACTTTTTTTTCTGCTGATCTGTCGTCACGAAGCAATTGTTGATATAAAACTGTAATTTGATTAAGCATGCTAGCCAGAGGTTTTTAGTTACAATGAAAAATTATGGGAAAGGTAAGAAATTTGATTCAAGTAAACCTTTGAAGTGGCATATAAATATGTTATTAATTGATTTTTGGATTTTAGTGGATATTTTCATGTTCAAAGCATAAGAAATACGCTATAAATGTATGCAAAACTATGCGAAAAATGCTAAAAAATTTTAATTTATCATTTTTTAAGCAATCATTAAAAATAACCACAAAGTGTTAAATTAATTGAATTTTTTAAAGCATTTTATCACAATTATTAGTTTAATTTAGTATAATAGATAGGTATAAAACAATAGTTGCAAAATCGAACAAATAAAATTAGGTTGATAGAAGTACGTCCCTCTACATTGACCTAACAACTTTATTTTAGGCTTGAAATTAAGTAGTTTAGAATTTCATGTAATTGTTTATAATAAAACAGAAGCATTGTTTTTGCGATTAAACAAATGCTATACCGCTGGAAAAATCTTTCGTAACAAGTTCTCTTTCAAGCACATAAGTAATTTGAAATTTAAAGTATAGAGAAAAAAAATAAAGCTTAGATAAACCAAGAGTAAGATTATGTTTCAAATACTGATTTTTTTTCCTTCCAAACATCAAATTGTAAACAAATAAAGGCAGAATCAACTATTTTTATATATAGAAATGAAGTAATCCTACCGTAATTTGTTTTAAATTTGGCATTTTGAAGAAAAAAAACTAGAATTTAAAACTTCATGGTTTAATCTTGGTTAATCTGAACTCATTTTTTTCTTCTATTTTAAATTACTAAAGCTGTTGAAAAAATAATTCACAATGAAAACTTTCTTACCGCGTCTAGTTGTCTTCTAAGCGTCTTCTTAACAGTTGTCAGAGGGCATACTCTACAAGTTTGAGGTCAGGAGATTTGACTCAATAATTCATCGTTCGAATATCTTCCCTTTCCAGAAAATCGCCAACTTGATGAGAGTTCATTGTGCCCCTGAAGAAGAAAGGCTTCAAGATCTCATTTCTATAACTAACAATACTCAAAGTGCATTCTTCAAATGTATGGAGGAGTGTCCGGCCATCAAACATGAAGCCTTTTCAGACCACCAAACCTATTACACCGTAACGATCAATTTCCCGGATTCTGGGGGACACAGATCGTGAATCCCTGGATAAAATTGTTTTTACTTTTAGGTGGAGAAATCGAAGCATAAAACTGTTACCTGTCCTTTGATGTTCAAGAAATTAACGACTGCGAGAGCAAATGGCTGGTAATTTGGACAGGCATAATGTTAAATGGCTACGCAACCCTCCACGTTTTTGAAAGATAGGCAGTTTTAACTGCTGTTAGGTATATGAATTAGATGTAAGAGCCTTATGTTCAGCTTTTAAATGTTATTGTTGTAATTATAATCGTCATTGAGCAGCCGAAAATGAGTTTACGACTACTAATGTTCAACTCCGTACGCCTTGTAATTTTGAACCCAATCCAGAAGACAAGGTAACTCCTGGATCAAATATTGGGAGAATTTTGACTTCATGGAGGACCTTTCTATTACATTGAGAGGAAGACCACTAGAACCTCCCACGGTTAGCCTGACGGCAAAGGACTCTAACCCATGATCCATCTACCACTGAGGGTGTTTCACCCTGATTTCATTTAACACTGATTTTATTTTTATGGACAATAAAGCATGGAACGAATTTTTATGGATACATGAAAGGTATTCGTCAGGTGGTTGGCCATCTAGATTTTCAAGCCTCAATTTAATAAAATAAGCCAGGGACCCTCTGATGAAGAAGATTGAAACTTGCAATCACGACCATCCAAGTCTTCAAACGTCGTTGCTATGTGAACTATTGGGACTAATAGCGAATTGCACGAACGCACATAACGCGCGTATACCGTTGCTAACCGGTACACCGCGATAACTGCAATCTTTTTCTTTCTGTTCAGCAACATTTATCTTTAAATAATCTAGAAATAATTCAAGTAACCATAAAGTAAATAACCTATTCAAATCCGGAGACTTAAAGTTTCGTTAAAATTTGTTTAGTTTGTAGTAAAACGATTTGCTTGGTACGAAGAATTTAGATCACACATGAAGCAATTTATTTGTGCAAGCTATACAATGACTAAAATTTTAAAAAAAGTTACGTGTACTAAAAAGTTCTAGTTAAATTTTAGATGATTTTGCATTCCTTGTAAGTTTGTTTTTTGGAGGGAGAAATATTGGAGTACGGATATATATACTACTAGCCAATCAAAAATTGTTCCTAAGCCGGGTAATTGAAGCTTTTAAAAATTGTTATTTCATATTTATGCCCACCCTTACTTTCCAGTAGTTGGCTATACCATGCACCTGTATAACATTTCATAAGCAAATACGGTGCTTGCAAATAACATAATTTCTTGGCATAATAGGATTTTGTAAACAAAACAAGTTTTTATTCATGCTCAAAAATTATTTTTAACCCACAATTTCTAAATGAAAAATTTCAGCTGTAGATTAAAAGCTTGCATATTAAAATTTATTTACATCTAAAAAGGTTTTCTGATTAAAAGTCATTGCTGTAGTGACTTCAAATAAACTTCAATTTTAGGAGAATAATTACAAAAAGTAGCTTTTTATTTTAAAAGTGTATCTCGAAATTCACGTAAGAACAGAATTTTGTATCATTTATTCCAAAAATGTAATTCAAACAAAATAAATAAATAAAAGACAGTTTAGAGTAGTGTAAAAAATTGAGAATAACATATTTTCACATCTAAGCAATGTTATGTTAAATTCTTGTAATTGGACTTAAGTCATTGTTAAGTCCAATGTTCGGTAGTGTAATTTCCAGTTTTGATTTCTAGAATTAATCACCTAGATCAGTGGTGCGCAAACTTTTTTCGACCGCGACCCCTTTTGTAGAGAGAAAATTTTTGGCGACCCCTAGAGATAAATGTTCACCAATACGATGTATATTTCGAGCATTTCTTTCGTTTCATCGAATAAAAACATCATTATAATCATATTTGACTCATATTAAATTTATTTATAATTTTAAGAAAATACTTTTTGTATAACACAAAAATCAGTAAATTGCCCTTTAATGAGATGTATGTGGCTGCAAGTTTCTAATTATCTCATCGATGTTTGGATGTATGTTGCTAATTGCAATTCGCATATCATCTTCAGGTTTTAAACGCGAGTGGTATTTAGTTTTTATTGAAACTAGTTTGCTAAATCCAGTTTCACATAAATACGTTGATGCAAATTGTATTAACACTCTGATGGCATTCTTGCATAAAACGGGATATTGTTTTTCCACGGATAGCCAAAACGTTTGGCAAGGCTGAGTCTTAAATTGATTTCGAAGAGTATAATCACTAATCAGATCTATCAATTGCTCTTTCTCACTAATTTGAAGCGTTGAACTGCATATGTCAAAGGAAAATGGATCACGAATCCAACCAAGATCGTTTTCAGGAAAATCCTCGAATCTTCTCGAAAAATTTTTCTTTAACTTTTCAATGCGATTGGAAATGATGTTTTTAAATGTAAATATATCTATATTATTTTCCTTGATAAAATCGTTAAAGCAAGGGAACATGTTGGTGTTGTTTTTATTCAGTTCAGTTTGCCAGAGACTAAACTTATTCTTAAAAGCTTGAATTTTACTGGCTGTAGTTATGATAGTTGAATTCTCACTCTGCAAGCTCAAATTTAAGTCGTTAAGTTTTTCGAAAATATCAACTAAATAGCTCAGCTTCCCTAGCCAAACTTCATTGATATAATAACTTGCCAATCTATGTTTCTTTTCGATTTAGAACATGTACACTTCATTTCTCAAATCAAATATCCGTCATAGTATTTTCCCACGTGAAAGCCATCTGACTTCGATGTGTAACAGTAATTTCTCATACGTTGAGCCCATCTCATTCCAAAGTATTGAAAAGAGACGGCTGTTGTGGCTGTTGCATTTAATGTAGTTAATTGAACTAACAGCGTCTTGTAATACGTTGTGCAACTCTTCATCCATATCTTTTGCAACAAGAGCTTTCTGATGAATCATACAGTGATTAAATACCATATGAGGTGCCACCTTCTGAATTAAGCCTCTGAGCCCTTTATTCGAACCTGTTAATGCTGCAGCACCATCAGTACAAACCGCAACACAGTTTGCCCAGGTAAGGGACTTTGTTTCAAAATATTCATTTATTACTTCGAATATTTTTTCTCCAGTTGTTTTTCCTTCCAAATTTTTGCAACATAAAAACGTTTCTGTTATATCTTCCTTAAAAATAAACCTAACGTAAATAATTAGTTGTGACATTTTAGTAATATCGGTAGTCTCGTCCAGTTGTAAAGCAAATACAGATGAATTTTGTATGCGTTTTATGACTTCTGACTCGATATTTCGTGACATTTCGGAAATCCAATTGCAATTAAACAGTGAGTGATGGCGCTTCACTCTTTATATGTACACTGTATGGTATGCAGCATGCAGGGATAATGCATTTCATAAAAATTTGGCGACCCCCAAAAAACTTCTGGCGACCCCCACAGGGGTCGCGACCCCTAGTTTGCGCACCACTGACCTAGATCATGTGATTTAAAGCTATAGGGCCTTTCATTTCAGTTCTTTTTATGCCTAAATTTTGAGACAACACGATCTTCTTTCATCATAAACCTTATCTCTAAAGTTTATGATGACATAAATTGAGCTCTGTATCTGAAAAATTCATACAAAATTATGCAATATAGTTTTTGAATTAGTATGCACCAACAAAGTTGAGGAAGCTAGTTAAACGATGTGCTATTCCATATTTGACCTTCCGCTGTATGTTTTATGAATGAATAAAAAATTCTACGTTTTTAATTAACAAACTGTATGTTCTAAAATTTAATTATATGAGTAAGTTTTGAGACTATGGCCTTTAAAATATTACGTAAGCTCCTAAGGGTCTTGTGATTTTTTTTCATTTTTGCTGACGAAGGGCAAGGAGGGATATGAGCATTGCATAAGTAAGAATTTTAACATCCCCGTGTTTTCAACAATACTTAAGCAAAGAAAAAACGGTAACAAAGAAATTACGCATAGCAATATTTCAAATTTGGAATAAGGTCAAGGAAAGAAGAAGTTGTAAAAAAAAATTTTGAAAAATTCAAAGGTCAAAAGTTTTCTAGCGCAATATATATATATATATTCTGAAGAATTTTTTGTTTAAAATTTTATAAACTGAAATAGAGCGCAAATTTTGTTTTCTGTAAGCTTATATTTTTGTGTTTAAATTTTCTCCTAAAATTAGAAGTCAACTTTAAAACAAAAACCGGGGGGGGGGGGATGTTGAGATTTTCTTGCGTAAGCATGGAAGGGCTTTTTGACGTGTTTATTTCAGCTGACTAAGGGGGAGAGGAAGCTTCAGATTTTCAGAAACATGCTTGCAAAATACTTGAACCGTCCCACATTTCGTAGATGCCGCAGGTAGCAACTGTAAATATTTGTCATTATTGGCATTGCATTAACTGAAAACCATTTTTAGTTACTGATGTTGCTCTTGAAAATAAAAATTTAATAAATACTTTACTTTTATCAATTTAAAAATAAAATCAACTTTCATAATGAGCACATATTAAACATTAGTTTTCAAGTTTAGCAAGATTTTATTTAAAAATAAAAATGAGAGAAAGTGAAGTATTCTTCATTTCAACTCGTTTTAACTAATGGGATTTTTAAAATGTGGTAAATTCTTTGAAACGATAGCTATATTCAAACAAAATCCAAAAACCATTTTCCCGTTAAAATGAAAAAGGTTTTTAACATATCACTACCATTTCCAAGATTCGGAATGTCATTCTATTCAAAAACAGCTTTAATAATCTAGCTAAAATTAACGACGATTCTTAAAAATCACTTTTTCAAACTTTTAAAAGAGTATCTATAGATACGGACACGACATCATTAGCGGATCCGCCAATTCAAACTCAAAAAACAGTTTTAACGAAGAAAACCATTGAAAGTACGAAAAGTTAAAAGAATTTTATCTCCCCGAAGAATCTCCGCAGAAATCAAAGAATGTCAATATTAAAAATAACTAATAATTTCAAGATGAACATTAAATTTTATCGAAAAAGTTGAGCATTCCTGGACTTTCATGATTATTTACGCTCGCCCTAATTACCCGCTGGAGAGGCTATTCGGAAGTAAGAGTCTCTTCACTTCACTTCGAATTTAGTATTAAGAAGAAAGATTGCTCGTTCTTTGGAATTCGTTCTTTTTAAATTCCAATAATGGCGCCCTCTAACGAAAGAGGCAAAATTAAATGAGAGCATATTTTATGTGTTGGGTCAATTAAGCTAAGTGCCGTTCCCCCTAATTCTGAGCTTATTTTTGATTCTCGCTTATTGAAATTTTTTTATTTATATATGGCAACACTAAATATTCTTTTTTATTCAGTTTCCGTTTTTTTTCCTTTGTTGTAATGATTAATTTAATCGAATCTTTTGAAACTCATTGCGATCTTATCGAGAAAAAGTTTGTGGACTTGCTACTAGTTCAAAAAACATTAATTTTGTTACTTTTATCTGGGTAAAAAATAACGAAAATTGTGAGGGGAAAAACCTCATTTCATCGAAAAAGTTTTTTTTTAAAGGCAATAATTGTTATAAATGTATTTATCTTTGTCCTTAATTGTTGTTCGTTACTTACGATAAATGATTATTAGAATTTTTAATTATGCAAAAAGTTTTCTCGTTAACTGGAAATATTTTTATTCAAAAGCTTCTTAACTCATTAGTTAATGAAATATTCAGCTTAACAGTATATGCAATTTTATTTCGATCTTCCTTTTTTTTTCACCGCATATCCCCGATACTTGATCCCACTTTTTCTAGATTTCAAACGTATTTCTTTTTCAAACTAATATAAAAAAGCAGTAGTGTGCTGAAAGCAACAATTATGTTTTCAGTTTAAGACAATGATTATAGTATTTTTGTATATTTTTGAATTTTTGGCACTAAATACTAACGTAGTAAAATATAGAAAAGATTGACTACATTTGTTCTGAGTTAATGTACCAAAGAGCTTTCGAAAGTACTCTCGTTTGTCCCAATATCCTTTTCCAACATATCACCAGATCGAATAATGTTGCTTTGCTTTGCTCTAATTGTTCACCAAAACAATTATTAAACTTGGGGCTTCCAAGCAAGTTTTTCCATTTAAGTGACAAATTCTGTTTTAAGCCTGCAAAAAATTTGACTCATTTGTTTGGTCCCACGATTAAAAGTATTTTTGGAGTGTTTTTTAATCTAACATATTAAAAGTGTTTTTTGGAAGTTGCTTTGCCAATGAAAATAAAAAAGTCTCAATTTTAAGTGCCTTACACTCGATTCAAGCTATAAGATAAAGCTACATATACCATCTAGCCACGAAGAATAATATGGACTTTAGAACGGACAAATAACTTATAACTTATATTATAATAACTTTTATAATAACTATATCATAAAAGTTATTTAACTTTTTTTTTAAATCTCCAAATTTGACGAGATTTTTCTATCTATATGAAGAAAATTAAAATTTATTAATAATTCTCCGTTTATTGAAAACTTTTTATGAGCTCAAAAAAGTAAGACATTGGAGTAACTTTTTAAATATTGTGACGCTTATCGTCACTCAAAATTAAAATCAAGAGAAAGGGCTAAAATTAGATTTCTAGAACATTTCAAAGTCTTCGATTAAATAAAACTACAGTGGGAAATCTCCATCGGCAAATAGTAGCTTAAATACGGATAAAGTAATTCAAATAAACAATTAGGTTTAAATCTTACAATGTCACCCCATCATGGGATTAACCCCATCATGGGACAAAGTCGAAAACAATAACCTTTGGACTTGATCTTTCCTCAGATTTGCAACTTTTTATCACGCAAAAAATACGATATAAAAGCAGCCGAAGGAAAGGGTTGGAAGCAATCAAAAGAGCAATCAGCCAGAGTGTGCTGAAACCGAAACGATGACTAAACTTGGTAAGTCTCCATATCCATCTATTCTAAAAGCACGTAAGAATTAATGTTAAAATGATAAGTTGTTTTAATTGTATATTCTAATTCTAAAATAGTTATGTAAATGCTAAATTGGTTTAATATAGTTATGCTATTTCTTAAATTGTTTAAATAATAAAATGTTGCTTAAAAGCAAGACTTATATTAATTCTTTATTTAATTTAGCAAAAACGCCACAATACTACAAAAAAAAAATATACATCACAAACACTTTTACAAAAATTCATATTAACATTCTGCACCATTTTCAGAATTAGCATAGAGGGACAAGACTAAAGACAGGCAGAACTTAACGTAACATGCATGAATAACTATTACTAACTCACAAGTAGAATATAAAAATAGCATATTATTCGGTAAACGCTTAATTTTATGTGACTGCAAAACTTAGGAAAAAAAACTTTAATAAAAAGTTGTAAAGAGTGTTTTTATATAAAAGTTGGAAGTCAATTTCTGGGAGGGTCTTTGAAAGCGTTGTATTTAGCTTCGCACACAACCAACACATCTTGTTAAAATCATTTTAAGAAAATTTATGACTAAAAACTACAGTTTAACAACCTTTATTTGATTCATGATTGCCTTTATTTGATTTATGTGGGGAAAAACCATGCTCGCAGGACTTGAAAAGTAGCAGAGATGAAATTTAGATCACTTATTCACACTCAAAATATCTATCTCAAAACCACGTATATCGTAAAACCACATAATTGTTTCAGAGCCTGAAGAGAGTTGTTATCTTGCTGGTGACTGTTATTTTACTAAGCCAGTACTAGAAGCAATTTGGATCGTTTTACCGTTATGGATTAAAGTAACGGTCCCCAAGATTCAAATAATCCTAACTTTACAATACTTTTCAGAAAACTTCATTTAACATTTTCAATATGTTTAAGTTAATTTCTTATTCCTTAAAGCTTATTCATATTTTATTCAAATAATAAGGATAAAAAATGTAAAATAAGTAATTAACTAAATAACTTTTAAACACGTAAACTAAATTTAGTTTGCTATTGTTTTCCGAAATTTAATGGTCGACTACAAATAAAAAGAAAAAATAGAATTTAACAAATTCCGCAAAAATTATTCTTTCACAAAACCGAAAACAATACCGAAAGTCATTCTCCCAAAATTAATGTAAAATAATACTTGACAGTTTCGGAAGAAGAAAGATTTTTCCACAAGAGAACGGAAGTGAAGTAAAGTCTGCTAGGTATCGTCAGCAACATTGTTCCTAAATTCAGGTGGATTACATTAAAAGGCAATATGATAAGATCCTTAATCCCGGGGATTACATTTTCAATTCTGGTTTCGTTTGAAAATTCGTGCAAACGATTTTTTGATTGTGCGACGCGTACTATTTATTCCAGAGGGATAAGAAGAAGGATTTTTCGGTGATAAATGGAGTTCTAGATAAGAAGTGTCTTTAAGAAAGTTCTTGATGATGCGAAGAAAACACTCGGGGGAGAATGTCACGGCCATAAATTTAAAATCTATCCAGCTTATGTGCTTTTTGCGGGGAAATCGAGCTTTAAAATGTTGCTGCCTGAATTATTATCTTGAAGTTCTCAAACTCCACAATGAGTTTTTTTTATCTATTTATTTTTTCACTTATTTCGATAGGCGTTGAAAAATTTAAATTCCTAAACTGAAAAAAAAAGGATATTTTATCATGATTTTTTTTTCTCTATGCAGATTTAAAGCTTATATTAAAATTTTTATTTCATGAATATAAATAACTCTTGGTTCTGAATAAGAATTTACTTGATAAAAGTTACTATGGTGACTTTTATTTTCCATAACCTAATGCAACAGACCTTCTATACATATGCAGATAATTTTTGATGGATTGCTTATAAGAAGAAATGACACGATATTTTCTTTCATTAAAAATTTCCATTGGATAAGCTTTGACAGCTAATTTCAAGCATTTTTTATATCCAACATAAGATGGAGTCAGAGAGCCACTTTTACATTCTTATAAACTGGAGCAGTAAGCTAAAATACGAATCGTCTGCAATTTAAACTTCACCAATGCCTAATGATATCCTATGAAAAAATTCATTTTCGTTCACCCCGCTCGAACGATTCTTAGTAGAATGTTCTAATATCGATAGTGACTTTCCCGTTCTACGAACTATCAGTATGACAAATTTCCTCGATTTCAGACGAATGGTTTAGTGGTTTAGGAATCTATAAAGAGCAGACAGACATATAGTCTCATACAAATAAATTGAAGGGTATGTCTGTGCGTCTGTCTCTCTTATAACTCCAGTACCGCTAAAACTAACCTCACGGAATTTAGAGACTGGATTGGAAGGGGCAATTTTAGCACCCAATCTTAAAAGTTGTCCGAAAATTTGAATTAAATTGTTCGAGAGAAACGTTTGAAAAATGGAATTTCTTCATTGTTTATAAATCCCCACTGATAAAAATTATAGATGATTCCGTTCTTTTCCCCAAGTATTAAGATAACATAACTCATGTTTCTAACTGATAGCTCTCATGAGTTTTTTGCGCGTTCATTTTAAATTATTTTTCAATTGTTATGTCAGATTAACAAACTCAACGATTAACTCAAAGATTAACAAAAACGTGGTAGCATAGGCAGACTACATTACTAAATTAGTATTCCTAAATCTATCCACGTGCTAATTTTGCTCATAGTTATGTAGTATTATTCTTAATTGATAATGAATCGATTAAGCAAGATGATTATAAATCATTTCTTGTATGTTGGCTGGCAACAGTCTGGATGAAAAATAGAACTTCAATGGTGATGAAGTGTTGTTTTATCACTTCAATAGAAGAAAGACTTATTCAGAAGGTTAGCAAATATTTATTCACCATAGCTGTTCTATTTTTCATCCAGAATGTTGCCATCCAACATACAAGAAATGATTTATAATCATCTTGCTTAATCGATTCATTATCGATTAAGAATAATACAAGGTAAATCTCTAGTGACTTCGTCAATAAATCTTTGGAATGTAGCTCCTGCGTTGCACAGTCCGAACTGCGCGCGCGTACTTTCGAATAGTCCAAAAAGTGTATAAATGACCGTTTTATGAATGTCATCAAGGTTAATTGGAATCTGGTGATAGGCCTTTACTAAGTCAATGTGACTGAAAATTTTGGCGCCATGCAGTTCAGATGTGAATCAACTACACAAGGAATGGGATATTTCTCCTTCACAGTTTGTGCATTTAGTGCCCTAAAATCACCAACTGGCCTCTACTCCAGTGTTCCCTTTTTGGGAGCCATGTGAAATAGGGATGCATAATTACTTCTAGATGGTCTTATGTGCCCTAACTCCATCATTTTTTTTTTTAAATTCTGATTTTGCAATTTTTAGTCTATCCGGAGCTAATCTGCAAGGTTTTGCTACTACAGGAGGACCTACCGTATTTATAAAATGAAGGGTGTTATGTTTTACGGGTTGATTGGGATCTGGTAATTTAGGAATTGAGGGAAATTCTGCTAAAAGTGTATGAATCACGGAATCAACTGATATTGTTTTAACTGAATGCAAAATTATTTCCTTAACATGACCTTTTGTTCTAAATTTAGTCGTCAAATCTCTTAGACATTTATTGCGTAGATCTGGCACTAAAGCAAAAGAGTGAAGGAAATCGGCACCTAAAATTGGCGTCGTAATATTAGCAATAAAAAATGACCAAGAAAAAATTCATCTTAATCCGAAATCTATAGAAAGTGTTTTTTGTCCATAAACATTAATTGGTGTAGAATTAGCAGCGAAAACTGTTTGCAGAGGATTATTTCTTTTTTTAATATAATTTGCCGGGAGAATGGACACGTCGCATCCAGTATCGACCAGAAATGATAAGTTTGTTGTCCGGTCTCGAATGAACAGGTGACGCGATGTTTGTGGCAAAGAACAGGTCGCGTTTATTCTTCGCCAACTCCGTTTTCCCGAAATTTACATGGCATAACGCATTTTCCTGGTTTACATTTGTTTCCAAAATGGCGATGGTACCAGCAAACAGATGAATCTCGTTTTTTTAACACTATTACTTCTGTTTCTGCGAAAAGGAGAACGAGACCTAGAAAGTTCAAGCTTATCAATTCTTTCATTTAATTTTTTAATTTGGCGAAGTAATTTCTCTTCCATTGAATTTGAATCGTTTTCAGTTATAGAGTGGGTTTCCATGGGAACTGGCGGGACTTCTAATATCTTATCGGAAATGTCGGCTGCTTTTTCTAAAGTTAAATCTGAAACGGCTGCTAAAATCGTTTGCACTGATGTCGGCGAACGCTGCAAAAAATAATTCTAACATAAGCTTTTCAGGGACTTTTAATGTTTCTGCACGATGTTTCATAATCCTTAATAGTTCGGAAGGTTTCCTATTACCCAGTTCTTCACCAGACAAAAGTTGACGAAATTCTTGTTGAGATGATTCGCCTGATCTAACAATTAATTCTGTTTTTAAATTATTGTAAGGATCTGTACCGTCAGGATTCATTAAAATATCTCGTGCAATCGAGGCAATCTCTGGCGGTAATTGAGAAACAATGTAATTATATTTGGTTATAGATTCTGTTATAGGTTCGGGAGATGCCAATCTAAACGTGCTTTCACACATAATAAACCAAAGAGCAGGATCTGATCTGTTATATACTGGTATTTGTACTGCACTTACCTCAGACATGGCGAAAGAAGTCTGAATGGCTTCACAAGATTTTTTTTCAAACTGAAATCAGAGTCAAACTAAACAAAATTCTTGATGGATATCATTAAAATCAATTCAAATCGTCCGCATAGTCACCATTGAAGTGTTGTTTTATCACTTTAATACAAGAAAGACTTATTCAGAAGGTTAGCAAATATTAATTCACCATAGCTGTTCTATTTTTCATCCAGACTGTTGCCATCCAACATACGAGAAATGATTTATAATCATCTTGCTTAATCGATTAAGAATAATACTACAGTGACTATGCGGACGATTTGAATTGATATAAATTATATCCACGAACTAAGCAAGGTTGTTTAGTATAAAATATTATTTATCAATGATGTAAATAGTGTAATATTCAAAATTTTATGTGAAATATTATGTCGTTTCAGAGTAAAATTCTCTGTCACTGGGGGGATACTCTGTAGTATTATTCTTAATCGATAATAAATCGATTAAACAAGATGATTATAAATCATTTCTTGTATGTTGGATGGCAACAGTCTGGATGAAAAATAGAACAGCTATGGTGAATAAATATTTGCTAACCTTCTGAATAAGTCTTAATGTATTAAAGTGATAAAACAACGCTTCAGTTATGATTCTAAAACGTGTTTCTATAAAACAAAATAAGGAAAAATCAACGGTAGTTGAAGTTAAAAAAATATATGTACTGAAAAGCAAAATTTATGGAGTATTATACCCCCAAATATGGGTATGCGGGAAAAATTTTCATCTTGTCGCCGTGACAGTTTCCCGCACAGCCGGAGGTGGACAGAGAGTATCTGCCACACGCACTGGCCGAGAGGCCCGGCGAAGCCCCTCCGTGGCATTTATTTAAAAACAGGAAAAAAACATAGTACTATTTTGGCAACAGCCCGGAGGTTATCGGGCAAAAATACAAAAGTAACAAGTTCCCCTCAAAAATTAGGCGTTTTATATGTATAGTTGTGATTATTCCGACTATTAACTATGAGGTGAAATTAAACATCTAAAGATTGATGTTTACAATAAAATATATAAAAAAATCAAGAAAAAAATTTTTTTTTTTTAAGTTGAAGTTTAAAATTTGTCCAACGGACCCTTATAAGAATTTGAAATTTAATAAATTTAACGATATCAACCATGTGAGATCCAGAATTTACCATGTGAGAGCTGTCAAAGTATAATGGAATTTGTACAAGCTTCATGAAAAATATCTTTGGTCAAACCTCATGACCGAAAACTGGTGGTTAAAAATTTAAAGTTTAAAATACAGGAAAAATAATAAAAAGATTGTAAGGGACAATTGATAAAAGGAAAAAAACATGAAGTTAAAGGCTAAAATTATACAATTGACCAAAAGGGTCTAAAAATTCAACATAAAAATTTGTAAAAGATCGAGCATACTCTCAAAGTCGATATAATAAGACATAAAAATTTTTAAAAGATTAAAAATGAATATAGCACTTTAAGTAAAAACATCGAAATCACTAAAATGATTAAGAGAAGTACAGTTAAAATAACACAAAAGACTGACATAAAATAGTCAACATGTACAAAAACAGATTAACATTAATAAGAAAAAGTTGTTAAAATTCATTGACTAAAATACACGAGGTCAATAAAAGAATAGTACAATGAAAGAACGTTAAAAATGTGAAAGCCTAAAATAGGCAAGATAATATCAAAACAATTAAAAATGCAAATAAAGTAAAAAGGTGGTCTAAAATCGTATAACTACACTTTAAAAAAAAAAAAAAAACTTGGTTCGTGGTCCATAATATAAAATTTCAAGCTGATCCGGAAATGGAGATATTAATTAGTTGTTAAAAACTTGTGCCAGCAGATCCTCTAGAGCGGTTTTGATGATGGTTTTGATTATTTCTCTACATCTATTGTTTGCAAAAATTTGTTGGTCATTTTTATCATTGAATAAGTTTTGTCGGAGTGCTTGGAAATGATTGCAGAAATATACTAGATGTTCAAGTGTTTGTTTTTCGTTACAGTATTTACATTTATCGTCTTTGTTAAAAAATCTCTTTTGATAAGTTCCAAACACTCCGTGCCCCGTCAAATATTGATTTAAATAAAAGCTTGCTTGTAGTCTGGTATTACTTTCTTTAATAAATACTAATTGAGATTAAAAATATTAAACTATTGTACTAAAAACCAAATCAATAGAGAAATGGAACTAACTAATTTAAAATAAGCGTAAAAAATTGCACAACATTGACGCCAATGATCAATGACGGGAACAGCACAGTAGAAGTCTCTAAAAAAGAAGGATTTTGCAATGAATTTTGAAACGATTGTGATAAACTTAACTTAATACTTTTTTTTTATCAAATTGTACATATTTTAATCTTTATGTTACCTAGTACAATCATTTTAAGAACTAGCGCTTATCTAATGCAATGTTTATGTCATATATTTTACATTATCCACAACTTGTTGTACTCATAAGTAGAAAAAGAAAACATACAATATTGATTCCGTTTCGAGTTTTTGAAACTAGATGAATGTAGTTTTTATTGCACGCAGAATTTTTTAAAAATAATTTTTTTTCACAAAATGGTAGTGTTCTGAAAAAAAAAGACCTAAAATTTCATTGATTGCACAAAACAAGTCAAGCCAATTAAGAAATCACTACGTGCAACGTAGACTATATTTAGAGTGAACATTGTATCAACAGTTCGCGTAAATCGGTAGAAAATTGTACTAATTAGAAATACAGCAAGTAAGAAAAGCATAGTTATCTATAAATTGTGCTTAGTTTCGTGATCAATCATCCATATAGATGTAAAAATTTTTTAAATTAATTATCAATACCAGGTCCCTAAGATTTATCTTTTCCATCATTTTCAACAATTTAAAAGTGCTAATTTAGCACTTTCTTCTCCATCTACCCTCAAGTGACGCTTCATATTTTTTTAGAGCAGCAGCTGAAATTCTGAGTTCATCTTTATTTTGAGCATTTTCTTTGGCTGTTGGGCCTAAATTTAATTTTAATTATTCCAAAACTATCAATATCCCTTTGCAGCATCCATTTAAAATTATTACAGCTAAATAAGTTGCAATTGCAACTATGTATATTGAAAGTGTCATTGATTTTTTTTCATTGCATATAATTTAAACAAATTCTTTAAATAGAATAGTTTTTTACCAAAATATTTTGATAAGAGAAAGAAAATCCATTAAACAACAGAACGCACACGCTCATCAAAGCGCTACCTACGTCACACCACGTGCTCGGTATATAATGCTGAGACTTCTGAATTTTTAAAAAAATCAATTCAATATTTTGCTACAATAATCTTAAAAAGATAAACTATCGAAAATTGAAAAACAAAATATAATCTACACACTTAGAAACAAAATTAACGGAGAAATGATACTAATTCATATAAATGAAAAGTAAAAAATCGCCTTAACATTTTTGACCCCAATGATGTCCAATTAATTTTGATAATAGTTGAAATAGTTTCGATAGTAATTGAAATCAAAATAATAATAATAATAATAAGCTATGCACTGTAAAGTAAAGCTATAGTAACAATGGTACTAATTTATTTAAGAGAAATGTGATTATTGACACAAACAATGCTTAATTAGTTTTGGTAATAGGTACTAATTGAAATAATAAAATAAGCTATGTTCACAAGAGCAAAATAATGGAGAAACGGTACTAACTCATTTAGGAGAAAAGTAAAAAATCGTCATATCATTTTTGACGCCAACGATGCTAAATTAATTTCTTACTTACTTTATTTAAAAACAACTGGGCACCTGGGCCGCGCAGCGGCCCCTATCCCATTCATCGTGAAATTACAACAATGAGGTAAAAACATTTTGAATATAAGCAGTCGTTGTGGTAACTTTACAATAATATTACCATGATTAGAGAAAATACAAACTTGAACAGAGATATTTACAGTAATTGCCATGAAAATATGTACAGAAAATATAACGTTGATTTGAAAAAATTACAACTTGAACAAAGATATTTACATTAATTGCCATAAATATGTACAGAAAATTGAATATGAGCATTAATAAATGATGATTATGTATATACAAAAGTCGTGCTTCAAGAACGTGAAGATTTAACATAAATTTTCGACAAGCCTTAGTGGCGCCATCTGGTATGCTCAACTTTAATTTGAAAGGGCAGTATGCAGTATTTATTTATAATCTGTATGGAAAATTAGAGTTCTGAATAATAATAAGAGTTCAAATCAAGTAAAAATAAAAGATGTTACTGTGCAAGAGTGGCTTCCCCCATAATCCTTTGAAACAGTTGAAGCACTTCTTGATTTTTTAAAAGTTCTTGCAATTCTTTAATTATTGTAACCAGCCTTTGAGCAAGTCCTGTTATTGTTGGTGGTATGGCACGTGTTCCCCTCCTGCGGGGACGGGCTCTGCACCCCGTGTAGTTGGCTGTATGAGAGTCTCCGCAGTTGCTGCACTTAGGTTGTGTATTTTTATCTTTTTGGCACTCGTATGATCGGTGTTTGGCGGCGCACTTTTCACATCTTGATGGTGAATTACATGATCTTTGACTGTGGCCAAATTCTTGGCAGTTGTAACACTGGATTGGATTTTGTCCGCCTCGGAACCTTTCAATACTGACCGGGATACTTTGTATATTGGTGATAGAGAAAATTTGTCGATTAACATCTGTTTCTGTGAGAATTGTAAGAAAAAGTGGGAGGAGCCTGTAGGTCCCGCACACTTTTCTCTTAAACTGAATTATCTTTTGCGTTATGATGTCTGACTTCGCCAGTTGCTGGGAGATATGATCAGTACAGAATCCAACTGGAAGACCACGAATAAGAACTTTTATATGCTTAATTGGTTGAACTTTTGCTGGAGTTGTGGGTGAATCTACAGTTGAACTGGAATCCTCCTTGGGTGGGGCTACGTCAGTATCAGATATAGATTCAGATGGTTGTAAGGAGGTGGCGGAATCTATCGGTGAAAAAAGTTTACTATTCGTGGTCATGATTAGATTTGCTTCAGCTTTTTTGACATTATTTTTCTTTTTCTTCTTCTTTAAAGGGGGTTCTGCAATATTTTTGGTTGAGTTTTCTGAATCTGTGGTAGACTCATTCCCCGTCTGTTTCAAAAGTTGGCCTCCTTCATAAGTTTTCATATCAATGACATCAATTGGTGTTGTCGGTATTTCGGGCCTATTTGGCACAGGCATGAGAAACTGCTCCAATTGATTTAGTTTCTCAAGTAGTTCTTTATTTTTCCTTTCATCTTCTTTAATTCTTCTTTCCATGTCTGCTAACTCTTTAGCCATTTTGGTTTCAAAATCCGAGCATTCCTCATCCGACGTTGAGCCACGTGCAGGTCTTTCGGTCAGCCGCTTTCCGCCTCGTCCGTGGTGGTGATACGTAGCCATTGTTGCGTAATTGCAAATATTAATTTCAGCAGTGATGTTAACGTAAATTTAAAGCTACTATATCTGGCAGAATCGTTTAACTTAACTTGCATCTACTTATACTCTTAAGTTAACTCAGAATTAGAAAACATACATGATTGCAAGAGTATGAAATAGGTATTACTCACTGAAACGCCTCCAATGAAAATCCGAAAGTTCTACGACTTCCTAAAAGCATAAATTGTTCTTCCACATCACATCAGACCATCATAAACAACATCGGTATGTCCGAAAGGATCTCTTCTCGAGATTAAAATGACGTGGCTAAATTAATTTCGGTATAAAGAAAGTACTCATACAGGTACAAATTATATTATGAGTAAATTTGAAGCCTATTGGAACTGTACCAATACTATGCATTTGTATTACAGATATGGTTTTACATATGGGCCCCTCGAAGACATAAGTATAGGGGAAAAATTGATTCAGCTATGCGTTGGTTTCGAGAAACAGTATTAATCCAGATGATACTGAATACAGTCAATTTTGAAAGAGCGAGTCTCTAAAAACATGCTTTAGCTTAATCTCTTTAACTGTAATTCATATTAGTATATTAATGTAATTCACAATAAAAAGTGATAATTGTAAACAGGTTAGTAAGATTAGACACCGATTTAAATAACTTTATCTTAAAATGTAATTACATTATTCTAATAATAATGACTAGTGGGCTGCACCCCCTGCTCGCTAACGCTCGCCAACCCCCGAAAATTGCTACGCAATCTTATATGGTTTGCTTCGTAAACCAAGCTCGCTTCTAACTTAGATACATTGCAATTGCACAAAATTCTAAAAATTCAAAACAATCATTCAAATCCATATAAAAACTTTTTTTTTTCTTTTTTTTTTTAAATTACATCTTTTTAGTAAATATTAAGTCATTAAAATAAATTTGAATTCAAATAAATGACATGTAATTCGTTAAACCTATTAGAAATGTGCTATAATATAATTCGTGATATAAATCAAAAATCGTCAAATAAATTCGTAATACATAAATTCGTGAAAAAAAGCGTTTCGACAAAATACTAAAATAGAGATCTATCGACAAAGACTACTCACTTCTGCCTAGCTTAAAAGTATGAGATTGCCGCAGCTGATGCTCTCTGGTTATTTCAGTTTCCGTTTTTAAAAGCACTATATGTTGAGCCACCTCAGCTAGATTCTAGATTTGGCATGTGACATTTTTAGCGGCAATCATTGGTCGATTCGCCGTGTAAGAGAAATAGTAACGTAAACAAAACAAAGCAAACGTTGCCACCAGCGGAAAAGAAATACAGCCAAAACTTGGGAGCCACATAAGAGAATCATATATATTAGATAATAAGCAATCCTCCTAAACTCTTAAGTAAGAAATCAAACAAAATTAAAAACGTAATAACATTACAGGCAATTTTAACCTTGAAATTACGGGAGCAAAAATATTTGTAGGAAAACTATAACTTTTGTGACTAATATCAATTTCATGTTGATAACAACCTAAGTAATATGAAAATTAATGTGTGAAAACTGCATCCTATTATGTGATTTTTTAGCCAATAAAAATGTATTGACAACAATGGAAAACTCTGACACCATCATTAGACTATTATCTATAGTGAGAAAAGCTCTAGAACTTGTATATTAAACTGAATAACATAAATTGTCTATAGAATGTGACTGCTTATTTATTCTCGCAACTGTTGTTTCTCTCAAATTTTTCTGCTATGGGTCACAAATCACTTTCTGATACTATTTTTTGCACAAATATGAATTGCCTATGTATTTAGTGTAACACAAACCCTTCTCTAGGAATGGCACAGTGAAATAATCCATTGATTCAAGTCTGGCGAATATAGTGGCCATTCTCGTACTGTAAGAAACTTAGAAAATGCGTCTTTAGTAGTGTGTGTGCCTAATAGAAAGACCATTTATGAATTTTGTCAAAGGAAATTGAAAATTTGCAAAACCAACTACTATATCTGCAATAAAAATATTTAGTATTAGATTTTATCTGAATTATTACTTGTCGCCATGTATATTAAAGTTAGTCATTACAAAACATTGATACTCATTACATCATACTGGTATTAAAAGCATTGATACCCATATGTTATTTTCGTCTTGTGTTGGAGACTGTTTCTTCGAATTGCCTTCAACACGAGCAAGTCCCGACACTATAAAAAAAATTTTTTAGAGCATCTCAACACCAAAACTAGTATCAACTGCTTGACACTAACGTGGTGTATTGAAACGCCATGTATAACTCTTGGGTTTAGTGGTTCACTACATGTTCTTTTACACTACTTATTGGTGTAAAGTAGGCAATAACACTAAAATTTATAATTAAAGTAAGATGCAATACACATAATAGTTAGTAAAGTTACTTTTACAACACAATATAAAGTAAGAATCATTAATTTAAAATGTATGTGTATACACTTATTCTTAAAACGAAATTAGTTTGCAAATACATACTTGAATCACTAAGAAAACATTTAGATGTAGGCTTAACAGAGAGGAAGCTGATAGAAACCACACATTATTAAAATCAAATAATACGAGTCTTAGAGATTCAGTAATTAAAATATAATTACCCTTATTACACGTCTAAAAGCAATGAATTTTTGTTTCTGATGATGAATAATAGCGTTGAAAATAATAGCAAACTCTCGTCAACTCATTCCAAATAGTAAACAAATTGCTCGCGATATTCTACTTACAAGGGAAACTAGGGAAGTGTGACTCGCCAATTTTAAAATAAACTAGTGGGATGTATGCCTTATGAGGAATAATTTTAAGGGGCAACATTCGTTTCGGCCCATAGAAGGTCCTGTGAGAGATAAAAAATAATTCAATATATAGAAAAATCGATATTTTATTACTTCAGTGCAGACTATTAGTTATTGTAACTGTCTCATACTCCAATTAATTTGTAATTAATTGGTTAATTAATTAATTTTCTAATTAAAAAATCAATTAGCAAATTAATTAATTATTAATTAATTGATTGATTTGCAATTACATACTCCAACTAATTTGGAAAATTTTTGAAGAAAAAAAAGTAAAAAAATTTGATGTCAATTTTTTTTTTAAATTAACCTAACAGGTTTTTTTTGAAAAACTTACAGATATATAAAATTTTCAAAATCAATTTTGAGAATAAATATGCATTATACAGTGGCAGTCAAAAGTATTCGTACACTTAAATTACTAACTTCAAAAGTGAATAAAAATTGAAATTGCGTAAAAATTAATTGAAATTTTCAAAAAATCTTAATGTTTTTCAAGTTGTTGCATGAATGATTTGAATTTTTAAGAGGAAATTTTTAAATTTGGTCATAAAGAGCTCCTCGATAGAGTGAGAATTTGAATCTCACCACTAAACCTCGTGCTTCAAAAGTATTCGTACATCCAAGTTGTAAAATAATAAAATTAAGACAATTTGTGCGCCAAATATCGTTTGTGGGAATATATTTGGCGAGATTTTATATTATTCTTACTTTTACCGCTTTATCTGTTTCATTCTTATGTTTACTAGCTTTGAAACTCGCATTTTTTGTTGTCAATCATACAGCTTTAAATTGAGATGGCTCGGAAGGGAACTTCTCTCGCTGAAAGAAAACTGATAATGAAACTACATAATAACTCTTTAAGAAAGATATCACTTGCTATTAGAAGACCCCGATCTACAGTGCAGAGATCGACATTGCCAACGCAATACTGTTGAAAATATTCCACGAAGTGGACGTCCAAAAATTCTCAGCATTAAGCACAGACGCTTACTCGTAAGATTGATTAAGAAAAATCCAAAATTGAGTGCCCCGGCAGTAAAAGTCCTCAAGCAGGGAATTTCGATCTCGGTAAGTACTATACGCCGCACTTTTAACGAATCAGGATTCCATGGTCGAGCATCTCGGAAAAAGTTTTTTGTGTCGGAAGTTAATAGAAAGAAACGAATGTCTTTCGCCAAACAGCATGTTAATAAAAATCCTGATTTCTGGAACAGGGTTATATTCTCGGATGAGAGCAAGTTTAACGTGTTTGGATCTGATGGCAGACAAATTGTGTGGCGTAAAAAGAATACAGAGCTACAACCAAAAAATTTGAGTGCGACAGTAAAGCATGGCGGTGGTAACATTCTAGTTTGGGAATGTATGAGCGCACATGGAGTGGGTAAATTGCACATCATTGATGGGATTATGGATCACAAAAAGTACATTGACATTCTAAAAAGTAATTTAAATTCTAGCGCTTCACAAATGGGTCTTCAAACTAACTATATATTTCAACAAGACAACGACCCTAAGCATACAGCTTATAATGCTAAGCTCTGGGTATTATATAACACTCCCGAAAGACTCAACACACCTCCACAATCACCAGACATGAATCCTATTGAGCATTTGTGGAGTATTTTAGACGACAAAATCAAAAATCGAGGAGTAAAAAATAAAAATCAGCTGAAAACCGCCATATTGGAGGAATGGGCATCAATTACACCAGATATTACAAAGAAGTTGGTAGATTCAATGCCAAGTCGAATGAAAGCAATAATTAAGGCGAAAGGGTATCCTTCTAAGTATTAAACTGTGATATACTATATAATTTTAGGGAAATTTCTTAAGTGTACGAATACTTTTGACACAAAAGTTTTGATAATTAATTCCTATTTTTTATATTTTTTTCCTGTAATTGTTTTACAAGAAAACTTTTTTTGATTAAATTGCTCAAAAATAAAGGATACAAGGCCTGGTATCTGTGTTTAATGACGTAGTATAATTAATAAAATACTATGAAGCGATGAGCACTTAAAAATTCACTGTACGAATACTTTTGACTGCCACTGTATAGTACGTGAAAGTAAGTACCACAAAATTAATTGGAGTATGAGACGATTACAATAACTAATAGTCTGCATTGAAGTAATAAAATACCGATTTTTCTATATATTGAATTATTTTTTATCTCTCACAGGACCTTCTATGGGCCGAAACGAATGTTGCCCCCTTAAATTATCCCTCATAAGGCATGCATCCCACTAGTTTATTTTAAAATTGGCGAGTCACACTTCCCTAGTTTCCCTTGTTAGCAGTTCTTGAGTTTTTGATATTCAAAGAGCAAACATTGGAGTTTTCAACCTTGGAAATAATTCTCGTATATGGCGTAAAAGCGCGAGATTTTGGTGTGATATTATTCAATTTTAAATGCTTAGATTAAAATTACACCTTATAAATCGTATATGAACGTTTGATCTTCGATCTGTTGTTAACCTGGAAAAAAGTATTCCATCACGCAATTAATTGGGTTTTTCAAAATTATTGAGCAATTCTACAAATAAACGCCAATTAAGCCGCCAAAAAAAAAAATTTGGCCGCCTAATTAGCGTTTATTTGTAGAATTGCTCATATTACACCACAGTTTCTACTGTGTATAACCAGATAAGTACGAATTTTAATATCACGATGTATTGTCAAAAAATATCGATATTTCACAATATAGCGCTATATTTTCCAATTTAACTAATTTATTTCATTTTTATATTGATCAATATATTCGTTACCCAAATAAAGTTACAATACCATACACAGTAATTATCGTTACAAAAAATAATGACGTGAATACATTCAAGTTCAAATTCTTTTTTCATTGTTATGCTATTAATAATGATCATGATATTATCATAGTTGATAAGTATTGTTATCGCTTGTTGAATATCCGGTACCCGAAAACCGAAGTAAAGAACAACCTGGCATTGTTCTTACGTATTAGCAGACTTTTGGCTTCATGGTCCCTAAAGCCGATAAGTACAAAAGCTTTCATATGCAATCAAATATATAAGTACAATTTATATCAGTCACTTTTGTATAAATTTTTTTTTGGGGGGGGGGGGTTACGACTACTCATCTCCGGAACCTTGTAATTTTGAACCCAGTCCGGAAGACAAGGGAACTCTTGGATAAAGTATTGTGAGAAATTTTACCTACGTAGAGGACTTTTTGATGGAACTAATTTGAGTTTGCGTTACATGAAGAGAGAGATCACGAGAACCTCCCATGGTTATCCTGACGGCAAAGGGACTCTAACCCATGATCCTTCTACCACTGAGGATATTACACGGCCGCAGTGAGGTCGACGCAAGCAAAATGCGGATTCGTATCGACCAGCCATAGCTGGGATTCGAACCCGGTTCACTTCATTGGAAAGCGAAAGCTCTATCCCCTGAGCCATCGCTGCTCTGACATTTTTTTGTGAAATTGTTAGACAACTAGACAATTGTTTTAGACAATTTTTTATGAAAAAAATATTGTACAAGAGCTTTTCGCCCAAATTTATACAGCTAATAACTATTTTTACGTATTTATTACAGAACAGCTAAGTAATATACGAATCAAACATACTTAAAATATAAGTAATTAATTCTAAAAAAAGATCCTAAGAAAAGAAGTTTTAAAGCATTAAAATAGATTGAACTTAAAATGAGAAAGTGAAGGAAAAAACATACTGGTAAATTGTAATAAATGCTCTCAATATATTTATAGAATGCTTTCCAAAAAGGAAGATATAAAGCTTAGGGCAAAGTAATATAAAAAAAGTGAAAAAATTAAAATATCTCTCTAATCATTATCCCGATCAGGTAGAGCAAAGGAGAGATTAAAATCCTCAAAAATCCGTTCTTTAGCTTAATGAGATTAGAATGCATACACCTCATTATAACTTAACTAGTTTTAAAGGATTTTAATTTTTTTATTATTTGAAAAATATATTACGTATTAAGAATAGTTACTATTGAGGTAAATAAGAGCAAGGAAAGGATCGAAAACATCAAAAACCAGATTATTACTCTAGTAAGACTGAAACATATTCACCTCTCTTGAAAATAACTTGAGCTTCGTCCCTTAAATAAACCATTTTTTGATGATTTTAATCCCTTTTTCGCCCTTAGTTACCTCTAGTTAGGGTAATAAGTTTTTGTCATTTTCATACTATTTTTATAAAATTTATACGTTCCTGACATGTATCGATCTTACAAGTATTCTAAAAGTTTCCATTAAGGGAATTTATTGGAACACCCTGCATATCTGCTTCCAAAACATTCATAGTTTTAGTAATTTTACAAAAATAATAATCATTTTTTTTGAAAAAATTCAATAAATAGGCAAACTACTCTGAACTCTTTCTTCAATTATCTGTATTAAACCAATTCTCTGTTATGTACCTCAATATCAGATTTAATTTTACATTTAAACTCGTCTGAAGCCTTTTATTCTAAAGCTAAAAATTACGATTCATTAGATTTGTCTCTGCAATGTCATAACATTGATTCTAACTAATGGAATAAAATAATTGCATTAATCTTTATCGTTCCAGAAACACGAATTAAATGTTCTTTTTCGGTTTCTTGGCCTGAGGCACACCGTTTGTTAAGCCTCGTTAGTAGAAAGGATATATTCTATTTTCCCAGAATTCCACGAATTTCTAGTTAAAAGTCTCTGGGGATCTTAAAAGGGCTCGACTCAAATTTCAGAACATTTAGGGGGAGGGAGAAGACTGATTTAATTTCTATATCTTCTCCGGCTAGTTCAGCAACAAAGGTGGAAGTAAAATGAGATTATATTCGAATTTTCATGATGGTAGAGTTGGAATTTAATTTCGGAATCAACAAAGGAATTGCATATTTTTGCATATATAATCAGAATTTCGAGGAATATGCAATTTGAGAAAGATTCTTCGCTGACTCTGTGTCTAGAAATGATGAGCATATAATTTTATTTTCTATGTTTGTTTTTTTTTTAATCTTGATAAAAAGTATAAGATAAAATTTATGAGGATAAAAATAAGTTTTTAAAGAATTATTATTTCCTTTTTATTGAATTAGCCGCCTTCGGTTTCAACTACTCGCACCTTGTCATTAGGCGACTTGTCACTTGATTTGAATTTTATACCTTGAGGGAAAAAAAGAAAATTTCTTTCGCCTTTTCCGAAAAAGATGCAGTTCAAAGGTTTGCAAAAATTTTACTAAAATGATAAAATAAAAATGTGATTTAAAAAGCACGTTTTTCGAAAATCGTAGAGGACGCGGCTTTAGAAGCACTTGCTAAAGTGTTAGACCCCCCTTTCTTTAATTTCAGATTTGGCATTTCCTACTTTTTAATCTACTTAAAAAGATATGTTAGGGAACTTCGACATACTTAAAATCGGGTTTTTGAAAACAAAACTTTAATATTATTTATAAACTTTAATTTTATTAATATTATTATTATTATTATTACTTTCATTTCAGTTTTGCACCAGACAGTTTGTTTTTGTCCCAAAGTGATAAAACTTTCATTTGATGAGTTCATTTTGGTAGGTTTTTTCAGGATTGGTTCAGTTTTCAATTGTCACTTGAAAATTCATTTCAAATTCTGCATTTAGCTGTCATAAAGTAATTGAACTTACATTGTTATTCGGCAAAGAGATCCAGTTAAAATATAAGCACTCTAGCTATTCAGAAAGTGGTCGAGTTTTTGATTTGTGATAGATAAATTCAGCTTGCAGAGGTCGAAAAGCATTTAAAACTTGTATTTCTGTTAGAGTCATAGTTCAAGTTGAAAGTTCAGCACTCTTGTTAGTCGCAAAGTGGTTAAAATTGTCGTTGGAGATATAAATTCTACTTATGACAGTCAGAAAACAATTTAAGCTTCTGGAATAAAACGAGCACAATTCAGGAAATAAAAAAAATTCAGTTGATCATTAAATAATTGATATTATGAGTAAGGAGTATTGATATTATGAGTAATTACATAATTTATTCAGCATAGTGATTTCAGTTAAAAATTTGGGCACTCTTGTTAATCGGAAAGTAGTCAAGATTTTGATTGATGATAGAGTGATAAATTGTGTTTTTTTGTGGCTGGAAAATGTTTAAATTTTGAGCTTTTATTAGATACAGAGCTCCAGTTAGAATTTAAACTCTCTTGTAGACTGAAAGTGATCGGAATTTTAATAGAAAATAAATCCTGCTTACAACGGTCAGAAAAAAATAGAAACCCCACTTGAAATTCGAGCACATTGTGGAAAAGGACAGAAATTATATAAGTCAGAGAGTAACTGAAGTTGCACAAATCACTGTAGTTTTCACCTTACCTCTTGCCAGTCGGCACTTTTAGCTAAAATTGCACGGTGCTGAGCATAGTTTTGAGGAAGATTTGGAAGAGATGAGTATAATGGCAAATGTATAATGAACAAAAAAAATTTTTATAGTTCAATCTGTCTATAGCTCAAGCTATAAGTCAATTGGCTTCATGATAATTTTGCATATTTAAAGGACAGCTTAATAAAGCAAATTAGCACTTTTGTTAAAATCAAACTTTATATATCCAGCAATTGGCATTTCATTGATAGTAGAAAACGATCTCTTTCATGCCAGTTGTTTTTATTTTAAAATGTTTTAAAGGGTTATATTAATGATTGAAGGCCATCAAAAAATTATTTTAGACTTTTTTTTCCAATTTTTCTGATCCCCCCCCCCTCTTTCTCTTTATCACTGAGTGCTTCACTTCACAGCACTCCCTACCATCACCCCCGCCTTTTTCACATGTCAACATGCATTTGCAATTCAGAAACTGAGAACTGCCTTATAGTTTATATTTCAGACTACATTTGCGAACATAGCCACATTAATTATTATATATGCACAATCCATATTTTTTATTTTTCTGGTAAAATCTAAAAATAATTTTTAAAAATATAATTTTAAATGCTTTCATTTTAACCGAAATGATGTATTATGACACCCCTTTTGTAACCCTTTCGCGACTTTCCATTTGTCACAATTTCAGAAACCCTCTCCTCCCTCCTAGTGTGTTATCATTTGTTAAGCGGCAGTCTAGAGGAAACGAAATTTAATTACTTTAACATTTTATAAATCTTTATCCAAATTACAAAAGTCAAAATTTTTTTTATTCATTTTTTTTTAAATTTATCTATTTTTATTTATTTATTTTTTTATTTTGTAAAATAAATTCATGAAAAAGTGAAGTTTTCCTTTCAAAACTTTACAATCTCTCTCACACACACTTGAAATTAAAATTTTGAAAACAAAGAAAGATGTGTTTTTTCGAAACGAGCTCAAATAATAACTTTTCAAGTAAAAGCGACGTACAAAGTTTGGTCAAAGCTGTTTTAGAAATAAATAAAAAAAATCTAAATATAAATGCATTTTTTTAAAGAACTTAAATATAAATTTATGTTCCCCCTATTTTTAAATGAATTAGTGATGCGATAGAAAAGTTTCGTGATTTTTTTTCCTAATTACAAAGAGCATGTACGCAAATACACTGGCAACACATGGTACACACGTGGTATTTGCAAGCGTGGTATTTAACAAAGATTAAATAAAAAATGTGGATATTTATTTCCCAAAATAAATCAAATACTATGAATCATTAAAGAATAATGCAGTTAAAGTTCGTAACGAGTGTGGTACAATACAAAAATTTCTCTAAAACTATACTTTCCTAAAACACCGTCAAGTGCGAACACTTCAGATAAAAAAATTACGTGTTCATAATAATTTAAAGATACTCGCCATCCGCTATTATGACAAATTTTTGAGAGGCATTTTTATTTATTTTCAATATCAATAAAGAAAAGCGAAAACGAACAATATTTTCACCTAATTTCTTTCTTGCAATACTAATAATTTGTTTATAAAATAAATGTGTAAGTGACCCCGGGTCAAGTAATTTTCCTCCATACAAAATATAAAATCTTTAGCTATTATCTTTAGCTATTTTTAGGTAACCCATTAAACCCTTCCAAAGAATGCACCTTTTGATGACTTTTCCATTTTTTTCAGGATTTTTTTTCCTGGAACAATTGAAATCAACATTCCAGATAATCAATGACGTCAGAGGCTACTATTGCATTTCCGTTTTTTTTTTTTTTTTTTTTTCAGATATTTTAAAGATAGATTTTGCTTATAACGACAAGCTCACTATAACAACAATTCTATCTGCCTTGTGAATCGTTCGTTATAATGGACTCTTAATATATTCCATTTTAAAAATATAGATACAGGGGTTTCCAACTTACACGAGGCCGGGGGCCACAATTAAAAACACAAATCAAATGGCGGGCCACAACTTCCTCAAAATTTTATGTAGGACTCTTTTATGTTTGAAGGAACATTAAATATTACTGTCAGATTTTTACCAAGTTGTACAAAACAAAAGTATTGAATTGCAAATTAAAATAAGAAGTAGATTTTTAAAAATATTTAATTGCATATTAAAAAATTGGGGTCACAATAACTTTAATGTGCATCCCTGCATTAATTAATGTGCAGCAGATATCTAATTGTTAAAATATAAAACTTTGAAAAGGTTGGTATTAAAACTTACATAGTAGCACACAAAATGCTCAATGACAAAATTGAAGTTTGTCTGCTGCAACCACCAGAGAATAGATATTAGCATTTAAAATTTACAAATGTGTGTGTGAAAATATTTTCATCCAAAATGAGTGGTTTCAAAAAGTTAAATCGGAGAATTATATTCACGAAATACAAAAAAAAAAAAAAAAAATGAAAGAAAAGGAGCAACATACACAATTATTTTTGTATTTGAATAAATATTTTCTTGGATGCAAAACTTGAGAAATAATTTTTTTTTTTGCACCGTTGGTATGATAAATTTCCCAGAAACGAAGAAATTAGGTTTTTATTAACGAGAAAAGTATTTTAAACCCATATAGATTTTTTACGAAAATTGTCCGCTAAAAAATGACAACTAATATATTTTAGTTCGCGGGCCGGATGCGGCCCCCGGGCCGCCAGTTGGAAACCGCTGATATAGAACATCGACTTTTATTAAATTTGAATTTTTTTGTATGCGTAACAAAATGTTATGTTTAATAGGTAAGTTTAATAGATAGGATGTGCAAAGGTCATTGTTTAATAGGTATGTTATGCATAACATACTTATTAAACAATACAATATTTAAAAACAAGAGTCCTAGGTCCCTAATTACAAGAAGATTAGATCAATAAATCACGAGAAAAAAAAAAGAAAACAAAACATTATTATCCAATTTAAGACAGCTTCATTGAAGTAAAAAATTCAAAGAAAAGTACTAATCTAAAGCAAATGTTCTAAATATAGCCTAATTAATAAATCGGCAAAAACTGTATTCTCTACGTCTAGTTTAGTTTCTTTTTTCTTCCTTTACTTCTCAACATTAATTATGATGACACAAAAGTTAATTAAATATCTTGTGTCAACATTAACTTAAACCATTCAGAAATCTTAAAAAAATGGAATCTGTTATCAATAACGAAGAAAGAAGTAAATTTATTTTTGCCTTTTATTCTGCGTTAACAAGACGGAAATTAGAACAGATATGGGGGGGGGTCTATTAATTAAAAGTACGAAAATCACCAAAAAGGTAAATATTTGTTAAATATTAAGCAAGTTTACAGTCGACTATAATTCAAATATAAAGAAATAATTAAAGCATAATATTGATGTTACTGCTATGACATAATGCGTTTTCCTTCAAATTATTTATTTGTTAACATTCATTTGTTTTAACTCATTTGTTAAAATTCTTATAACCTTTATACAAGGGGATTTGCAATAGTCCACACGTATTATTAATGCCTAGAAACCTTATAAAAAATAAAGTCAAAAAAGTATATACGTTTGAGAACGCAAATTAAAACTTAAGTGAATAAAAAACGAAAACACGGTCATATCTTACTGAGAAAGGCAAGATAAGAAATATCAAAACCAGTTTGATTACCTGATTAAACATAAAGGGATTTCAAATAATCACCTTTCAACTTTCTCCGTTTTCTTCGGTAATAGAACAGATTTAGATTTTGAAAATCGTTTTGTTTCGATATCGTTTTTTCCTAGCTGATTAATTTGCAAATTGTGTTCTTTACGCAATTTTTGACAAGAATTATGAAAATAGATATTAAGGGTGGTCATTACGGGACACTTTGTGTAAGACTCTCAATGTTTCTGATTTCTTTTATAAGTTCTACATTTTTATAACTACTATTATTTTTGTAGTTTGAAATAATTTATTTTAGAACTTTGTGCTGACACTGAGATTGGGTAGGTTTTTAAAATATGATTATTGACAACCGAGCAAACCCAGAATAAAGGAGGCAATTGACCCCTAATTAAAAAAGACAATCACTTCCTCCATTGCTTAGTATTAGATAAGGGACCAACCAAATATTATATCCGTGTGTTGTTGACAATTTAAAAACAGCTCTCCCTGCTTTTTAGCGAAAATAAACAAATCACAACCAATTCAATGCTAGCGAAAGAATGTTGCAACTTCCGTTCTCTTGTATTTTGCTTTAACTTTGGCGTTTACTGTAGTAATCTAATTGAAGAATTAAAATAAAATATGTAGCTTTGCTTTACACAAAATTTCAGTTTTATTTTATTTGTAAAATTTTGAGTAAAAACTGTTTAGGAATCTTTTGTGCTTTCTTTCTGTGGTTCCCCTAGACCAGGGGTGGCGAACCTTTATGCACCAACGTGCCATTTTTTCTAAAATATATTTTAATGAAGTCATAGACGTGCCGACAAATAGTTTTGACTTCGTGATTATTGGGTAAATAATAATACTAAATTTAATCAACTCAAAACTCTATATTTCCTACGAAAAAATATTATTCTCAACTTTTGCAATGTCTCAGTTATACGCGTAATTCAACTTAAAGTAACATCAGTGTGACTTCTGTTGTTGCAGATTAGATGACAAATAACTTAGATTGATAATATAAGATGTTAGATGTTAGTAGTTTATTATTCCATTAATCAAGAACGAAAGTTAGAGGTTCGAAGGCGATCAGATACCGCCCTAGTTCTAACCATAAACGATGCCAGCCAGCGATCCGGCTGTGTTCCTCAAATGACACGCCGGGCAGCTTCCCGGATCCCGGATATTTAAAATATAAGATGTTAGTTTAAGCAGAACTGTTACATTTTTTGCTAGTGATTTATTGTTCGCTTGTTTTTTTGTGGTTATTAATTGCTTTTTTGGCTTTAATTGTTCTTTTTTTGTGAATTTTAATTGAATTGTTAATATGCTTCATAGTAAACTTTGTGATCGGTGGCGTGCCCAAAATATTGTGTCGCGTGCCATAAGTGGCACGCGTGCCACTGGTTCGCCATCCCTGCCCTAGACCTTTGAAATTCTTTGGAGAAATTTATTTCCAACATTTTCGTTCACTAAATTCTTCCAAATTTGAAACTTTTCCATGTGCAATGTTTTTGTTACATTTTTATGCTTTTTTATCAACTTTGTTCGGAAAGAGGGTGGGATTTTAAAATATTTTCAGGGATTCAACGGCTCAAGTTAAAAAGCATTAAGTTCTGAAACAATGGAATTTAGTTTAAATCCCAGCTATAGGCGGTGGGTTCATATCACAGTCTGCGCTGACTATAGTATCAATAGTAATACCTATAAATGAGCCTATAATCAGCCCGTTAGTAACAGGCTGATTGGTTGAGATTTTCATCAAAATGCAAACATCGTTTAATATTACTTCAAAAAACTTACAGATAAGTGACGCATAGGAAATTTTAGGCTTTTTTAATATTTTTTATGACGATTCAATTTTAAATATTTTAAATAATATATAACCAGTGAATGCTAATAAAAGATTACAGTTTCTTATTAAATATTCACATAAATATATGTCATTACCTGTCTTATTACCGATAGTTAAAAAAAAATACACATTATCATATTAATTGAAGTGGACTTGTTAATTCAATGGCGAGAATCGATATTTTTTTAATACATACAACTGCGAAAGCATGCAGGGGTTTATTTATAACTTTTT